>NC_032021.1:16954385-17184195 GCF_001865875.1 Lupinus angustifolius
CTCATCCTATCCTCCTCCTCATCCTCATCCTCATCTTCATCCTATCCTCATCCTCCTCCTCCTATTCCTCATCCTCATCATATCCTCACCCTCATCCTATCCTCATCCTCATCCTATCCTCCTCCTCCTCCTAATCCTCATCCTCATCCTATCCTCCTCCTAATCCTCATCCTCATGCTATCCTCTTCCTCATCCTATCGTCCTCCTCATCCTATCCTCATACTCCTCATCCTCTTCCTCATTCTCATCCAAATCCCCATCCTCATCCCCATCCTCATCCTCATCCTCATTCTCATCCTCATCCTCATCCTCATCCGCATCCTCATCCTCATCCTCATCCCCATCCTCATCCTACCCTCCTCTTCATCCTCATTCTCTTCCTCATCCTATCTTCGTCCTCATCCTCATCCTATCCTCATCCTCATCCTATCCTCATCCTCATCCTATCCTCATCCTCATCCTATCCTCATCCTCATCCTATCCTCATCCTCATCCTATCCTCATCCTCATCCTATCCTCATCCTCATCCTATCCTCATCCTCATCCTATCCTCATCCTCATCCTATCCTCATCCTCATCCTATCCTCATCCTCATCCTATCCTCATCCTCATCCTATCCTCATCCTCATCCTATCCTCATCCTCATCCTATCCTCATCCTCATCCTATCCTCATCCTCATCCTATCCTCATCCTCATCCTATCCTCATCCTCATCCTATCCTCATCCTCATCCTATCCTCATCCTCATCCTATCCTCATCCTCATCCTATCCTCATCCTCATCCTATCCTCATCCTCATCCTATCCTCATCCTCATCCTATCCTCATCCTCATCCTATCCTCATCCTCATCCTATCCTCATCCTCATCCTATCCTCATCCTCATCCTATCCTCATCCTCATCCTATCCTCATCCTCATCCTATCCTCATCCTCATCCTATCCTCATCCTCATCCTATCCTCATCCTCATCCTATCCTCATCCTCATCCTATCCTCATCCTCATCCTATCCTCATCCTCATCCTATCCTCATCCTCATCCTATCCTCATCCTCATCCTATCCTCATCCTCATCCTATCCTCATCCTCATCCTATCCTCATCCTCATCCTATCCTCATCCTCATCCTATCCTCATCCTCATCCTATCCTCATCCTCATCCTATCCTCATCCTCATCCTATCCTCATCCTCATCCTATCCTCATCCTCATCCTATCCTCATCCTCATCCTATCCTCATCCTCATCCTATCCTCATCCTCATCCTATCCTCATCCTCATCCTATCCTCATCCTCATCCTATCCTCATCCTCATCCTATCCTCATCCTCATCCTATCCTCATCCTCATCCTATCCTCATCCTCATCCTATCCTCATCCTCATCCTATCCTCATCCTCATCCTATCCTCATCCTCATCCTATCCTCATCCTCATCCTATCCTCATCCTCATCCTATCCTCATCCTCATCCTATCCTCATCCTCATCCTATCCTCATCCTCATCCTATCCTCATCCTCATCCTATCCTCATCCTCATCCTATCCTCATCCTCATCCTATCCTCATCCTCATCCTATCCTCATCCTCATCCTATCCTCATCCTCATCCTATCCTCATCCTCATCCTATCCTCATCCTCATCCTATCCTCATCCTCATCCTATCCTCATCCTCATCCTATCCTCATCCTCATCCTATCCTCATCCTCATCCTATCCTCATCCTCATCCTATCCTCATCCTCATCCTATCCTCATCCTCATCCTATCCTCATCCTCATCCTATCCTCATCCTCATCCTATCCTCATCCTCATCCTATCCTCATCCTCATCCTATCCTCATCCTCATCCTATCCTCATCCTCATCCTATCCTCATCCTCATCCTATCCTCATCCTCATCCTATCCTCATCCTCATCCTATCCTCATCCTCATCCTATCCTCATCCTCATCCTATCCTCATCCTCATCCTATCCTCATCCTCATCCTATCCTCATCCTCATCCTATCCTCATCCTCATCCTATCCTCATCCTCATCCTATCCTCATCCTCATCCTATCCTCATCCTCATCCTATCCTCATCCTCATCCTATCCTCATCCTCATCCTATCCTCATCCTCATCCTATCCTCATCCTCATCCTATCCTCATCCTCATCCTATCCTCATCCTCATCCTATCCTCATCCTCATCCTATCCTCATCCTCATCCTATCCTCATCCTCATCCTATCCTCATCCTCATCCTATCCTCATCCTCATCCTATCCTCATCCTCATCCTATCCTCATCCTCATCCTATCCTCATCCTCATCCTATCCTCATCCTCATCCTATCCTCATCCTCATCCTATCCTCATCCTCATCCTATCCTCATCCTCATCCTATCCTCATCCTCATCCTATCCTCATCCTCATCCTATCCTCATCCTCATCCTATCCTCATCCTCATCCTATCCTCATCCTCATCCTATCCTCATCCTCATCCTATCCTCATCCTCATCCTATCCTCATCCTCATCCTATCCTCATCCTCATCCTATCCTCATCCTCATCCTATCCTCATCCTCATCCTATCCTCATCCTCATCCTATCCTCATCCTCATCCTATCCTCATCCTCATCCTATCCTCATCCTCATCCTATCCTCATCCTCATCCTATCCTCATCCTCATCCTATCCTCATCCTCATCCTATCCTCATCCTCATCCTATCCTCATCCTCATCCTATCCTCATCCTCATCCTATCCTCATCCTCATCCTATCCTCATCCTCATCCTATCCTCATCCTCATCCTATCCTCATCCTCATCCTATCCTCATCCTCATCCTATCCTCATCCTCATCCTATCCTCATCCTCATCCTATCCTCATCCTCATCCTATCCTCATCCTCATCCTATCCTCATCCTCATCCTATCCTCATCCTCATCCTATCCTCATCCTCATCCTATCCTCATCCTCATCCTATCCTCATCCTCATCCTATCCTCATCCTCATCCTATCCTCATCCTCATCCTATCCTCATCCTCATCCTATCCTCATCCTCATCCTATCCTCATCCTCATCCTATCCTCATCCTCATCCTATCCTCATCCTCATCCTATCCTCATCCTCATCCTATCCTCATCCTCATCCTATCCTCATCCTCATCCTATCCTCATCCTCATCCTATCCTCATCCTCATCCTATCCTCATCCTCATCCTATCCTCATCCTCATCCTATCCTCATCCTCATCCTATCCTCATCCTCATCCTATCCTCATCCTCATCCTATCCTCATCCTCATCCTATCCTCATCCTCATCCTATCCTCATCCTCATCCTATCCTCATCCTCATCCTATCCTCATCCTCATCCTATCCTCATCCTCATCCTATCCTCATCCTCATCCTATCCTCATCCTCATCCTATCCTCATCCTCATCCTATCCTCATCCTCATCCTATCCTCATCCTCATCCTATCCTCATCCTCATCCTATCCTCATCCTCATCCTATCCTCATCCTCATCCTATCCTCATCCTCATCCTATCCTCATCCTCATCCTATCCTCATCCTCATCCTATCCTCATCCTCATCCTATCCTCATCCTCATCCTATCCTCATCCTCATCCTATCCTCATCCTCATCCTATCCTCATCCTCATCCTATCCTCATCCTCATCCTATCCTCATCCTCATCCTATCCTCATCCTCATCCTATCCTCATCCTCATCCTATCCTCATCCTCATCCTATCCTCATCCTCATCCTATCCTCATCCTCATCCTATCCTCATCCTCATCCTATCCTCATCCTCATCCTATCCTCATCCTCATCCTATCCTCATCCTCATCCTATCCTCATCCTCATCCTATCCTCATCCTCATCCTATCCTCATCCTCATCCTATCCTCATCCTCATCCTATCCTCATCCTCATCCTATCCTCATCCTCATCCTATCCTCATCCTCATCCTATCCTCATCCTCATCCTATCCTCATCCTCATCCTATCCTCATCCTCATCCTATCCTCATCCTCATCCTATCCTCATCCTCATCCTATCCTCATCCTCATCCTATCCTCATCCTCATCCTATCCTCATCCTCATCCTATCCTCATCCTCATCCTATCCTCATCCTCATCCTATCCTCATCCTCATCCTATCCTCATCCTCATCCTATCCTCATCCTCATCCTATCCTCATCCTCATCCTATCCTCATCCTCATCCTATCCTCATCCTCATCCTATCCTCATCCTCATCCTATCCTCATCCTCATCCTATCCTCATCCTCATCCTATCCTCATCCTCATCCTATGCAGCGTCAAACAAGTAATATCCAATCTGAGTATTGGTTTGTATTTAGGTTATCACTCCTTATACCTATTTATTAAATTCTTTGCTTATCAATTTTTTTTTATAGTTTCTTGCACAACTTAAATTTTTTAAAGGAAGGATAGAAGTAGAGATAAGTGGTAAATTTAGCTTTACAAATTAAACTAATTTCATGGTTTTCTTCAAGGATGTTATCGTTTTTTAATGGGCAAAAGACAAAATTTTATTAAACTTAAATAATGGTTTCAATGTGTTGAATAGAGATGGCAATGGGTGCGAGTAATGTTTTCACGTTCCTAAATTCACAATATTTGTGAATAGTGTGTATTTGCGAGTACTCAACCAGTTTTTAATTTTAATTATATATTTATATACTTTGTAATAATCAATATATAAAATAATTATTACAAGAATAGTATAATATTTATATGATAACTTTATAATCATAGTCAAATAGGTGCAATTTATTATGAAATGATAATAAAATATATGATATATAATTTAAAATAATAATAAAAAACTATAATTATATAAAAATTTAATTTATTAATTTGCCGGTATCGACAAGGCATATATCATAAAATTCGTTCCCACTCATGAGCTATTATTATAGATACTCATTGCGGGTATTTCCACGGGTACACTGCTCGAATTTTTTGCCATCCCTAGTATTGAAAAGAGAAAAAACAAGATAAAAGAGAATCAAGATATATAGGGAAGACAACCATAAAGGTTAGAAATCCAAGTAAAATTAATTCAATTAAATAGAATAAGATAAAGCAATTTATCTTTACTACGTGCAAAAGAGCAAAAAAATTGGGGCAGCCAGAGATACCCCAACTATGGATAAACCCTAATTTAAGAAGTCACTATAAGAGACTTATGTTATATGGTTCCATGAATTATAACCTTTACAATATCATTTGGTTATTTTTAGGTCACCTAATTTTACTAAACATGTTCAACATAAGACATATATATTATAGAAACTCCAGGGACAAAATTCACCCTATCTTTTAGAGGAAAAAAAGTAAGCAAGTTTTAATTTTTGTTTTATTTCAAATTCTAAAACACTAATATACAAGCAAAACACAATGTTGGTCTTTAAAGGTGACACAACAATGATTGAAGGAATATATACTTTATTCTGACTAATTGAATCTGAAATCTTACTACATATATGAGAACATTATTTCCAATAAATTAACCAATCTAACGTTGAGAACCTATCCTTAAAATGGGTCATAAAAACCATGGTACTAACATGCTGAATAAAAATTTAATAACAGTTCTTGTACAAAGGGAAAACTTACAAAAAAAAAAGAATATTGTATCAATTATGTTCAAAGTTTGATCATTAAATAATGAGACTATAAAACAAAAAGAACAATATTCGTCTTACACCAATAGGATCCTTTGTGAGTTTAAATTAAGTGATGGTTGAATTAATATTTTTTTGGAAAAAAGTAATATTATTAAAATTGAGTTAGAGTTACTATATTTTCAAAAGAAATTTAAGAGCAAGAAAATCAACATAATTGAGTAAGACAATCACAAGAGGGTTTGAAACCCAACTAGAGTAAGCTATTAACCACATTTATATTAATCCACAGCCAATAAACTACCTTCATTGAATCTGAGTTGATGTGTTGATTGACTTGAAGATGACATCGTTCCGCGCTAGACAAATAAATCACGTTATTGCAAGCCAAATGATACTTCAGAATTTTCCGACTTTTCTTGTAAAATGACAAGCCCAAATGCATGAGAAATTGAGTTATTGAGTCAGGAGATAAAACGATGTTAAAATCCAGCCAACTATAAATCAATTGTCAGACTAAGTATGTGAACCTGAAAATAAAGAAAAGATGGCAATAAGTCTTAAAGTGTTCATTACAAAGACTGCATAACTAACCTTCCCTGGAGGAGGGGTAATGCCCCTTCTAAGTAAAGCTTCCAAAGTGGGTAGTCTATTTTGGAAAAGATGCCAAACAAAAGTAGAAACCTTTAAAGGAGGTTTGAATTCTCATAAGAGATTAAGATGGTTGTGAGTGTGCTCATCATGTTGATGAAGCATGCAAGCTGATTTGGCAGAATAAATGTTAGATTTATCGCGACTCCACCCGTATAGATCATGAGTATTATAATGTAGAAAACATTATTGAATGTCTTGCAAAATATTAGTAATTGATTCATGTTCTCATGAAAAAAGTTGTCTTCTCTAAGTTAGGATGCACTCCCATTTCCCCTTCGTCCATATTCCTAAGTCATTAATGAGAGTGTCCTTGGACAAAGTGAGATTATAAAGCCTTCTAAACTTAGACTTAAGATTATTAGTACCTAACCAATTATGATGCTAGAATTTTGTAGCCATCATGTCTCAAACTTTTGAGGCCAGAATAATTGAATTTAGTAAAATGATATAAAATAAAAAAAATGTTATTCATGATTAGCTTTGTAAAATTGGAAAAAGGATAAAGTTGTGGAGAATGTTATAATTCATAATCTTATTCTCTATTTCACTAATGAGAAATGCTACAATCTTCTTAGGAAAGGAGGCTAGTTAACTTTACATTATAAATTTTATTTTATTAGATCCTGGAACATGGTTTTGTTCTAGTATTGGTCCATACTCTTTTATATTTACTTATTGGTGTATTTATCCTTGGTCATGTATTCAACAACTTTGTAGCATAAAACGTTCTTGATTGTTTTTCCTTTTGTATTTGGAAGACACACCTCTTGTACCACTTTAATATATCTTTTGCTTCTAAAAAATTAGATACTTTCTACTTGGGAAAATAATTGAGGGGAGCAAATTTTTTTATAATTATTATCTTTCTTTTATTTTTTTGAAAATAGAAAATATCTAATTTTGACTTAAGTTGAAATCTACAGTCAAATAAAAGTAACTATATGACAGGTAGGCTGTGTTTAATTTTTCAATCTCCACCACTCAAATGACTAGTGTGGAAATTGCAATGAAAATGAATCTATATAGAGAAAAAGATGTATGTACTAATCGCGTATGAGTTTTATACATTGTCATTGTATCATTACTATTGATTTTTTATTATTGTTGACTTTTCAAAAAAGGTAATCCAAATGAACGGTGGATGATAAAGTGCATGTGTATAAATTTTTACATTGTCAATGTATACATTTTACACTCATCTATATATATATATGAGGTAATGGTTGAAGTTTAGTCAAATCATAACTAGCCATGTCTATTCTAACCTCAACCTTATTGCCTTCATCATTACTCATCCCAAGAAGAACCAAACCAATTAACTCTCCAAATAACAAAGTTGTGTTCCATAAAAATGATCATTATTTGAATAGGATAGTGACTCAAAAGAAGAAAGCTTCTTTTTGTATCCAAGCACAAGCACAACAAGTAGAACCATCCATTCCTTCATCTCCTATTATATATCCTACTGTGAGACCTAAGTTTGTGTTGTTTGGTTCTTCTATTGTTCAGTTCAGTTATCATGAAGGTTGGGGAGCTACTCTTGCTCACTTGTATGCACGCCAGGTAATTTTTTTTTCCAATTATTATGGTTTCTTATGAAAGAGTGGTTGGGAAGTAAGAACTCTATCAGAGTCAAAATCCAACTTATTTTTCGTTGTTATGGACTAAAAAATATTCGTTAATTATTGGTCAAAAGTAACATTTTACTTGGTCCAATATGATTATGTAGATGTTACATGTTGGGAAGTAAGTGTATATAGCGTACATTGTTCTTAGTTTAAAGAGTAAATTACATTGATACCCATGAGTTTTAGTGAAATTACACAAGCTACCCTTCACTTTTTTACACCTACACAAACATCCCCTAATTTTTATACTTTCATTACACTGACCACCCATGCATAAGAAACAAGTGTAATATTTTAAACAAAAAATGTGATAAACGCAATTAAGTTAAACAAAACATGATTATATTGTGGAGATAAGTGCAAATAATATATGAGTCAATATTTCTTTATTATTTTTGATTCATTACACTATATTATAAGAGCGATTTAAACAATATTTCTTTAGAATTGTTGATGCATTTTGTAACCAAAAATAATAAAGATACATTGATTTGTAATAAAAGTAAAAAAACTATGAGAGGTTTGTATAGGTGTAGAAAAGTGAGGGGTAGTTTGTGTAATTTCACTAAAACTCAGGGGGTGTCAGTGTAATTTACTCTAGTTTAAATACATGGAACCTTAACAACAAGATGATTCGATATATTTATAGTTTGTTAATTCTTTTTTAGCTACATGTATTTACATTACGGTCTAAAGTTAAAAGGACAAGAAAAATAGCTTATGTGATAGGGTCTACATCTACTGTCTCACTCCTTCGTGCCACTCAATGTGCAAGGCAAACTGATTGGTTAGAAAAATATTTAAGAATAAAATTTTTAGCTTAAATAATTTTTTCCAATCAATTACAAGTAATATTCTTTTATGTAAAAGGAATAAGTTATTTTATGTAACATGTAATATTCCAATGAATACACTTGAAAAAAAATAAAAAAAAGGAATAAGTTATTTTATGTAACATGTAATATTCTTTAATCATTTTTTAATTTATGTCACTAACCTTTGAAGTGAGAAATTCTTTAAAGGAATATTAAGTAGTTCTCTATGTTTTCTTCCTTTGAAATAGGAATTTATGTCAAACTTTGTGGTGGTATTTTTCTTAAGAATCTTTTAATGTTAAAGTTTTGGTCTTTTTATATGATTATTTTTAAAAATTCTGTATATATATTAATTTATTTTGTTATTTAAATATATTGTGATTAATTTAAAAGATAAATGATAAATAATTGAGTGAAAATAGAAAATAAAAGAGTCTCATTAATGAAGAATAATCTTGAAAAAACAAATATGATTGTCCAAAAATTATTTAAAGGTGCTAATGAGCAAATTCAATAAGAATTAATACTAACTTTAATAAGGTGAAGATATAATTTTGTCTAGTAATTTATTGTGTAATACGATAGATAATGAATGAGTTACTAATGACATTCAAACATTGACTTGGCATAGGTGGATCTAATTCTGCGTGGATATGCTGGATGGAATTCGAGGAATGCTCTACGGGTTCTGGATAGTGTTTTCCCAAAGGTATATAAGAATGGAGATTAGTTGTCTCGTAAGCACATTCTTATTTCTATCCCGATTATTCAAATGTTGACAAATGAAAGAGAGAAACATGAATATGAGTGAAGATATTAAAGTATGAAACAAAATTATATATCATTTTCCATATGTCGACATTTGAATAGTCGAAACATAAATAGTGAATTATGGGACAACTAATCATTATCGTATATATACTTTTGTTGATGTGCTTCCCATGTGCTAGGGTCTTTACTTTTTTGTCGTACACATTTGTTTCCAACACTCTCTCTCATATCTTGAACTAGATCTAACAAGTTAGATTATTCTGATTTTCACAAAATAAAATGTACAATAATGAATTTCTTAATTAACTCAATTTGTTGAATATATATAAAGTTTAATTTTTAAAGCTTTCGGAAATATGATTACTTTGATTTTTGATCAAATTGACATATAAAGACTAATTATTTTTGCTCTTTGATTTTATTTAACTCAGAATGCAACTCAACAACCATCATTAGTGATTGTATATTTTGGTGGTAATGATGCAACTAATCCACGACCAGGTGGAAATGGTCCTCATGTACCTCTCGAAGAATACAAAGAAAACATGAAAAAGATTGTTATCCATCTTCAGGTAAACTTTCACATTAGACTCTAACACTTTTTTATATTCCATTATCATGTGAATTAAATCACTCATCTATGCTTACCAACTTTTCTAAACTTTTTGTAAATTATATTTATCACACTGCAAAATTTGACACAAATTCAAATGATTTTCAGAGTCTTTCAGAGAAGACTCGGGTTATATTTCTCAGTACTCCTCCCATCAATGAGGATCAAATCTTTGGAGACAGGTTTAGATTGAAATTCTTTTGCTATTTGATCAATATAATTTCATAGAAAGAAAAGGTTTAGAGCATAGTTTAAATTGTGTTGCATAATTGTAATCATAGGTGTAATGTTATTGATATGAGAGTCTCACCATAGTTTTGTACAATTATTATAAATACTATAACTTAAAATATAATGAGAAAAAAATATATGCAGTGACAGTCTATGAATTTTATACGCTATTATTATATTATACATTATTATATTTAATTATCATTGACTCTTCAAAAAATAATTCAAACGAATATTAGATGATATAGTAAATATATATAAATCTTTATATTAACAATATATATATTACACTCAAACATAATTTAATCAAAATTGCAATTTGAAAATACATATAATAGCATAACACTATAGATAGATATCTACATTAATGTGTCATAATGTACTATGACACGAACTCTTAGTTTGGAATACATATAAAAAAATGCACTCAAATGCATGTGACATATCGTTCTTTAGACTTCAGCTTAAGAGTAATAGTGAGGCTGATAAGTAATAAAATTGAGTGACATCATCTTAAAACCTAGAAACTAGTATATGATAAGTTCAAAGGATACTAGAAACAACCCTAAACATGTTAATTTATTAATTATTTAGATTTACATTTTAATCTATAAGTTGTTAAATTTGAACCAGATATCCTCCTCATCAGCGACCAATGACAAATGAATCCCATCGAATATATTCAGAAGCAGGTTTGGAGGTGAGTCGGGAGTTGAATATAAAGGCTATTGACTTATGGTCAGCAATTCAAGAAAGGGAGGATTGGAAAGATGTTTCTTTCAGGTAAGTATGATATCATACTGGAAAATAACCCAATTTGAATTTGACCCTTAAAACAAAATATAAAATAATATAATAGTAGTAAAAACTGTTCACATTGGGACAATTCAAAGGTATATTGAAAGACTTTATTTTTAAGATTTATCAAGTAATTAACAATTCCTTAATGTGATTAAGTGTTTTGCTTATTTCTTATAGTGATGGAATTCATTTTACTAACGAGGGAAGCAAAGTAGTCTCAAGGGAGATATTGAAGGTTCTTAGAGAAGCAGATTGGAAACCAAGTTTGCATTGGAGAGATATGCCCATTGAGTTTGAAGAATATTATACTCTTCCAACTGGTCCTGGTGGAGAGCCTACTGATGAACAAACTCTCGTTTCCCTCCAGGTGTAGAATGGGATTGAGACTAAACTTTTGTGCATTTTTAAAACTTGATGCATGCCAATTTCATTAAACATTTAGTATTGTGCCTAAATAAATATGGTATGCTTGTTTCAAGTATTTTCAGTAATTAATTTCTCCCTTGTTTTTCACTTTGTGAGTGGTGTCAATGTGTGACTATATTTGTGCTTTCATTTAGCTTTGTTGAGTTTATTCAAATGTAAAAGAGTTTATTAAGTGGAAAATGACAATAAAATTAATGTCTTAAGGTTTTAGTTTAAGATATGATGTGTTACTTGTGACTCTCAACTATTCCCATAATCCGGTAACAATAAAATTTCCTAATCACGGTCTCGTCAAACAAGTAATATCCAATCTGAGTATTGGTTTGTATTTAGGTTATCACTCCTTATACCTATTTATTAAATTCTTTGCTTATCAATTTTTTTTTATAGTTTCTTGCACAACTTAAATTTTTTAAAGGAAGGATAGAAGTAGAGATAAGTGGTAAATTTAGCTTTACAAATTAAACTAATTTCATGGTTTTCTTCAAGGATGTTATCGTTTTTTAATGGGCAAAAGACAAAATTTTATTAAACTTAAATAATGGTTTCAATGTGTTGAATAGAGATGGCAATGGGTGCGAGTAATGTTTTCACGTTCCTAAATTCACAATATTTGTGAATAGTGTGTATTTGCGAGTACTCAACCAGTTTTTAATTTTAATTATATATTTATATACTTTATAATAATCAATATATAAAATAATTATTACAAGAATAATATGATATTTATATGATAATTTTATAATCATAGTCAAATAGGTGTAATTTATTATAAAATGATAATAAAATATATGATATATAATTTTAAAATAATAATAAAAAACTATAATATATATAAAAATTTAATTTATTAATTTGCGGGTATCGACGAGGCGGGTATTATAAAACTCGATCCCACTCATGAGTTATTATTATAGATATTCATTGCAGGTACTTCCACGGGTACCCACTGGTCGATTTTTTTGCCATCCCTAATATTGAAAAGAGAGAAAACAAGATAAAGGAGAATCAAAATATATAGGGAAGACAACCATAAAGGTTAGAAATCCAAGTAAAATTAATTCAATTAAATAGAATAAGATAAAGCAATTTATCTTTACTACGTGCAAAAGAGCAAAAAAATTGGGGCAGCCAGAGATACCCCAACTATGGATAAACCCTAATTTAAGAAGTCACTATAAGAGACTTATGTTATATGGTTCCATGAATTATAACCTTTACAATATCATTTGGTTATTTTTAGGTCACCTAATTTTACTAAACATGTTCAACATAAGACATATATATTATAGAAACTCCAGGGACAAAATTCACCCTATCTTTTAGAGGAAAAAAAGTAAGCAAGTTTTAATTTTTGTTTTATTTCAAATTCTAAAACACTAATATACAAGCAAAACACAATGTTGGTCTTTAAAGGTGACACAACAATGATTGAAGGAATATATACTTTATTCTGACTAATTGAATCTGAAATCTTACTACATATATGAGAACATTATTTCCAATAAATTAACCAATCTAACGTTGAGAACCTTTCCTTAAAATGGGTCATAAAAACCATGGTACTAACATGCTGAATAAAAATTTAATAACAGTTCTTGTACAAAGGGAAAACTTACAAAAAAAAAGAATATTGTATGAATTATGTTCAAAGTTTGATCATTAAATAATGAGACTATAAAACAAAAAGAACAATATTCGTCTTACACCAATAGGATCCTTTGTGAGTTTAAATTAAGTGATGGTTGAATTAATATTTTTTTGGAAAAAAGTAATATTATTAAAATTGAGTTAGAGTTACTATATTTTCAAAAGAAATTTAAGAGCAAGAAAATCAACATAATTGAGTAAGACAATCACAAGAGGGTTTGAAACCCAACTAGAGTAAGCTATTAAACACATTTATATTAATCCACAGCCAATAAACTACCTTCATTGAATCTGAGTTGATGTGTTGATTGATTTGAAGATGACATCGTTCCGCGCTAGACAAATAAATCACGTTATTGCAAGCCAAATGATACTTCAGAATTTTCCGACTTTACTTGTAAAATGACAAGCCCAAATGCATGAGAAATTGAGTTATTGGGTCAGGAGATAAAGCGATGTTAAAATCCAGCCAACTATAAATCGATTGTCAGACTAAGTATGTGAACATGAAAATAAAGAAAAGATGGCAATAAGTCTCAAAATGTTCATTACAAATACTGCATAGGTAACCTTCCCTAGAGGATGGGTAATGCCCCTTCTAAGTAAAGCTTCCAAAGTGGGCAATCTATTTTGGAAAAGACGCCAAGCAAAAGTAGAAACCTTTAAAGGAGGTTTGAATTCCCATAAGAGATTAAGATGGTTGTGAGTGTGCTCATCATGTTGACGAAGCATGCAAGCTGATTTGGCAGAATAAATGTTAGATTTATCACGACTTCACGCCTATCGATCATGAGTATTGTAATGTAGAAAACATTATTGAATGTCTTGCAAAATATTAGTAATTGATTCATGTTCTCATGAAATTTTTTGTCTTTCCCCTTAGTCCATATTCCTAAGTCATTAATGAGAGTGTCCTTGGACAAAGTGAGATTATAAAGCCTTCTAAACTTAGACTTAAGATTATTAGTACCTAACCAATTATGATACTAGAATTTTGTAGTCATCATGTCTCAAACTTTTCGCACAACACTGTCCAAAAGCACTAGGAGTTGTCTTTTAGAGAAGTTAATTTTGAGGCCAGAATAATTGAATTTAGTAAAATGATGATATATAATAAACAAAAATGTCATTCATGATTAGCTTTGCAAAAGTGGAAAAGGGATAAAGTTGTGGAGAATGTTATAATTCATAATCTTGTTCTCTATTTCACTAATGAGAAATGCTACAATCTTCTTAGGAAAGGAGGCTAGTTAAATTTACATTATGAATTTTATTCTATTAGATCTTGCAACATGGTTTTGTTCTAGTATTGATCCATACTCTTTTATATGTACTTATTGATAAATTTATCCTTGGTCATGTATTCAACTACTTTATAGCATAAAACGTTCTTGATTGTTTTTCCTTATGCATTTGGAAGACACATCTCTTGTACCACTTTAATATATCTTCTGCTTCTAAAAAATTAGATACTTTCTACTTGGGAAAATAATTGAGGGGAGCAAATTTTTTTTATAATTATTATCTTTCTTTTATTTTTTTGAAAATAGAAAATATCTAATTTTGACTTAAGTTGAAATCTACAGTCAAATAAAAGTAACTATATGACTGGTAGGGTGTGTTTAATTTTCCAATCTCCACCACTCAAATGACTGGTGTGGAAATTGCAATGAAAATGAATAGAAGAAGATGTATGTATTGACAGTGTATGAGTTTTATATACTGTTATTGTATTATTATCATTGATTTTTTATTATTGTTGACTTTTCAAAAAAGGTAATCCAAATGAACAGTGAATGATGAAGTGCATGTGTATAAATTTTTACAATTTCAGTGTCATTTTACACTCATCTATATATATATATATATATATATATATATATATATATATGAGGTAATGGTTGAAGTTATGTCGATCATTGCTAGCCATGTCTACTTTAACAAAAACCACATTGCCTACATCATTGCTCATCCCAAGAAGAACCAAACCAATTAACTCTCCAAATAACAAAGTTGTGTTCCATAAAAATGATCATTATTTGAATAAGATAGTGCCTCAAAAGAAGAAAGCTTCTTTTTGTATCCAAGCACAAGCACAAGAAGGAGAAGCATCAGTTCCTTCATCTCCTATTGAATCTCCTTCTTTAAGGCCTACGTTTGTGTTGTTTGGTTCTTCCATTGTTGAGTATAGTTATTTTGAAGGTTGGGGAGCTACTCTTGCTCACTTGTATGCACGCCAGGTAATTTTTTCCCCATAATTATGGTTTCTTATGAAAAAGTGATTGGGAAGTAAAACTCCACCAGAGTCAAAATCCAACTTATTTTCCGTTGTTATGGACTAAAAAATATTTGTTAATTATTGATCAAAAGTAACATTTTACTTGGTATGATATGATTATGTAGATGTTACATATTGGGAAGTAAGTGTATATAGCATGTATTCGACAAGATGATTCGATACATTTATGGTTTGTTAATTCTCTTTTAGCTACCTATATTTACATCACGGTCTAAAGTTAAAAGGACATGAAAAATAGCTTAAGTGACATGGTTTACCTCTGCTGTCTCACTCCTTCGTGTCACTGCATGTGCTAGGCGAAATGATTGGTTAGAAAAATATTTAAGAATAACAGTTTTAACTTAAATAATTTTTTCCAATTAATTATAAGTAATATTCTTGAATGTAAAAGGAATAAGTTATTTTATGTAACATGTAATATTCTTTAATTTATGTCACTAACCTTTGAAGTGAGAAATTCTTTAAAGGAATATTAAGTAGTTCTCTATGTTTTCTTCCTTTGAAATTGGAATTTATGTCAAACTTTGTGGTGGTATTTTTCTTCAGAATCTTTTAATGTTAAAGTTTTGATCTTTTTATATGATTATTTTTTTAAAAATTGTATATATATTAATTTCTTTTGTTATTTGAATATATTGTGATTAATTGAAAAGATAAATGATAATTAATTGAGTGGAAATAGAATATAAAAGAGTCCCATTAATGAAGAATAATCTTGAAAAAACAAATATGATTGTCCAAAAATTATTTAAAGGTGCTAATAAGCAAATTCAATAAGAATTAATATTAACTTTAATAAGGTGAAGAGATAATTATGTCAAGTAATTTATTGTGTAATATGATGGAGAATGAATGAGTTACTAATGACATTCAAACATTGACTTGGCATAGGTGGATCTAATTATGCGTGGATATGCTGGATGGAATTCGAGGAATGCTCTACAGATTCTGGACAGAGTTTTTCCAAAGGTATATAAGAATGGAGATTAGTTGTCTCGATCATGTTTTTATTTCTATCCCGATTATTCGAATGTTGACAATGAAAGAGAGAAATGTGAATATGAGTGAAGATATTAAAGTATGAAACAAAATTATATATCATTTTCCATATGTTAATATTTGAATAGTCGAAACATAAATAGTGAGAGAATTATGGGACAACTAATCATTGTCATATATATACTTTTGTTGATGTGCTTCCCATGTGCTAGGGTCTTTATTTTTTTGTCATACACATTTGTTTCCAACACTCTCTCACATAGTTCCAAACATATCGGACATAATATTTTTATAAACGTGGTCGAACATGTTGTCCCTTACATCACATGTATCCTCAACACTACCCTACAAATTCATGTCTATCCCACAATTTCAAAGATATTAATCAACCTCACGACAGAATTAGCAAATTGATTATATATGCTACAAATCTAGGTTTCAAATCTATCTTGCACACCATATCTTGAACTAGATCTAACAATTTAAATTATTCTGATTTTCACAAAATAAAATGTACAATAATGAATCTCTTAATTAACTCAATTTGTTGAATGTACATAAAGTTTAATTTTTAAAGCTTTCGGAAATATGATTACTTGATTTTTGATCAAATTGACATATAAAGACTAATTATTTTTGCTCTTTGATTTTATTTAACTCAGAATGCAACTCAACAACCATCATTAGTGATTGTATATTTTGGTGGTAATGATGCAACTAATCCACGACCAGGTGGAAATGGTCCTCATGTACCTCTCGAAGAATACAAAGAAAACATGAAAAAGATTGTTATCCATCTTCAGGTAAACTTTCACATTAGACTCTAACACTTTTTTATATTCCATTATCATGTGAATTAAATCACTCATCTATGCTTACCAACTTTTCTAAACTTTTTGTAAATTATATTTATCACACTGCAAAATTTGACACAAATTCAAATGATTTTCAGAGTCTTTCAGAGAAGACTCGGGTTATATTTCTCAGTACTCCTCCCATCAATGAGGATCAAATCTTTGGAGACAGGTTTAGATTGAAATTCTTTTGCTATTTGATCAATATAATTTCATAGAAAGAAAAGGTTTAGAGCATAGTTTAAATTGTGTTGCATAATTGTAATCATAGGTGTAATGTTATAGTTATGAGAGTCTCAGTAATCAATCAGTTGGGTATAGTTTTCTACAATTATTATAATTACTATAACTTCAAATATAATGAGAAAAATATATATACAGTGTAAGCCTATGAGTTTTATACTCTATTATTATATTATCCACCATTTATATTTAATTATCATCGACTCTTCAAAAAATAATTCAAATTAATGCTAGATGATATAGTTACTATATACAAATCTTTACACTAACATTATGTATATATATTACACTCAAACATAATATTAATGGAAATTGCAATTTGAAAATAAATATAATAGCATAACACTTATAGATATCTACATTAATGTGTCATAATGTACTATGACACGAACTCTTAGTTTGGAATACATATAAAAAAATGCACTCAAATACATGTGACATATTGTTCTTTAGACTTCAGCACTCTTAGTTTGGAATACATATAAAAAAATGCACTCAAATACATGTGACATATTGTTCTTTAGACTTCAGCTTAAGAGTAATAGTGAGGCTGATAAATAATAATTGAGTGACATCATCTTAAAACCTAGAAACTAGCTTATGATAAGTTCAAAGGATACTAGAAACAACCCTAAACATGTTAATTTATTGATTATTTAGATTTACATTTTAATCTATAAGTTGTTAAATTTGAACCAGTTATCCTCCTGATCAACGACCAAAGACAAATGAATCCCATCGAATATATTCAGAAGCAGGTTTGGAGGTGAGTCAGGAGTTGAATATAAAGGCTGTTGACTTATGGTCAGCAATTCAAGAAAGGGAGGATTGGAAAGATGTTTCTTTCATGTAAGTATGATATCATATGGAAAATAACCCAATTTGAATTTGATCCTTATTTTTAAGGTTTATAAAGTAATCAACAATTCCTTAATGTGATTAAGTGTTTTGCTTATTTCTTATAGTGATGGAATTCATTTTTCGGATGAGGGAAGCAAAGTAGTTTCAAGGGAGATATTGAAGGTTCTTAGAGAAGCAGATTGGGAACCAAGTTTGCATTGGAGAGACATGCCCATTGAGTTTGAAGAATATTATACTCCTCCTACTGGTCCTGGTGGAGAGCCTACTGATGAACCCAGCTCTCGTTTCCCACCAGGTGTAGAATGGGATTGAGACTAAACTTTTGTGCATTTTTAAAACTTGATGCATGCCAATTTCATTAAACATTTAGTATTGTGCCTAAATAAATATGGTATGCTTGTTTCAAGTATTTTCAGTAATTAATTTCTCCCTTGTTTTTCACTTTGTGAGTGGTGTCAATGTGTGACTATATTTGTGCTTACATTTAGCTTTGTTGAGTTTATTCAAATGTAAAGTTTGAGATAAATTGACATTGATTCAAGTGGTACATACTTGATTCCCCTTAAGTAAGAACCCGAGTTCGAGTCTTGTGGATGGAAAAATGCTTGTTGGGAGAGTTAGCCCCACATACCTGTGAATGTTCCTGGCTCGGACAGGATTGCCTCCTGTGTGAGGATACCTGTGGGAATAAAAAAAAATGTAAAGTTTGAGAGAAATAAAAGAGTTTATTAAGTGGAAAATGATAATGAAACTAATATTTTAAGGTTTTAGTTTAAGATATGATGTATCACTTATGACTCTTAACTCTTCTCATAGTCCGGTAATAATAAAATTTCCTAATCGCGTTTTCGTCAAACAAGTAATATCCAATCTGATGGTTTGGCTGACACCTTAAGGGGAGTGGACTAGTAAGTATGTGGTGCACACACTTGATGAGAAATTGTTAGGTTTGTTCAAGTGTCTCACATTGTATATGAGGGGAAAAAATGAAATATTTATAAATGGAAAAAAACCTATAAAATTATCTTAGAGTTTTGGCTCAAGACGTATGTCTTACTTATAACTTTCCACTTTTCTTATACTCCAATAATAATAAAACAGTCGATGATTGAATATGTTCCAACAACTTTTACCTTGGAGATATGCTTAACATAAAAATTGATAATTTGATATATAGATAATTTAATCTATGATAAAAAAGGGTTTCAAATTTTAGTTGCACTCTTTGCCAATTGCTATCTAGGTTTCACCATCTTAAAGAAAGATAGGTTGTCAAATTTTAATTGTACTTTTTACCAATTGCTATCTAGGTTTCATCATCTTCTAAACTAACGTGCCTTATGACACTTTTTTTAGTAATGAAAATATAATTCTTTTTTATTTGGGTTTTAAAGGTAAAATTATAATTTCAATAAAATTAATATGGATATAAGTGTCATTTTATTTTAAGTTTTTGTTATTTTTCATACAACTTCCCTCCTTAATGGATGAATGAACTTATACTTATTGGTTGTCAACTAACAAGCATTTTATTATTTTGGAGAAGTTAGGGAAATGTAGCCAAAATTTCCTTACAATTAGATTTACAAATAAAAAATGTAATTTTGTTGAAACTTTTGTGATAAAGTTTTACATGGTTATAAGTTTTTGATAAACTATAAAATGTCCCGGATTGAGTGATCTGTTTGTATTTAGGAAGATTTCTAGACTAATTGGTTTAGAGGATTTATTATTTATTTTCAAGACTGTGAGAAACATTTTCCTTATAAGGTCCTTGTCTAGGTATCCTCTTCCCTTATGGAGATAGACTAATATCGGTTAGGTATGATACTTATGAATGTAAATAATTCTGATTTAAACCATAAAATGAAAAGTGAGACTGAACCAAATTGAAAATGTGATTCAGATTTGTCATTAAGTTGTTTTTTGAACTATTTGTTTAAGATCGGTTTTGTTTGCGATTGTAGAAATTCGGGAACCACTCAGATTGAATTGAATCATAGATTTAAAAAATATTTTCATTATTTCATATAAGTCAACTAATAAAGGAAATGTCATATCAACTAAAGTATATTCCAAATTTGAAGTTTGACTCCTTTGAATGTATTGATCTTTTTATCGATACACTATATGAAAATGTTGGGTTTATTCAAGTGTGACGTCCCATATTGGATATGTAGGGAGAAGTGAAAAAATTTATAAGTAGGAAAAGACCATAGAACTAATGCCTTAAGGTTTTGGTTTAATACGTGATGTCTCACTTGTGGCTCTCCACTCTTCTCATACCCCAATAACTAGGGTCGACAATGAACCGAACCAACTCGGTATTCGTTTGAAATTCGATTCGTTATTTAGCTCGATAAACTTGGTTCATGAACCAAATGAGCTAAATTTGAGCTGAAAATTGAGCTCGTTAATTTAACGAACCAAACTCGAGTTGGATAAAGTTTGTCTCGTTAAGTTCATGAGCTAGCTCGATATATATGTGTAAATAAAAACTAATTTATATGTTTATTATGACTCATACATTATTTTTTATATTTATTGTTATTATATATATACAGATGGTCATATTTATACGTATAAAAAAATTTATAGTATTTTTTTTAAAAATTAATTAATTATTTAAGTTGTCCAAATGAACCAATTGAACTGAGCCGAACAGTTCACGAACTTTATCTGAATCGAACTCGAACTAAAAAAATAACTCGTATCGAACTCGAGTCGAGTTTCGAGTCGAACCAATCCTTATCGAGCTGAACCGAGCTGAAATCTGGTTCGACTCGATTCGACTCGTTTCCAGCCCTACCGATAACAATGGAACTCCTAGGTGGTTGGAGGCTCACCGGTCGTAGTCTGGTCCAACAAGTCGTATTAGAGCCGATGATTCGGCTAGGACATAGTGGACTTAAGGAGGAGTAGACCGGAATGTGTGCGGTACTAACATTTGGGAAAAAATTGTTGGATTTATTCAAGTGTGAAGTATCATAGATATGCATGGAGAAGTGAAAAATTTTATAAGTAGAAAAAGTCCATTAACTAAATTTCATTTATTTCTAGTTAGTTTTGTTGTTTTCTTGCGGTTCTAAAATTAATTTTTTTCCACAATTACAATCATGTGTGATTTTTTTTGTGAATACTCAATTTTAACCTATCTATTTACAAAATAAAAAGTTTCAAATCAACAAAAAAAAATAAAAAAGAAAGATATTTCTAGATACTCTAGACCAATTTTTATCTTTGAATTATAACTAATGGTTGTTTAATTACCAACAGATTTATTCTGGATTTTAAATGGGCCGTTTCATTTTTTATATTCAATTGGCAGTTCTATTTTTTAATAAAAAGTAATGGTGAATTTTTTGTTTTAATTTTTCTAATGTTGGTTGTTACAAATTATTTATAAATAAAAAAGGCGAACCGATTTAGGCATATGAGGAGGAGAACAGAACTAGAAAAAATTGTTTGATTTAAAGTAATTGGGTTTAGTTGCCTTTGTATGCAATCATTGTCTTATTCCCCATCTAGTTTTTCATTCCTTCTTGTTTTAGTTATAAGGCCATAAAGGCATGTTTCCTTTATTTTCATTTTGTTTTATTGGGCCTTTTCATTTAGCCCATTTTATTTCAGTAGTAAGTTATAATGATTTCTTCTCTTTTTGGATTTCTTTTTGGTAAGAAATTATCACCCATGAACACGAGCTTTCAAGTTGGCACTACAATTCAAGAATAAGATCATGTTTATTAATAGAAGTTTGTCACAATTAAGTGTTGGTGGTCATGTGCATTATCCCTAGATGAGATGCAACACAATGAGCTCTCTTGGATTCAGTACTCAATAGAAGAATCCTTCGTATAATTGACTCTTTGAATTGATTCTGTTGTTGATGTAAGTAAAGATTTATAAGATATGCATTCCGAATGGGATATATTTCGCATTGTTGAATTATAAGAGGAATTTAATCATTTGAACCAAGGTAACCTCACTATATTTGATTTCTTCACCCAATTAAAGACATTGTGGCGGGAAGTAGATAATTTTAGACCAATTAGGAAATGCATATGTACCACACCTTGTACTTGTGGTGTGATCCAATCCGTTAAGAATTATAGAGAGTGAAACTATGTTATTAAGTTCTTGAAAGGCTTGAATGAGCAATACGCTAAGTATGTTCCCAAATAATGATGTATGATCCCTTACAAACTATTACCAAAGTCTTCTCTATGCTTATGCACCAATAGAGACATTTCACTAGCTTACTCCATAAAATCTACACACGAGTATAAATATAAAATATATGTATTAACAATGTATAAGTTTTATATATTGTCACTATAATATCTATCATTCATGTTTAAACATCATTGACTTTTAAAAAAATAATACAAATAAATTTTGAATGATATGCTGACTGTGTATAAATCTTACACTAACAATATATAAATATTACACACATCTAAAATTTAAAATATTTGATTAAAATAAAGTCGATAGTTAAGATTGAGTGTGAAACCTAAGTCTAATACATGGATATAATCTATATATATATATATATAATTTATATTATTTTGAGTTGAATTTTTTTCATGAACCAGATTTTACTATGCTCATATAACTTTATTTCAATGGTATTTCAAACAATTTATATTATTTTGTTTTAAAGCATTTATTATATTTTCTCTCTCTTCATATTTGGTCTCACTCATTAATTATTTATGTTTTCTTTTATTAATACTATTCATCTTCTTCTTCATATAGCAAATGCACTATGTAGAATATTTTAAAAGCATATCCATGAATCATTATTTTATGTGCATGGTTGATTCCATTTCTTGAAAATGGGAATTGGTTCAAGCCACTTTGTGCTCTTTTTGCGCATTGGTCAAAGATATGCTTAAGGAGATACCACTACGTAACCTTACCTTTAAAAAAGATATGGATCCCTAATTTATTTAAGTTATCACGTTAAAGCATAGTGATTAAGGGGTTTTAAATCTTTCCTATCATTTACTTTGTTATGCATTCAAACATCACGTTGGCTTTTTCTGAGAGACTTTCATGCCGATGATAAGATACCAAAAGTTTGGAATTCCTCAGTTGTTTTTTTTATTCCTAACATTAAGAATCCTAACAAGATTTAAGATTTCCGACAAATTTTTCTTGTGGGTTCGTTATATAAGATTATTGCTAAAATCTTGTCGGGAAGGTTAAAGCAGGTCGTAGGTTCTTTAATTTCTCCTTCACAATTGACTTTCATTCAAGGTTGGAATGACAAAAATACCCACCCCGTTACCCGCTAAAATACCATCAACGAGTACCCACCTTGCGGGTACTCGCATATTTATTAATTAAATAATTTATAGGTATTACATTTTTATTATTATTTTAAAACTATATATTATCCATTTTTGTATTATTTTATAATGAATTTTAGTGAATGAAATATATGATAAATTTAACATATATATAAATTTTATTATTCATGTAATAATTATTTTATATGTATTGACTATTATAAAATATATAAATATATATTGAAACTTAAAAACCCGTTGGGTACCTGCAAATACCCGCTACGTACTCGTGCGAGTACTTGTAAATAATGTGTGTATGGGTACGGGAAAGCACTACCTGTACTCGTTCCGTCCCATTGCCATCCCTAATTCAAGGTCGATATATCCTTGATGCCACGATTGTGATAAATGAGGTTATTCATTCCGCTAAGAAAGAAAGGGGTGATTGTTTGTTTTTAAAGGTGGACTTTGAAAAAGCTTATGATTCAGTATGTTTGGACTTTCTTGATTACATGCTTGACATATTTGAGTTTTAAGATAAATGGAGAATGTGGATTAACGCTTGCTTGGCCTCAACGTCTATGTCTATCCTTGTAAATAAATCTCCTTCTATGCAACTTTCGGTATCAAAAAGGTATTAGACAGGGTGATTCTATGTCACATTTTCTTTTCCTTCTAGTGGCCGAAGATTTTGCCTGGTTGGTTAGAAGAGCGAGAGAGACTTGTTTAATGGAAGGTTATAAGATTTGAAAGGCATAATGTGGAAGTTATTGATCTTCAATTTGCAGATGATACTATTTTGGTTTCTAAGCCGACTAATAGTAATCTTTTGCGCATGAAGAATATTCTTAGATGTTTTGAGTAATGTGAACTTTCATAAAAGTTCCTTGATTGGTATAAAGGTTGTTGATAATTTTATGGCAGTATCAACATCCTTTCTGTCTTGTAAGATTGGTTCTATTCCTTTTCTTTATCTTAGTATTTCAGCTGAGGCTAATCCTAGTAACTATTCGATCTTACAGAATCTTATTAAGAGGTGTCCAGTAGATTGGCATTTTGCAAGTGTAGGCATATTTTTTTGTGGTAGACTTGTTCTTATTAACTATGTTCTTTCAAATTTTCCCATCTATATGTTTTCCCTATATAAGGGCTCCGAAGAAAGTTATCTCAAAATTAACCTTTTTGCAAAAGAATTTATTTTGTCGAGTAACAAAAGAAACTTAAAGGTTATACCTTGGATTTTTTGGTCTAAGGTATGTAAACCCAAAAATCTTAGTGGGTAAGGGGTCAATGATATTTCTCTTTTTAATGATGTTCTGTTAGGGAAGTGGGACCGGAAAAGAGTAGTAGGTTATGGGGCTCTTTAGGTTAATGTCATTAATTCCAAATATCACATTGATCATAGTTCCTTTTATGTTGGCTCGACCTTAAGGTGGTGGAGGGACTTATGAATATCGGTACCTCTCTTACCCTAGTTCTAGTTGATTGGAGGCGAATCTTTGAAGGGAAGTTGGTGATGGTTCACACACACTTTATTTTGGCTGGATTTGTGGTTTGTTCAATTGTGTCTCAAAGATACTTACCCGAGATTATTCTCACTAGCTCTGGATAAAAAAGCAGCAGTGGCAGAGTGCAGGGAGTGAATAATAGGAATTGGATATGGAATATTCAATGGAGGAGACCTTTATTTGTTTGAAAGGAAGAGACATATAGAAAACTTTATGACTTTATTCAGCACCATTCTTGTAAAAGTGGAGTTAATGACAAATAAAAATGGAATCTTGATAAATCGGGTTGTTATGTGGTTAAAACTGTTTATCTTACTCAAATGAATTTTGACACTTCGTATATAGGTAATATTCTAAACTTGAGTTGGATTAAGTAGATTCCTTCAAAGCTCTGTTGTTTCATTTGGAAAGTGATTAGAGGTAGAGTTGCCACAAAGGCATAACTTTTTAAGAGAAATATTTTGGAGAATGAGATCTTAGTTGTAGCTTGTGCTGATGAAGGACAAAAATCTAGATAATCTTTTTCTCTTGTGTGACTTTGCGGCTAATGTTTGGAAGGTTTTTATTTATACCTTCAAATTCATGTACTTATCCGAAACACTAATGTTGAATTTTTAAAACTACATGAGTGTTTGAGTAAATTCCATAAAGGGAAATCAATGTGAAGAATATTGTGGTTGACTATGATTTGGTGCATTTAGACTATGTAGAGTGATGTCATCTTTTGGGGGAACAACCTAGCTTTATCAAATTATAGATATGATTCATATTAGATCTTGGTTTTGATTATCTACCAATGTTGCTTTTTAAATCCTATTCCTTTACACAATGATATATTGATCCTATTTCTTATATCAAGTTGACACCCTTATGTTGTCTAATACATTTGCTGATGAAAAAAAGTTTCATGCTAATTTGATTTGAGTAAATGATGAAATCACTCTCTGAAAATAAAATGTTGACATCAAATTAATCCATATTTATAGAACCAAAACACAAAATCAGATCAAGTTAATGAAAGTCCAATATTTTTTGCCAATTATGATGATATTAGGGGATAGCAGAAAACTTAGTGTAAATAAACCGTACACATAAAATCATGATTCATCAATATGTTTTTCAAATATTCTATATGGTGCATTTCCGAGGATATAGAAACAAGTTGCTTCTTCCTAACTATAGATTTAGAGATATATAATGGCTTCCTTGTTTTTCGGTTTTTAATATATTTCTGGGTGTAGTTTCACCCTTGCCTAAAAAAAAATTGTGAGGAAGAAGATGAATAATATAATTAAAAGAAGAAAAGTGAAGTAATTAATATGTGAGATCAAATATGAAGAGATAAAAATACAATAAAATTTTAAAAACAAAATAATATAAACAATTAATACTCATTTTAGTCTCTCATTATCCAATTAATATCACATTATACTCTAATAAACCAATAAAATTGTAACTATAAACTATCACATTTTCTCTTTATAAAATACTAGCGTGTCGACCTGCACTCCATGCTGGCTGACCCACATTCTTATTTTTATTTATTTATATAAGTGTATAAGTATAAAAAATGAAATATATAAATTCAATAGAAAATGTAAATTTCTCGTGCATTTAATAATCATTATTGAGTTGATATATTTTTTCACGTGCTATTGTTTTATTTTTGGGTTGAAAAAGAGAGAAGATAAAAAAGAATGTGTAGATAAGTAATAATATATTGATGAAAAATGAAAGCAAAATGTGGAAGTTTCCATTTATTAAGGAGAGAGGTTAAAAAGATTAAAAATGGAATTTAAAAATTATACCATACATGCATGGTTGGTTATTACTTGTTTTAGCTTTATTAATAGTATAGATGTATACAGGCAATAATTGCGCAAATAATATATGCACGACAGAAGTGTTTGTATACATTTATAGAATGTAATGTCAATGTAATAATAATGTATTATTTATTATTTATTTGTATTACTTTTATTTAAGAATCAATAATAATTAAATATAAATAATAATTATAGTGTAAAAGCTATGTATAAGTATCTTCACATCTACATCTTATGAGGTTGGAGATTATAACTCATCACCTGCTTTGGGTTATTATAATATTTTTTATATCAATTATTCACCTAACAACTAGGAATTAATTAAAAAATATTTTGGTTTAAAATATGATTTATACTTGAATATGTTTTGTTATAGCATTAGTCCTTAATGATGACGCTATTAAAACCAACCATCATATAATCCTAATTTCTGATGTGGCTAATTATGAATTTTCAAGTCATTCATCAAGAAACTAAAATCAAATTCATGGAACATTATAAGAACTAAATTGGACAAAAATAATTCATAGAGATTAAAACTAAACCTCCCTAATTTTTTCAGGTCAGAATAATATTTAAGTAAAATATTTTAACAACTTTCTTGAAAAACAGACATAACAAAGATTTGAACAAGCTATGTTAAGAGATTTTCCCCTATTTGATCGTCCAATACTGAAATATGAAGAACTGAATAAACTTATATATTTTTCAATCTAAAAAATAAAAAAATCCGCATTTTTAAAAAAAAAATTTGGTGTCACATGTCAGAATCTAAATCCAATATTAAATAATTATTAATGAAGAGAATCTAAACCCTTACCTTGTTCACATGTTCATTTACGCAAATTTCTTAAATATAGTTACATTAATAACTATTATTTGTTCAACTAATAACAATAATAACCAAATCTTAATATTTGATAGACTTTTAAGTAATGATAAATTCTAAATTTTTGAGATGTGAGAATAATGTAGGCAAAAAAAGGACATATCTTTATTATATAATTTTAGGATTTAATTATCAATGTGAATTAAAGATTACTCAATTCTGACGAAATTTTCTATCATAGGCAAAAATCTCATCATAGTACTATTATATTATTATGGATAAAATGAAAACTATCACTTTGTGTCTTTTACAAACGATGTACATAAAATAAAAATGATTATAGTCTAAATTACTATTCAATTTTTGGGTCAATTAAATTATGTTGTAAATTCACCAATTTTTGTGTTGGATTTTTGTGCACTCGTTTAACCTGCATAGATTTAGACAAAATTATGTTGTAAATTCACCAGTTAAATATGATAAGTTTTATCCTTCACAATATTGAATGATATAAGCTTATCCATTTCATGCAAAATACACTTCAAATGTGCTTATAATAATTTTACTAAGCTACTTACGTGTATAGGCCCAATGACTTGTTTTTAAATCATACTTGTCTATTTATAAAACCAATTTCATTATTTTTTATTGTCTTCACGCCACTGCAATGCCATTATGCAATTGCATGTTCCCTCAATTATTATTCTTCCAGTTCACGTTTTCTTTCCCAATTTTAAAACCAATTTCAAGTTTGTATTGGTGAATAACTAGCTAGAATATAATTTTATTTCTCCATCTCGGACCAATCAAGTACTACTAGGTACAATATTTTAACTTTAAAAGTTATTTTAATTTTTATTTGATTGTCAAAATCCTAATTATAGTATTGTGGTATAGAAAAATGGATAGAAAATTTCAATTTGACTACCCGACCCAAACTTTTTTTTATTAGCAAAATGAAATTTATTAAATTAAGATTCAATAGACATTTGTTTTGTACATGTAAAGACTCAAAAGGAGAAATGTAAATCTCATATGATATGTGAGAGTGAAAATTGTTGAAAAGATAATTCATTCTTTAACTTCATCTCATCTCCAACAAATCTATGTTATTCATTCTCAATTAGTTTAATTAGCTCGTAATACACGAGTTTCTTTTAATTGTAAATTAAATTGCTGACGTTATTTAATCCTTATCTTATAAAGTTTTTAGGTGCACTCTTGTATTATATTGTAGCACATGCATGTCCCTCATAAGTACAACTCTCCTTTAATATTCAAATGAATACATGTCGTAAGGAACTCTCCCTATAGAATAGCTATAATGATATTCTTGTTACATTATAAGATTCTCTCTAATATTGGAATACCCAATTTTGATAATTTTTAATATTGTTTTATTTAAATTTTGGATCATTAATATTTATTTTAAAGCACATATCACAATTTTACCTACTATTTACCTCGTTATAGAGGTTACCTGATCCTCCTTGTGCGACTTTCAATTAGGAATGAAGATCATATGTCGTCGTTTATATTCTAATTGGTTTCTCAATCTAATAAGAAAACTCTATTTATTTAAATTGTTTTTATAAAAACATAAATTAACATTTTAATATTATTTCGTAAGATTTGATTGATCTAAGACATAATACAAAAAAATTATGAGATCGATGATCATTGTCATTCAATTACATCTAACAGATTCGAATTCAAGTGGGTGGCTCCTATACAACTCTTCAATATGGTTTGGTGTAGTTGCACCATTCCCTTAAAAAAAAAACAACTCTTCAACAATGTTCACACTCCACTTCACAATTGCCAAAATTTCAAACGTGCCTTTTGTCTTACTTTATTTTTTTTCAGCAAAAAATAATTTTTATTAAATATCAGAAGTAGAATAAGTTAAAAGAGAGATTATAAAGAATAGTAATAATAGACAACGTTAAAGTCAAGTTGTAATTAGAAAATATATCGTGGCAGGGGGAGCCGTGGATTCCCCAACTATCAATAAACCCTAATTTAAGAAATCATATATAAGAGACTTATGTCACATGGTTCAATGACTTATAATAATCTTTACTATATCATCTTGTTATTTTTAATTAGCTCAACTAATTTACCACACATGTTAGCCCATCATCTTTGAATGTCTCTTTTTTTTAATTAGACACGTTTACGACCAAGTTAAGTTATATTAGTTACACTTAATTTCAGCAATTCATTTTCTTTAATCTAACAGACCAAATGAGTAAGTGCAATAAATAATGAGAGAGAAAAAAAATCTTAAATAACTTATTGCACTCACCATTTGATCTGTTAGATTAAAGAAAATGAATAAAATTGAGTGTAATTAAAGTAAACGGAACTTAGCTGTAAATAGATCAGTTTACACCCAAGTTCAGTTACACTAGTTAAACTCAATCTCAACTATTCATTTTCTTAAATCTAACGGATCAAATGAGTGTAAATAAATGACTGAGATTGAGTATAATTAATGTAACTTAACATCCCTCCTCTATTTCTAAAACCCTAATATAAAAGCAAACCCAACGTTAGTGTTTAGAGGTGACACATTAATGATTGAAGGTAGATACTCTCCATTCTATGTAATTGAATCTGAATCTTAGTACATGAGAACATTATTTTCAATGAATAAAACAATGTAAGTGGACAACCTACCCTTAAAATGGGTGATAAAAACAACGCCACTCTCATGCTGAATAAGAATATAATAATAGTTCTTGTACAATGGGAAAGCAAAAACAATTATATATTGTATGAATTATATTGAAAATTTGATAATTAAATAATGAGATTATAAAACAAAAAGAACAAATTTGTCGTACACCAATAGGTCCTTTCAATGTTTAAATTAAGTGATGGTTGAATTAGTATTTTTTTATGGAAAAAGGGTAATAATATTTTTAAAATTGAGTTTGGGATACATTATTTTCCAAAGAAATTTACAAACAACAAAATCAAGATAATTGAGTAAAACAATGCGCGAAGGTTGAAAATCCAACTAGAATAAGGTACTAAAGACAAGTTATATATTCCGTTAATCCATAGCCAAAATTTCATCTTCACTGAATCTATAAATTGTTGCATTGTCGATTTGATTGACTTGAAGATAACATCATTATGTGCTAGCCAAATGGACCACGTTATTGTAAACCGTATGATGTTTCAAAACTTTGGACTTTTCTTTTCTTGTAAAATGGCAAGATCATATGCATGAGAAACTAGGTTATTTGGTCAGAAAATAAAATGATGCTAAAATCAAGCCAACTTTAAATCAAATGCAAGACTGAGTATCTGAACCAACAAGTAAAGGAAAGAAGGTAATAAGTGGAAGTGATTTTTTATTTATTTATTTATAAAAGGTAGAGTGCAGCAGCACCCAATATATTAATAATAGTTAAGAGATTAAAGTCAAAAGTGATCTAAATTTCAAAGTTGAAATGTATAAATAACATTTATATATGTGCCGAAGAGCATAGTACTGGATGTAGATATTGACGTATGACATAAAATTTCTTTTAACAATCTAGATTTTAATTAATATTTAATAAAATTTCTTTGAACGATTTTGAGACTTACATTCCAGTACTGGGTCCGGTACACGAGTCCACATAGTGTGTAATTTTCCAATCTCAACAGCTCAATTTACTAGTGTGGTAATCACAATGAAAAGGAGGCTATAAATATGGGGGTAATGGTTGAAGTTTAGTGAATCATAGCTAGCCATGTCTATTCTAACCTCAACCTTATTGCCTTCATCATTACTCATCCCAAGAAGAACCAAACCAATTAACTCTCCAAATAACAAAGTTGTGTTCCATAAAAATGATCATTATTTGAATAGGATAGTGCCTCAAAAGAAGAAAGCTTCCTTCTGTATCCAAGCACAAGCACAACAAGTAGAACCATCCATTCCTTCATCTCCTATTATATATCCTACTGTGAGGCCTAAGTTTGTGTTGTTTGGTTCTTCCATCATTCAGTATAGTTATTATGAAGGTTGGGGAGCTACTCTTGCTCATTTGTATGCACGCCAGGTAATTTTTCCCGGATAATTATGATTTCTTTTCCCGAAAGAGTTGCTGAGAAGTAAGTCTCATATCAAAGTAAAAATCGAACTTATTTGTGGTTGTTATAAGATGTTTTTTAATCATGGATCAATATAATCCTTAGTCTAGTCCGATAGACTTTTTTAGAAATGACATGTTGGGAAGTAAGTTCAACATCGATTTAAATATATCTAACCTTAACAAAAAGATAATTCAATATATATTTAGTTGGTTAATTTTTAACCTATGTATTTTCATTCTCTCCCTCTATCGTCTTCTTTCTTTCTGCACAATCCCTCTCTTCTATGGTGGTTGACCAAAGCCTATATGAATGATAGTGTTATGAAAAATATAAAGTAAAATATTATGCTAGTAGGGTATACAATAATGTTAATGACTTTAGTAACCATTTGAGAATCACAAAAAACTTAATACTTTAATAGTGATCGATGAAGGAGGATTAGTACAGGAGAAGATAGTGTTATGAAAAATATAAAGTAATATATATATATATATAATAATATTTGTATCCATTTATTTATAGTGAGAATCTAAAATGAAAATAATATTCTCCTTTCTAATACTTGAGAAATTCCTCACTTGTGATGAATGATGAGTAGTAGTTGGGAATGGTAATATTTGATTGATGATAAATGTAACTATGATTTTGAAAGAGAAAAAAAAAAGGTGATACTCTATAAAATATGGTGTCACCAAAGTCTCAATTTTAGGTGGTAAATATGGCAGACTTTGATTTTTCAAAGATGCACAGTCTTAATTAAAAATGAGTCGAAGTGTAACTATTTTTTATGTTGATAAATAAATATTTATTTTGTCTGCACTAATTAAAGACCGATTAATACTATTGTTATTTTTAATTTCAATATTCGGTCAAACTTTCTTTTTCTCAATTCTACCTTCATTCGATAATTATTCATATTATTCTTTTTACTTTATTTTATTTTTTCTTCTCTCTTCACTACACATACCAATTAATACACATGAACAAAATAAAATATAAAATAAATGAAATTATTTTATTTAACATATAATACCTTTTAATAACTTTTTAATTTATGTGATTAACCTTAGAAAAGCGAGAAATTCTTTAAAAGAATATTAAGTAGTTTTCTGTTTTTCTTTATCTGAAATTAGAATTTAAATTAAACGTTATAATGGGTCTTTTTTACAACATTCTTGTAATGTTAAAGTTATGATCTTTTTATATGATCATTTTTAAAATTATATATTAATTCCTTTTGTTATTTAAATATTCTATGATTAATAGAAAAGATAAAAACTATAATTAATTGAGTAAAAAAGAAAACAAAAGAGTCTCGTTAATGAAATTACATGTATTATAATTTTAATTATGTGAAGAGATAATTTATCTTGAGTAATTTATTACGTAATATGATGGATAATAAATGTGTTACATTATTAATCGCAATTGAATAATGTGATGACATAGGTGGATATAGTTTTGCGTGGATATGGAGGTTGGAATTCAAGGACTGCTCTACGGGTCCTGGACAAAGTTTTTCCAAAGGTCAGCATTTTCGTTACTTTTTTCTAATTTATAAAATATAACATATAATATTAAACCATCTATTTAATAATACATGTGTTTAACCATAAGTATATAATTTGATATATTTATATAACTATTGTTAACCTTAATTATTTCATCTTGTTAGACTAACCTTAATTGTTATTACATTATTTACCATTCATTTTTAGTTATAATTGACTCTTAAGTAAAAATAATACAAATGAAATAGTTGATGTATTGAATGTATGTAAATTTTCACACTAATTATGCATAGATATTAATATCATATAACATATAAGTGTATTGGCAAATTACATCATTCAATAATATAAGTTTTTTTTTAATATTTTTTAATCTTAACCGTCACTTAATTTTATTAATAAATCCAATGGTTTGTAACTTGTCCAACAAGCTAAAACTTATCAAGTGCACCAAACTGAAACTAAAACTAATGCATGGTAGAATTAAGGAAAAAATTGTTTTCTTAATACTTTTTGTTAGAGTTGGTTAAAACATGACAAAGAGTCAAAGGTGCACAATATGACGAATAAGCTTCAAACAAAATTAGGCTTCATTCTTCATCTAACTTTTCAAACAAATTTTATTTATCTTATTTCAAGTTGATACATAACAAACTTGGACTTTTTTTAGGAAAAGATAAAGGAAAAAATACAAATTAAATAATATTGTTGTGCTTCCCATGTGCTAGGTTTTTTACTTTTTATCATACACATTTAATTTGTTTCCAAAACTCTCTCACATAGTTCTTCATCCAAAAAAGTCTTGTATATTTTTATTTTGGACACAATTGTTTCTATACATGTGGTTCCAAACATATGGCCCCTTTACATCACTTGCACCCTCAAAACTCTCCCACACATTCACGTCTTTCCCCTACAATTTCAAACATATATGATAATCTACCTCACAATAGAATTAACAAATTGACTATGAGTAATGATATATTCTCATATTAAATCATCTTACTAATCATCTTAGCCACAAAAAAATGATACATGTCACTTATAAATCAATCATTAATAAATAAAGTATCTTTTTATGATATGTGTCGTCTCCGTGTGAGTAGGAGGATTAGTAAGAAGATGTAGTAGGAGGATATATCATTTCCCATTTACTATATATGTTACATATCTAGGTTAAATTATAATATTGCACACGATATCCTCAACTTGATCTAAGAAGTTAGATTATTTTGATTTTAACAATATTAAATGTAAAATAATGAATTTCTTAATTATCACACTTTGTTAAATGTACATAAGGTTTAATTTTTTTAAAACTTTGGACAATATGATTACTTTAATTTTTTGATCAAATTGACATATAAAGAATCATTTTTTTCTCTCTTTGATTTTCTTTAACTCAGAATGCACCTCAACAACCATCATTAGTGATTGTATATTTTGGTGGTAATGATGCTACTCATCCACAACAAGATGGAAATGGTCCTCATGTACCTCTAGAAGAATACAATGAAAATATGAGAACAATTTTTATCCATCTTCAGGTAAACTTTCACTTTATATTTCATTATCATGTGAATTAAATCACTCATATATCCTTATATACTAAGTTTTCTAAACTTGACTACAAAGTTTGACTCAAATTCAAATGCTTTTCAGAGTCTTTCAGAGAACACTCGCATTTTATTTCTCAGTACTCCTCCCATCAACGAGGAACAACTCTATGGAGACAGGTTTAGATTGAAATTATTTTGCTATTTGATATTTATAATTTCATAGAAACAAACAATTTTTTTATAAGCAAAATGTATTAAAACCAAACATATTCCAAAAACAAAAGGTTTAGAGTATAGTTTAAATTGTGGTGCAAAATTGTAATGGTTTTGAGAATCTTGAGACAATTAAATGCATATAGTTTTCTATAATTATCGTAAATATTATACCTTAAACATAATATTTAATTGAAATTCCAATTTTATAATACATATAATAATAGCATAACACTTATATCTACAGTCTACACATAATCTACTTAAAGATATACTGGAAAAAATGTATTATGACACGAAAGTTTACATGTCAATCTAAAATGTACTTAAACATTTAAATTTTTTGATTATTTAAATTTACATTTCAATCTAAAACTCTGATGAGTAAGTTGTTGAAATTGAAACAGTATTCCTCTTGACCCACCAAAGACAAATGAATCCCATCGAATATACTCAGAAGAAGGTTTAAAAGTGTGCCGGGAGTTGAATATAAAGGCCATTGATCTATGGTCAGCAATTCAGGAGGAAAGGGAGGATTGGAAAGATGTTTCTTTCATGTAAGTATGCTATCGTATAGGAAAATAACCCAATTTGAATTTGATTCTTAAAACAAAATATAAAATAATTTTAAATAGTAATAAAAAAATTCAAGTTGGGACAATTTGATCAATGGGAAAAGGTCACCAAATAAATTTTTTTAAAATTTTCTATCGTGTAATAAATTAGTCACTTAAATTTAGGAAAATATTTATTGTCTCTTAAAATAAAGTGCCTCTTATATGATTGATTGAAAATATTTAATTATTTATTATTTATATCAATCATAAAGAGTGACAGATAGTTGTAGTATATGAAATAAGAGAACATATAAATTTTCTTAAATTTAGATTAAATTGACTGACTTGAAATTTTTGAAACACCAATTTATAAAAACTAATAATTTGAAGCTATATTGAAAGACTTTAATTTTAAGGTTTATCAAAAGTAATAAGTAACAATTCCTTAATGTGATTAAGTGTTTTGCTTTTTTTTTTTATAAGCAAATATATTAGAAACGGGCATAAGAGGTGACAAACCAATTACTGATTAAGTGTTTTGAGTTTAATTTTGTATATTTACTTTTAAGTGAAATATTATTGTATTTTTTGCTAGCACAAAAAATACAAAAATATTATTCAGTTATCTTTAATATAATTATGTGAGACTTAATTATAATATTTCAAAGGTTTAAAACTGATAGTCAATTTTGAAAACCAAAAACCAAAATTTATGCTAAATTAATGTGTTGTTAATTGAATCTAAATGGATTGAATGAGGTTTTTGTTTTATATTTACTAGCATGTCGACCCGCATTCTTATTTTTTTTATATAAGTGTATAAGTATAAAAAATGAAATATATAAATTCAATAGAAAATGTAAATTTCTCGTGCATTTAATAATCATTATTGAGTTGATATATTTTTTCACGTGCTATTGTTTTATTTTTGGGTTGAAAAAGAGAGAAGATAAAAAAGAATGTGTAGATAAGTAATAATATATTGATGAAAAATGAAAGCAAAATGTGGAAGTTTCCATTTATTAAGGAGAGAGGTTAAAAAGATTAAAAATGGAATTTAAAAATTATACCATACATGCATGGTTGGTTATTACTTGTTTTAGCTTTATTAATAGTATAGATGTATACAGGCAATAATTGCGCAAATAATATATGCACGACAGAAGTGTTTGTATACATTTATAGAATGTAATGTCAATGTAATAATAATGTATTATTTATTATTTATTTGTATTACTTTTATTTAAGAATCAATAATAATTAAATATAAATAATAATTATAGTGTAAAAGCTATGTATAAGTATCTTCACATCTACATCTTATGAGGTTGGAGATTATAACTCATCACCTGCTTTGGGTTATTATAATATTTTTTATATCAATTATTCACCTAACAACTAGGAATTAATTAAAAAATATTTTGGTTTAAAATATGATTTATACTTGAATATGTTTTGTTATAGCATTAGTCCTTAATGATGACGCTATTAAAACCAACCATCATATAATCCTAATTTCTGATGTGGCTAATTATGAATTTTCAAGTCATTCATCAAGAAACTAAAATCAAATTCATGGAACATTATAAGAACTAAATTGGACAAAAATAATTCATAGAGATTAAAACTAAACCTCCCTAATTTTTTCAGGTCAGAATAATATTTAAGTAAAATATTTTAACAACTTTCTTGAAAAACAGACATAACAAAGATTTGAACAAGCTATGTTAAGAGATTTTCCCCTATTTGATCGTCCAATACTGAAATATGAAGAACTGAATAAACTTATATATTTTTCAATCTAAAAAATAAAAAAATCCGCATTTTTAAAAAAAAAATTTGGTGTCACATGTCAGAATCTAAATCCAATATTAAATAATTATTAATGAAGAGAATCTAAACCCTTACCTTGTTCACATGTTCATTTACGCAAATTTCTTAAATATAGTTACATTAATAACTATTATTTGTTCAACTAATAACAATAATAACCAAATCTTAATATTTGATAGACTTTTAAGTAATGATAAATTCTAAATTTTTGAGATGTGAGAATAATGTAGGCAAAAAAAGGACATATCTTTATTATATAATTTTAGGATTTAATTATCAATGTGAATTAAAGATTACTCAATTCTGACGAAATTTTCTATCATAGGCAAAAATCTCATCATAGTACTATTATATTATTATGGATAAAATGAAAACTATCACTTTGTGTCTTTTACAAACGATGTACATAAAATAAAAATGATTATAGTCTAAATTACTATTCAATTTTTGGGTCAATTAAATTATGTTGTAAATTCACCAATTTTTGTGTTGGATTTTTGTGCACTCGTTTAACCTGCATAGATTTAGACAAAATTATGTTGTAAATTCACCAGTTAAATATGATAAGTTTTATCCTTCACAATATTGAATGATATAAGCTTATCCATTTCATGCAAAATACACTTCAAATGTGCTTATAATAATTTTACTAAGCTACTTACGTGTATAGGCCCAATGACTTGTTTTTAAATCATACTTGTCTATTTATAAAACCAATTTCATTATTTTTTATTGTCTTCACGCCACTGCAATGCCATTATGCAATTGCATGTTCCCTCAATTATTATTCTTCCAGTTCACGTTTTCTTTCCCAATTTTAAAACCAATTTCAAGTTTGTATTGGTGAATAACTAGCTAGAATATAATTTTATTTCTCCATCTCGGACCAATCAAGTACTACTAGGTACAATATTTTAACTTTAAAAGTTATTTTAATTTTTATTTGATTGTCAAAATCCTAATTATAGTATTGTGGTATAGAAAAATGGATAGAAAATTTCAATTTGACTACCCGACCCAAACTTTTTTTTATTAGCAAAATGAAATTTATTAAATTAAGATTCAATAGACATTTGTTTTGTACATGTAAAGACTCAAAAGGAGAAATGTAAATCTCATATGATATGTGAGAGTGAAAATTGTTGAAAAGATAATTCATTCTTTAACTTCATCTCATCTCCAACAAATCTATGTTATTCATTCTCAATTAGTTTAATTAGCTCGTAATACACGAGTTTCTTTTAATTGTAAATTAAATTGCTGACGTTATTTAATCCTTATCTTATAAAGTTTTTAGGTGCACTCTTGTATTATATTGTAGCACATGCATGTCCCTCATAAGTACAACTCTCCTTTAATATTCAAATGAATACATGTCGTAAGGAACTCTCCCTATAGAATAGCTATAATGATATTCTTGTTACATTATAAGATTCTCTCTAATATTGGAATACCCAATTTTGATAATTTTTAATATTGTTTTATTTAAATTTTGGATCATTAATATTTATTTTAAAGCACATATCACAATTTTACCTACTATTTACCTCGTTATAGAGGTTACCTGATCCTCCTTGTGCGACTTTCAATTAGGAATGAAGATCATATGTCGTCGTTTATATTCTAATTGGTTTCTCAATCTAATAAGAAAACTCTATTTATTTAAATTGTTTTTATAAAAACATAAATTAACATTTTAATATTATTTCGTAAGATTTGATTGATCTAAGACATAATACAAAAAAATTATGAGATCGATGATCATTGTCATTCAATTACATCTAACAGATTCGAATTCAAGTGGGTGGCTCCTATACAACTCTTCAATATGGTTTGGTGTAGTTGCACCATTCCCTTAAAAAAAAAACAACTCTTCAACAATGTTCACACTCCACTTCACAATTGCCAAAATTTCAAACGTGCCTTTTGTCTTACTTTATTTTTTTTCAGCAAAAAATAATTTTTATTAAATATCAGAAGTAGAATAAGTTAAAAGAGAGATTATAAAGAATAGTAATAATAGACAACGTTAAAGTCAAGTTGTAATTAGAAAATATATCGTGGCAGGGGGAGCCGTGGATTCCCCAACTATCAATAAACCCTAATTTAAGAAATCATATATAAGAGACTTATGTCACATGGTTCAATGACTTATAATAATCTTTACTATATCATCTTGTTATTTTTAATTAGCTCAACTAATTTACCACACATGTTAGCCCATCATCTTTGAATGTCTCTTTTTTTTAATTAGACACGTTTACGACCAAGTTAAGTTATATTAGTTACACTTAATTTCAGCAATTCATTTTCTTTAATCTAACAGACCAAATGAGTAAGTGCAATAAATAATGAGAGAGAAAAAAAATCTTAAATAACTTATTGCACTCACCATTTGATCTGTTAGATTAAAGAAAATGAATAAAATTGAGTGTAATTAAAGTAAACGGAACTTAGCTGTAAATAGATCAGTTTACACCCAAGTTCAGTTACACTAGTTAAACTCAATCTCAACTATTCATTTTCTTAAATCTAACGGATCAAATGAGTGTAAATAAATGACTGAGATTGAGTATAATTAATGTAACTTAACATCCCTCCTCTATTTCTAAAACCCTAATATAAAAGCAAACCCAACGTTAGTGTTTAGAGGTGACACATTAATGATTGAAGGTAGATACTCTCCATTCTATGTAATTGAATCTGAATCTTAGTACATGAGAACATTATTTTCAATGAATAAAACAATGTAAGTGGACAACCTACCCTTAAAATGGGTGATAAAAACAACGCCACTCTCATGCTGAATAAGAATATAATAATAGTTCTTGTACAATGGGAAAGCAAAAACAATTATATATTGTATGAATTATATTGAAAATTTGATAATTAAATAATGAGATTATAAAACAAAAAGAACAAATTTGTCGTACACCAATAGGTCCTTTCAATGTTTAAATTAAGTGATGGTTGAATTAGTATTTTTTTATGGAAAAAGGGTAATAATATTTTTAAAATTGAGTTTGGGATACATTATTTTCCAAAGAAATTTACAAACAACAAAATCAAGATAATTGAGTAAAACAATGCGCGAAGGTTGAAAATCCAACTAGAATAAGGTACTAAAGACAAGTTATATATTCCGTTAATCCATAGCCAAAATTTCATCTTCACTGAATCTATAAATTGTTGCATTGTCGATTTGATTGACTTGAAGATAACATCATTATGTGCTAGCCAAATGGACCACGTTATTGTAAACCGTATGATGTTTCAAAACTTTGGACTTTTCTTTTCTTGTAAAATGGCAAGATCATATGCATGAGAAACTAGGTTATTTGGTCAGAAAATAAAATGATGCTAAAATCAAGCCAACTTTAAATCAAATGCAAGACTGAGTATCTGAACCAACAAGTAAAGGAAAGAAGGTAATAAGTGGAAGTGATTTTTTATTTATTTATTTATAAAAGGTAGAGTGCAGCAGCACCCAATATATTAATAATAGTTAAGAGATTAAAGTCAAAAGTGATCTAAATTTCAAAGTTGAAATGTATAAATAACATTTATATATGTGCCGAAGAGCATAGTACTGGATGTAGATATTGACGTATGACATAAAATTTCTTTTAACAATCTAGATTTTAATTAATATTTAATAAAATTTCTTTGAACGATTTTGAGACTTACATTCCAGTACTGGGTCCGGTACACGAGTCCACATAGTGTGTAATTTTCCAATCTCAACAGCTCAATTTACTAGTGTGGTAATCACAATGAAAAGGAGGCTATAAATATGGGGGTAATGGTTGAAGTTTAGTGAATCATAGCTAGCCATGTCTATTCTAACCTCAACCTTATTGCCTTCATCATTACTCATCCCAAGAAGAACCAAACCAATTAACTCTCCAAATAACAAAGTTGTGTTCCATAAAAATGATCATTATTTGAATAGGATAGTGCCTCAAAAGAAGAAAGCTTCCTTCTGTATCCAAGCACAAGCACAACAAGTAGAACCATCCATTCCTTCATCTCCTATTATATATCCTACTGTGAGGCCTAAGTTTGTGTTGTTTGGTTCTTCCATCATTCAGTATAGTTATTATGAAGGTTGGGGAGCTACTCTTGCTCATTTGTATGCACGCCAGGTAATTTTTCCCGGATAATTATGATTTCTTTTCCCGAAAGAGTTGCTGAGAAGTAAGTCTCATATCAAAGTAAAAATCGAACTTATTTGTGGTTGTTATAAGATGTTTTTTAATCATGGATCAATATAATCCTTAGTCTAGTCCGATAGACTTTTTTAGAAATGACATGTTGGGAAGTAAGTTCAACATCGATTTAAATATATCTAACCTTAACAAAAAGATAATTCAATATATATTTAGTTGGTTAATTTTTAACCTATGTATTTTCATTCTCTCCCTCTATCGTCTTCTTTCTTTCTGCACAATCCCTCTCTTCTATGGTGGTTGACCAAAGCCTATATGAATGATAGTGTTATGAAAAATATAAAGTAAAATATTATGCTAGTAGGGTATACAATAATGTTAATGACTTTAGTAACCATTTGAGAATCACAAAAAACTTAATACTTTAATAGTGATCGATGAAGGAGGATTAGTACAGGAGAAGATAGTGTTATGAAAAATATAAAGTAATATATATATATATATAATAATATTTGTATCCATTTATTTATAGTGAGAATCTAAAATGAAAATAATATTCTCCTTTCTAATACTTGAGAAATTCCTCACTTGTGATGAATGATGAGTAGTAGTTGGGAATGGTAATATTTGATTGATGATAAATGTAACTATGATTTTGAAAGAGAAAAAAAAAAGGTGATACTCTATAAAATATGGTGTCACCAAAGTCTCAATTTTAGGTGGTAAATATGGCAGACTTTGATTTTTCAAAGATGCACAGTCTTAATTAAAAATGAGTCGAAGTGTAACTATTTTTTATGTTGATAAATAAATATTTATTTTGTCTGCACTAATTAAAGACCGATTAATACTATTGTTATTTTTAATTTCAATATTCGGTCAAACTTTCTTTTTCTCAATTCTACCTTCATTCGATAATTATTCATATTATTCTTTTTACTTTATTTTATTTTTTCTTCTCTCTTCACTACACATACCAATTAATACACATGAACAAAATAAAATATAAAATAAATGAAATTATTTTATTTAACATATAATACCTTTTAATAACTTTTTAATTTATGTGATTAACCTTAGAAAAGCGAGAAATTCTTTAAAAGAATATTAAGTAGTTTTCTGTTTTTCTTTATCTGAAATTAGAATTTAAATTAAACGTTATAATGGGTCTTTTTTACAACATTCTTGTAATGTTAAAGTTATGATCTTTTTATATGATCATTTTTAAAATTATATATTAATTCCTTTTGTTATTTAAATATTCTATGATTAATAGAAAAGATAAAAACTATAATTAATTGAGTAAAAAAGAAAACAAAAGAGTCTCGTTAATGAAATTACATGTATTATAATTTTAATTATGTGAAGAGATAATTTATCTTGAGTAATTTATTACGTAATATGATGGATAATAAATGTGTTACATTATTAATCGCAATTGAATAATGTGATGACATAGGTGGATATAGTTTTGCGTGGATATGGAGGTTGGAATTCAAGGACTGCTCTACGGGTCCTGGACAAAGTTTTTCCAAAGGTCAGCATTTTCGTTACTTTTTTCTAATTTATAAAATATAACATATAATATTAAACCATCTATTTAATAATACATGTGTTTAACCATAAGTATATAATTTGATATATTTATATAACTATTGTTAACCTTAATTATTTCATCTTGTTAGACTAACCTTAATTGTTATTACATTATTTACCATTCATTTTTAGTTATAATTGACTCTTAAGTAAAAATAATACAAATGAAATAGTTGATGTATTGAATGTATGTAAATTTTCACACTAATTATGCATAGATATTAATATCATATAACATATAAGTGTATTGGCAAATTACATCATTCAATAATATAAGTTTTTTTTTAATATTTTTTAATCTTAACCGTCACTTAATTTTATTAATAAATCCAATGGTTTGTAACTTGTCCAACAAGCTAAAACTTATCAAGTGCACCAAACTGAAACTAAAACTAATGCATGGTAGAATTAAGGAAAAAATTGTTTTCTTAATACTTTTTGTTAGAGTTGGTTAAAACATGACAAAGAGTCAAAGGTGCACAATATGACGAATAAGCTTCAAACAAAATTAGGCTTCATTCTTCATCTAACTTTTCAAACAAATTTTATTTATCTTATTTCAAGTTGATACATAACAAACTTGGACTTTTTTTAGGAAAAGATAAAGGAAAAAATACAAATTAAATAATATTGTTGTGCTTCCCATGTGCTAGGTTTTTTACTTTTTATCATACACATTTAATTTGTTTCCAAAACTCTCTCACATAGTTCTTCATCCAAAAAAGTCTTGTATATTTTTATTTTGGACACAATTGTTTCTATACATGTGGTTCCAAACATATGGCCCCTTTACATCACTTGCACCCTCAAAACTCTCCCACACATTCACGTCTTTCCCCTACAATTTCAAACATATATGATAATCTACCTCACAATAGAATTAACAAATTGACTATGAGTAATGATATATTCTCATATTAAATCATCTTACTAATCATCTTAGCCACAAAAAAATGATACATGTCACTTATAAATCAATCATTAATAAATAAAGTATCTTTTTATGATATGTGTCGTCTCCGTGTGAGTAGGAGGATTAGTAAGAAGATGTAGTAGGAGGATATATCATTTCCCATTTACTATATATGTTACATATCTAGGTTAAATTATAATATTGCACACGATATCCTCAACTTGATCTAAGAAGTTAGATTATTTTGATTTTAACAATATTAAATGTAAAATAATGAATTTCTTAATTATCACACTTTGTTAAATGTACATAAGGTTTAATTTTTTTAAAACTTTGGACAATATGATTACTTTAATTTTTTGATCAAATTGACATATAAAGAATCATTTTTTTCTCTCTTTGATTTTCTTTAACTCAGAATGCACCTCAACAACCATCATTAGTGATTGTATATTTTGGTGGTAATGATGCTACTCATCCACAACAAGATGGAAATGGTCCTCATGTACCTCTAGAAGAATACAATGAAAATATGAGAACAATTTTTATCCATCTTCAGGTAAACTTTCACTTTATATTTCATTATCATGTGAATTAAATCACTCATATATCCTTATATACTAAGTTTTCTAAACTTGACTACAAAGTTTGACTCAAATTCAAATGCTTTTCAGAGTCTTTCAGAGAACACTCGCATTTTATTTCTCAGTACTCCTCCCATCAACGAGGAACAACTCTATGGAGACAGGTTTAGATTGAAATTATTTTGCTATTTGATATTTATAATTTCATAGAAACAAACAATTTTTTTATAAGCAAAATGTATTAAAACCAAACATATTCCAAAAACAAAAGGTTTAGAGTATAGTTTAAATTGTGGTGCAAAATTGTAATGGTTTTGAGAATCTTGAGACAATTAAATGCATATAGTTTTCTATAATTATCGTAAATATTATACCTTAAACATAATATTTAATTGAAATTCCAATTTTATAATACATATAATAATAGCATAACACTTATATCTACAGTCTACACATAATCTACTTAAAGATATACTGGAAAAAATGTATTATGACACGAAAGTTTACATGTCAATCTAAAATGTACTTAAACATTTAAATTTTTTGATTATTTAAATTTACATTTCAATCTAAAACTCTGATGAGTAAGTTGTTGAAATTGAAACAGTATTCCTCTTGACCCACCAAAGACAAATGAATCCCATCGAATATACTCAGAAGAAGGTTTAAAAGTGTGCCGGGAGTTGAATATAAAGGCCATTGATCTATGGTCAGCAATTCAGGAGGAAAGGGAGGATTGGAAAGATGTTTCTTTCATGTAAGTATGCTATCGTATAGGAAAATAACCCAATTTGAATTTGATTCTTAAAACAAAATATAAAATAATTTTAAATAGTAATAAAAAAATTCAAGTTGGGACAATTTGATCAATGGGAAAAGGTCACCAAATAAATTTTTTTAAAATTTTCTATCGTGTAATAAATTAGTCACTTAAATTTAGGAAAATATTTATTGTCTCTTAAAATAAAGTGCCTCTTATATGATTGATTGAAAATATTTAATTATTTATTATTTATATCAATCATAAAGAGTGACAGATAGTTGTAGTATATGAAATAAGAGAACATATAAATTTTCTTAAATTTAGATTAAATTGACTGACTTGAAATTTTTGAAACACCAATTTATAAAAACTAATAATTTGAAGCTATATTGAAAGACTTTAATTTTAAGGTTTATCAAAAGTAATAAGTAACAATTCCTTAATGTGATTAAGTGTTTTGCTTTTTTTTTTTATAAGCAAATATATTAGAAACGGGCATAAGAGGTGACAAACCAATTACTGATTAAGTGTTTTGCTTATTTCTTATAGTGATGGAATTCATTTTACCAAAGAGGGAAGCAATGTAGTCTCAAAGAAGATATTGAAGGTTCTTAGAGAAGCAGATTGGGAACCTAGTCTGCATTGGGAAGATATGCCCATTGAGTTTAAAGACTATTATACCCCTATTGGTCCTGGTGGAGAGCCTATTGATGAATCCAACACTCGCTTCCCTCCAGGTGTAGAATGGGAATGAGATTAAACATTTAGTATTGTGCCTAAATAAATATGGTATTATTCATTCGGGAGCACATCTAATGTCCTATATAGGGTGTTATTTTATATGTTATTGGTTGTGATTGGTTGAAAAATGTATTTAAGTTAAAAATTTGATAATTAAGTATTTTTTGACCAATCACAAGCAGTGACGTATAAAATGTTATAGTTTTTTGTGACGAGAGATGTTCTCCCAATTGTTTAAGGCATTTTCAATAATTTCTCCCTTGTTTTTCACTTTGTGAGTGGTGTGAATGTGTGACTGTATTTGTGCTTCTCTTTAGCCAATAAAAAATATTATCTTGATAATCTATCTATATTAACTCTTGTCATTTGAATTTTAGATGATTTTTGGAAATTTGTTTAACATAAAAATTGAAAAGACTGGATATAGAGATAATTTAATTTGTTGTGAAATAAGTTGTCAAAAGATGATCTGGACAGTAAAAGAATGTGGTTTGCTAGGGTTTGACCTCCAACATTCTTGGATTTTCATTTTTCATCACGCACATCGCACCAATCATTCCATGGCCTTTCCTTGGAGGTTCAACCTCAGCAGGGGATGCTCCTCCTCCTTCGATCCCAGTTCAAGAACCTGGCTTGGTTCCAGCTGAAAATAAATCTTTTGCCCAAGCTCTCAAAAACTCATGCAACTTCACAATATCACAGTTGCCTCAACCTTGCATTAAGGGAGAAGCTATTGCCATTAAAATACCAGAGGAAGATTATCAAGTAGGTTTGCAAAGGTGTAAAAACCACCTTCATGGTCGCCTAATCCTATCAAAAGGGGACAACCCGTTAAAGTTCACAGGTCTAAAGGAGAAACTTGCCTTGCTTTGGTGCAAGCTGGGCAAATGGTCAATGATTTCTCTAGGCAAGGGCTTCTATGATTTTTCTTTCTCCTCCTTGGAAGATATGCGCAGTGTGTGTTCAGTAGGTGCTTGGAGTTTGAAATCAGGGTTCCTCCGAGTTTTCCTTTGGACCCCTGACTTCAACCTGAATGTGCAAAAATCTTCTCATGCTCAAGTTTGGGTTCGTATCCTTAATCTGCCCCATGAATATTGGAGTGCTAGAATCATCTTCTCAATAGCAGGAGGAATAGGTACTCCCATATCTTTAGATGAAGCAACTACAAACAGATCTTTTGGACATTTTGCCAAAGTCTTGGTGGAACTAAATCTGAAATCTAAGCTGCCAAATCAAATACTTGTGGAGAGGGACGACTTTGCATTCTTTGTGCCTATAGAATACGAGAGTCTCCCACATTTCTGTAATGGATGTCAAACAATTGGGCACACATTGGCTAACTATCGAAGGCACAAGGTTGCTGAAGACATTCCTAAGCCAACAGCCAAAAAGCCACACAACAAAGAAAAATCCAAACTTGTTATTGTAGAGGATTTGTGTATTGATCTGATTATTGAAGATAATGAAAATCTCGAGGGTATTGAAAGAATGGAACTCACTCCAATTGTGCATAACGACCCGGTTGTAGCACAAGTGGCCATTCCAGAAGAAAAACTAGGTGAAATCCCACTAAGTGAGGCTCTAGATACTATGCAGGGTCATAGTGAAAATTTTGTGGTTCAAGAAACTGATTTTTTCTCTAATCAGGTGGCAGCTAGTGACATGAGGATTGTAGGGAAACTTTGGGCGGATGAGGTTGAAGTCCAAGAGGAGGAGGATAATGAGGACAGCTTCACGCATGTTCTTAGCAAATCTCAGAAAAAAAAGATGAAGAAAAAAAATTCACAAGAAAAGGTCTACTTTACCCGAAGGGGTGGTAATATACACATTAATTAATGAAGGTTATGTACTGGAATTGTAGAGGTTTTGGTAACACAAACTCTAGGATGGTTCTAAAGAATTTTTGTCTTTCTAATAAACCTGACTTGGTCTTCCTGGCTGAGCCAATGATTACTTCGAATTTAGTGAATCACTCTTTCTGGAGTGCCCTGAATTTCAAGATGTTTGCTGTGAACAACAAAGGTAACCAAATTCCAAACCTTTGGGGGCTTTGTAAAATTGGGCTCTTCTTCTCGGTCATTGCTACATCGAGTCAACACATATCTATCTCAATTACTCTGGACAATAAGCATTTTCTCATGAGTGCTATATATGCCTATACTAACCACATCCATCGAAGACAACTGTGGTCTGATCTTCAAAATCTCATGGCTACCTATCCTGATTCTTGGTGTACTTTGGGTGACTACAATGCAGTTTTAGGTGCCCATGAGTGCAAAGGGCAAAAACTTTCTTCTTGGATTTCCTATGATGAGTTTAAAAGTTTTGCTGATAACAACAACCTTTTGCATTTGCCCACTATAGGAGCTAAGTTCACCTGGTCTAATAGGAGAAGGGGGTAGCCCTTACTGAAAGAAGGTTGGACAGAGCTCTCTGTAATGAGGAGTGGCTTGGTGTTTGGACTCATGTATCTTAATGTACCTTGCCAAGGATTGCTTCTGATCATTTTCCTTTGCTGTTGGCCTCTTGTTCTATCATCATCAATAAGCCAACACCATTTAGATTCCATAAAATGTGGTTGAGCCATTTGGATTGTAAAAGATTGGTTTCTGTCACCTGGAGTAATTCTGTGATAGGTTGCCATATGTTTGTTCTAGCTCAAAAACTTAGATTACTGAAACATGAGCTGAAAGGGTGGAACAAAAACGTTTTTGGTAATATTCATCTCAGAGTTAGTCAAGCTAAACTCAAGGTTAAGGAGATTCAGAGATGTATGGAGCTCATTGAACCTGCTCAGGATTTGTTAGATCAAGATAACCTGGCTCAAAATGAGTTGTTACATGCTCTAAGGGTGGAAGAGGAATTCTGGCATGAGAAGTCTAGGCTAAATTGGCACATTAATGGTGATAGAAACACTAGCTTCTTTCACAAGGTTGCCAAAATCAGGCACACAACAAAATCTATCTTTATGCTAAATAATGGTGACAGAGTTCTGGACAACCATGAAGACATAGCCAACCATGTGTTCCTACTTTACTGACTTGTTTGCCTCTCAAAACAACACTACCCCTAATGGATTAATCAATGATGTAATTCCTAGCTTGGTCAATGACATGGGCAACTCTATGCTTACTGCTCTGCCCTTATCCTCTGAAATCAAGAATGTTGTTTTCTCAATGAATGGTGATGGGGCCCCTGGCCCTGATGGCTTTGGTGGTAGCTTCTATCAAGCTTTCTAGGACATTGTTGAGTTGGATGTGTGCAACTCTGTTTGCCAATTTTTTAAGCATGATTGGATTCTCCCAAACTTAAACTCCAACTCTGTAATCCTAATACATAAGTTTAAGGAAGCTGACAAAGTGGAGGATTTTAGGCATATAGCTTTGGCCAATTTCCAATTTAAGATAATCACAAAGGTCCTGGCTGATAGAGTTTCCATAATTGCTCCTAAAATTATTTGTACTCACCAAAGGGGATTTATCAAGGACAGGAAAATTCAGGACTGCATTTGCATTGCTTCAGAATCAATTAACCTGCTTGACCATAAAGTCTTTGGAGGCAATCTTGCAATCAAGTTGGACACTCTCAAGGCTTTTGGTTTTTGCAACAAATTCTGCTCCTGGATAAAAAATATCCTTCAATTAGCTAGATTGTCAATCAATGTTAATGGCCAAAGTGTGGGATTCTTCAATTGTAGTAGAGGGGTTAGGCAAGGTGATCCCATTTCTCCTTTGCTTTTTTGTATTGTAGAAGATGTGCAAAGCAGGGGCATTATGAAGTTGGTTAATGAAGGCAAACTCAACTCTATTTCTGGTCCTGCCTTATCTAAAACTCCTAGCCATATCCTATGTGCTGATGATATACTCATCTTCTGTAAAAGAATTAAAAGAGAGCTGCTCTCTCTCAACCAACTTGTCAAGGAGTATGCCTCTGTCTCTGGTCAACATATCAATGCCAATAAATGCAAGTGTTACTCTACTAATGCTTCTCCTAGGAAATTGGCTAATCTCAAAAATCTACTTGGGGTTCTCTTCGGGTTCCCTCCCTTTTTCCTATCTTGGTGTCCCAATCTTCATAGGGAAGCCTAAGAAGTCTCACCTTCAGCCTAAAGCTGATAAGATCTTAGACAAGTTAGCTAAGTGGAAGGGCTCTAGTCTTTCTATTATGAGCAGAGTTGAGCTGGTGAAATTTGTGATTCAAAGCATGCTCTTGTATAGCTTCCACATCTACAAATGGGCAACTCAATTACTCAAGAACTTGGACAGGAAAATCAGAAATTTCATTTGGTCTGGTGACACTGAGGTCAAAAAACTGGTAATTGTGGCATGGAATTTGGTTTGCAACTCCTTAGCTGATGGAGGTTTGGGTATTAAGTCAATATCTCTAATAAACAAGTCTACTCTGTTGAAGTTGGCCTGGGAAATGTTTTCCTCCAATCATGAATGGGCTAGGTTCTACAAAAACAGATTTGGTTGTAGCAGAAGTAAACCTACAAGGTACTTTAAATCTTCTATATGGCCTGGTATCAAGGATCAATGGCATTTGGTTTTTTATAACTCAATCTGGCTGGTTGGAGAGGGGCACAACATCAACTTTTGGAGGGATAATTGGCTAGGGGATCCTCTAGTGGAGCTGCTGGATATTCCCCCTCATCTTCACTCTTCCTTGCATGCCAAGTTTGCTGATTTCCTCTATAACTCTAAGTGGATAATCCCTCATACTTTAGCTACAAGGTATCCTATGATCAGCAGGAAAATTGCTTATACTATAATCTTTGAGGGAATAGACAAATTGGTTTGGCACAATTCTAATGATGGTAAGCTATCATTAAAAGCTACATTTGTTTGTGTGTGTAATCAGAATCCCCAACCTTGTGGCCTAAAGCACATCTGGTCAATACACATTGTTCCTTCTAAGTCTTTCATCCTTTGGAGAATATGGATGAATCGAATGCCAACGGATGAAAACCTTCAGAAAAGGGGGTGTGCCATGGTTTCCATTTGTAATCTTTGCAATGCCAATACTGAAACCACAAACCATCTGTTTTTGAAATGCCTCTTTGCTGTTTACCTTTGGTCTTGGTTGAGCACTATTTTCTCAATCTCCCTGGACATATCATCAATAAATATTGTGATGTCTTTCTCCAAAACAGCTTGGAGCCCTTTGCTCAACCATGTGTTCTTAGCTTGTATTATCCATACAATAAGCACTATTTGGTACTGCAGAAATCAGTTAAGGTTTGAGGACAGAAAAATATCAATGGCCCATACAATTGCTAAGATTAAAAGAGAGACATCTTTAGTTGGTTTATGCTCTACTGCTATTGCCTTCTCTTCTCTACATGAATTCATCATCTTGAAGTTTTTCCAAGTCCCTCTAAATTATAGTAAGGCTCCTACCTACACTGAGGTGATATGGAAAAAGCCTACTTTGGGTGTTGTTAAAGTGAATACTGATGGCTCTGCTCATGGTGCTCCTGGCCATGCAAGAGGAGGGGGTATCTTTAGAGACCATAATGGAGCCTTCATAGCTAGTTTCGCAACTTACTTGGACATCAACAATGCACTTTTTGTTGAATTACATATGGCAATCCTTTCTCTTGAGATAGCTTATCACAAAGGTTGGAAGAACCTTTGGCTGGAATGCGACTCAACTTTGGTGGTGAATATTTTCAAAGGGTCCATTAATCCTCCTTGGCAACTGCAAAACAAATTTGATAAATGCAAGCTTCTCTTGGGTAATATGAATTTCAGCATCTCTCACATATTCAGAGAGGGGAACATATGTGCTGATAAGCTTGCTAATCATGGTATCCGTACTAGATCAAACACTTGGTGGAATATTATGCCTAGTTTCATTTGTTCCGAATTTGTGAAAAACAGGGCAGATTTTTCCTTCGTATAGATTTAGGAACATGTAATATTTTCTTGCTCCTTATTAATACATCTAGGTGCAGGGCGCCTTTTGCTTTTAAAAAAAAGTAGTAAGGGTGAAGAAAAAAGTTGTCAAAATTTAGTTATTCATATAGCACTACTCTTTGTCAATTGGTATGTAGGTTTGACCATCTTACTAAAGATAGGGGGAGAAAGTAATAATGTTTTCTTTGTTTTTATTCACTTTTTAGTCTTAATTGAATTCTTGAATTATGATAGTCCATGCTATCTTATTTCTTATTGTAGAAAATGTATATCAAAACGAAAAATAAAACATTTAAGGGATGTGTTTTACTATTACAGGATTCATGAAAAAACCTATGGCCGCTTGGTTGTTATAGATTTTGATACATGTAGTAAATCAAAACTCCAACACGCTTAAATTGTTGGGTAGAATTAAATCTTAATTATAATTAACTATAACAATGAATAGACATTATCTCTTATATTATTTAGATTTATCTTCACAATATACTATTTTTTGTTAACCTAGTTACACTTGTCATCTGATGGAGACTAATTTGATCGAAATTTAAATTTTTTAGGGACAATCTTAGGGTTTTCAATTTTTGGAGGACCAAACTAGTAAGTTTGAAAAATATGAAATACTTTCTTTTTTTAAGCAAGGATGCTAAAGCACCCAAAATTTATTGAAGAAAGAAAAAACCATTACAAGTTAATGAACCTATAGTTTGGTAAACCCAACCAATTTCTATTACAATCCAAGAAGATTATAGATGGCTTAGAACCCCACCAAGTAAAAGTTCTTGATCGCAATCCATGATTAGCAAGTAAATCCGTGCAAGAATTCTCCTCCCTGCAAATATGAGAAACCTTCTAAGACATAGAAGACAATAAGTTTTTGCAAATATTCCACCTTGAAGATTGAAATGAGCATTTACTCTTTAATAAATATAGTATGTGTATATTTAATGTATATATTATAATTTTAAGTTGAGTTAAATATTCATGTACTACTAGCATATATTTTTTTACACAATAATATATTTTCACCAATTCATATATATATTACTTTTATTAAAGACTTAATAATAATTAAATCATGAATAAAGAATGTTGTATTGATAATATAACAAACTTTTACATCGTTTATTGTGCATAAAGTATTTTTTTCTTACTTTATAATTTGCCTATGGAGAAACTCCTCTAAAGTGTAGTCTCCACTTTAGAGTTTAGTGTGCAAAAATTTAGACAGAATTATAATGTAAATATACGCATTTTTAGCAAACTCTACTTTATTGAGTTACTTAAAGGTATATGCCTAATTACTTGTTTTATTAGCATATTGTTGTATTTAAAATGAAACACGATGGTTTGAAGTCATGATGCATTAATAAATTTTTATTAAATAATACATATTTTAAATAGGCTTTTAAGATAAACAATGAAATAGATTAAGAAAATGACTAAAGTTTGGTATAGAATATGCTAATAAAGTACTAAATTAAGTATAAAACTTAAATTTGGAATACATACAGGACATTTTCATGCCAAAATTCGATCTGAAATATATGTTAGCACAAAATATTGAGGCCTCCTTATCTTACCAAAGTTTGAGTTCCACTGTTGTATTAATTATATTGTTGTAGATGTCCCTTAGATCTTAGCACAAGTCTCCATTTTATAATCTTATTATACATCCCATCTCCTAAAATTTGTGTTTTTCATTTTGAATATTTTTTATATAGTTTAGCTGGTAATACATGAGCTTCTTTTTTAATTGCAAATTGTAATATCTTACTTTATTTAATCAATATGTAATATATATGTGAGGTCTAGTCTTGTATTATGTTGTAGCAAATATATCTAAGATCACCAACAAGACGTTGATCTATTAGTGTAAGGTCATACTGGATCCCCAAAGTTGAGAACTTGATTCTTGGGAGCGATACTTATTAGGAGGGGCAATCACGAACTCCAAAAGAAATTAATTCTTTACGCAAAAAGGTAAGGAGATACTCTTGATAATACCAAAAGATATCTCTTACATCGTATCACATGTCTCCATTGTATAATCTTATTATACATCTCATATCTTAGAGTTTGTGCTTTTCATTTTGAATACTTTTTATATGGATTAGCTGGTATTAAGTGAGTTTCTTTTTTAATTGCAAATTGCATTAGTTGACTTTCTCTAATCCTTCTCATATAAAAGTTTTAGGTCTTCCTTTTTAATTATACTGTAGCATATGTCCCTCATATCAAAGCACATGTCTCCATTTTTAAAATATTACTAGTAAGTAATTCCATGCAGCAATCAAACCGGTCAATATGACTTTCAGATATCGTTGAAAGAATTTGTGACTTACACTAATTCGCATGATTAAGAGCACACATGTTTAAGTCATATTGAATCACACTTAAGCCACAAATTCTTACCCGTGCATGATTAAGAGCATCAGTCTATGTATTCGCATAATTAAGAGCACACATGTTACCTGTGCATTCGAATAGTTAAGAGAACACATATTACTCATACAATTACATGATTAAAACATATATGTTTCTCGTGCATTCATATCATTCAAACCGATAAAAGTTTTATTTACTCCTTCTCATATAAAAGTTTTAAGTCGTCTCTTTTAATTATATTGTAGCACATGTCCCTTAGATCAAAGCACGTGTATCCATTTCTAAATTATTATTATATGACGGTGGCGGCTCCACTGCAACTTGTGAATGTCCACTCCAATTAAAAATTGCCAAAATTTCAATCGAGTCTTTTGTCTTACCAATTCCTTTATATTCTATAATTTCTTCAGCAACTTCCATTTTATTAATACAAGTAGGGACAAGTTGTATATTTAGCTATACAAACTAATAACATGGTTATCTTCAAGCATGTGTATCTTCATTAAGTGCAGAAGAGAAAGAAAAAAATCTGGGGAACAATGCATACCCCAACTATGGATAAATACTAATTTAGAATCCACTATAAGTGATTTATATCCTATTCTTCCATGGCATATTATTACATCATTTTGTCATTTTTAAATTAGAAAATAATGTATACACTGATAATTATGAATTTAATACATTGTTATTGCATCTTCCACCATTCATATTTATTCATTATTAACTTAAAAAAAATAATACAAATAAATGGTGAATGACATACTGACGGTGTATAAATCTTTACCCTGATAGTATGTAGATATTACACTTTTTAAAATTAGTTTATTAAATAATTTCATTAAAGATGATACCTCATCAACTGATTAACTTTTCAGCAAATATGCCAGTCACAAATATGAAAGTCTTTTTTTTATAAGCAAATATATTAGAAACGGACATAAGGAGTGTCAACCTAATTACAACTTACAAAGAAGATCAATACAAGTATAAAGGTCAATACACCATTGGGCAAAAATGTACAACTTAGATCCTATATTTTTTGAAATCCACAACCAAAATCTAATTTGAATCGAATCCATAATCTGAGTAAAACTAACTTTGTCTCCCCTAAAAATAATATCATTTCTTAACTTCCAAATCGACCAAATAACAGCAAACCACAACATTCTCCACATCGATTTCCCTTTACTAATCTTACAAAGGGAATCATGAGTCTTAAGTGATTCCACAATCGAATCCGACAAAATCTTAGTACACATTTTTTACAAGGTTTGTCAAACATACACTATATACATCTATGTCACAAATATGCAAGTCTTTAATACATCATAAAATTATACAAACATTATAATGAGGTTCCTTTTCTACCATAGAAAATTAATAGTGTCAATGGGACTCTACATACTATTTAGGAAATAAAACCTAAATCAATGATAGTTGGGATGATATATCTTGAGAGCGTTCATGCCAAAACCTTGTGCAACAATTTAGGAAAATTTCACTAGAAAAGTCACCATTACTATCAAGGCTCCATCACCAAACATCTTAACAACTATGATCCAACCAAATATCTATGAGAAACATGCAAAACTCTTGATACGATGGTTGTTCATAGTCATGAAAAGGACGAGGATAAGTTCCAAGACAATCTCCCTGTATTATTAACGTAAAACTCTTGACCAGAGATTTTTATTTTCATGAGACTGTCTCCATGACCAATGCATTTCAACAAACACACCTTAAATCAATCCAAATTCATTGCATGAAAGCACATATCACATATATCTCTTGTAAGACAAATTGTTGTATAAGAAATGTGAAGGTAAAATTTCTAGATAAAAAGTTAGACCCAATGGATTATATTCGCCATCAATTTGGATTAATTTTTAGGCAAAAATTCATCTGATTCAAATATATAATTAATTTGCAGTCTAGTCTGATTTATTTACTTTAAGACATTCAATACAATTTGATCCAAATTTATATACGATTTGGACTAGTTTTTTATAAAAGATTGGAACTCTACACATAAACTTCAAAACTCATAAACATAACTAAAATATTAAGCCTAATACACTTTAAAGTAACAAGTTTACATGCATTCATGTTAATATTGTCATAACTGTATCACAATATTGTTTACATACACTATAAACACATTATGTCACAAATCCATAAACTTTTGTTTCTACCACCATATTAATAAAAAAACACAACAATTAACAATTGTATAAATTTAAAAAATCACTATATTAAAGACCATTATATCAATATAGTGATTTTTTAAGAATTATCTACAATTTCTTCTACTACTTTTTCTTAGTGCAATAAAATTCTAAACTTTGTTTTGCTTGAATTTTCTATAAACAAATTAGACCTTCTTAATTAGAGATTCACATCCATATAACTCCACTTTGTTTTTGGCTTCTTTAATATATATGTTTTAAAAAAATGACCATTATATCAAAGACTGATATACAATTAGGATCACGACAATGAGTAAAAATATTATTATACTCATAATGTACACTCATTAAAAAAGAAACAGTTGAATGTACTAGTAGCTGACAATGATTTCTTCCTTCATTGTGATTGTACTGTATATCAGAAAAAACAAATCTAACAACTTAATTATATTTATCAAAATAAATATCATTTCTACACTGTAAATATTTTACCTACGTGCGAAAATATATTACTTAGGAATTACATATTTTTTAGTCATATCAAATGAATATTACTCAATATGCCATATGAATACTTGATTGGTGAGTTTGTATTCTATCTTGTTTCAGAATATTATTGAACTAAAGTGTTAAACACTTTAATACACAACTTTGTTTACGCATATTCCTAATAAGCCAAATTAATGTAGTCTGATTTAGATTGGTATGATTCTTAGAGTTGGATCCAAAAACTAGTCTGAATGGATTTGTTTTAAAAAAAAGTTCATTCAACATGATCCAATCACATTTGATAGATTTTAGTTTATTTTGGAATGGTTTTCAATTTTCTTTTTGAACCAGTTTGCATTTGAATGGTTTGCTATGCTTAGTGGTATGAATGGCATTAGAGAGAGGGAACACCAATAATAATACAATAAACTGAGATTTATTATTATTATTATTAACAATCAATATCTGTATCAATATAAAAAGAAATCTTCTACACATTTATTTAGAAAGATTTATTCATTTTTGTCATTAAATCTAATTATATGCAATTTTTATTATGATATCACTAATCTATAATATTAAATCTATTAATTAAACTACAATTGTGCATGTTGAAACACTAACAATGATAATAATGATTAATTGAAAAATATCTAGCTGCCAACTAAAGTTAGACCATTTAGTAATAAGTTGACTCATAACCTACAAGTTCTATAGTTCAAATCTTGTGGGAAATGTTAAAATGGTAGTATGCATGGATGAACAAGAAAGAATGAGAAAATGTTATTGAATTGAATTGAATTCCAAAGTTACATTGAATCATCTATATAAAGGGAAGAAAACACTAACTACCCTAACTAAATTAACTAACTGACTAACAAAAGCTCAACTATTTTAAGAGGAAATGAGAAGACCTTACTTATGGGAAAATTGTAAGTACTGATTGAACCGTCGTCGAAACTCACCCATATCTTTGAGAGAATAAACTAAGCAAGTTTTCATTTTATTTTATTTATGCTAAAACCCTAATATAAAAGCAAAGTTGAAAAAGAATGTATTCACATGTTTTATTTCTCAATACTATATTATTTATATATACAAAAATTGTTCCTAAAATCTAAATAAATCTGTTTACATATCACCATCAGATTTGTTTTAGGATAATAATAACCTAATCGATCTAAACAAATATATTTACATATTACATTCATATTCAGAATGCTCAACTTGCCCAAGAAGGATTCAAACTGTGATTTACCCAAAGCTTTGGTGAAGATATATGTGAGTTGAGCAGTAGTAGATATATAGGTCGGAAGAATATCATTGGAAATTAGTTGAGTAGTTTTCCAAGACGGATGTTCTAACCTGTTGTGCCATCATTTGTTCCTTCAACTTTGAATACCTTCTTCGTTGGGGCTTCTTGAAAATGATAGAGTTCATTCCTTCATTCACTCGAATCAATTAGAATCTTCGAGGTTCGGTCCTCTGTAACTCACAAATCACCAGTAAACTGAACATTACAGTTTGAGTTATCTGACAATTGTGATATAAAAATCAAGTTGCATTTGAACTGAGGTGTATAAAATACATGTTCAAGATTTAAATTATCAAGTATCTAAGGTGAAGACTTTTTCTTCTAAGCATATTTGGTTCTTGAATATATTATGGAACCTTCCCCTTTAGTCATCATGTGTGTCATACACATTTTCAAGTATCCAAGGTGAAGGCTTTTTTCTTCTGAGCATATTCGGTTCTTGAATATATCACAGAACATTCACCTTCAGTCATCATGTGTCTCTACTACTGCTCAACTCGCATATATCTTCACCAAAGCTTTGGGAAAACCACAGCTTCAATTCTTCTTGGGTAAGTTGGGCATTCTGAATCTTCATACTCCCATTTGAGGGGAACAAATCAAATCCATATAAGCAAATTTGTTTAGATTGATTATGTTGTTATTATCCTAAAATTAAATATGAAGTTGATATGTAAACATATTTGTTTAGATCGATTAGGTTGTTATTATCCTAAAATCAAATCTGAGAGCCATATGTAAACAAATTTGTTAAAATTTTAGGAACAAGTTTTATGTATACAAACAATTGAATATTGAAAAATAAAACATCTAAATTCATTTCTTTACATAAGCATATACACATTTAAAGGTGTGTATACTCTCCATTCTCACTAATTGAATCACAAATCTTAGTTTATGACAACATTACTTCCTGTAAATGAATCAAACTACTTTTCAGAACCTCCCCTTAAAATGGATCATAAAATCAAAGTTACTGACAAGCTGAGGCACAATGATAAAACATAGAAATAAATATATATTATATCAATTATGTTAAAATTTTGATAATTAAATAGCTAGACTCCTTATTTACGCCTAAGAAAACAAAAAGTATAATATTTGTCTTAAACCAATAGGATCCTTTGTGATTTTAAATTCATTTATGGTTGACTTAGTAAAATGATAATGTGGTAATAATAGCAATGAAAATAAGCTAAGTGTGTGTATAAATATGAGGTAATGGTTGAGGTTAAGTGAACCATAGCTAGCCATGTCTACTTTAACATCAACCATATTCTTCTCTCCATCATTGCTCATCCCAGCAAGAACCAAACCAACTAATTCTCCAAATAACCAAGTTTTTTTCCATAAAAATGATCATTATCTTAATAGGATAGTGCCTCAAAAGAAGAGAGCTTCCTTTTGTATCAAAGCACAAGAACAAAAAGTAGAAGAAGGGGTTCCTTCTGCTACTATTGCATGCCCTACTGTGAGGCCTAAGTTTGTGTTGTTTGGTTCTTCCATTGTTGAGTATGGTTTTCATGAAGGTTGGGCAGCTACTCTTGCTCACTTGTATGGACGCCAGGTAATTTCTTCCGTAATTTCTTTTTATATCAAATTACGTATTCATAATAATAATAATAATATTGAAAAGATTTCATATAAAAGATGATACATTATAATTAATTAATTGAGTGAAGGGGAGTCGTGTTCTGCTTTAAAAGTCATTTAGGATCAGGTAAAGAATAAACTTTATCCGACTCATACTTAGCCCTTATAAATGACAACGAGGAATATTAATGATGGTGATTGGGATGGTTGATGACATTTAATATTATGTTAAAAAAGTATAGAATAATGTTAATAACTTTATTAATCAATTGATAATCATAAAAATTAAAAAAAATGTAATTGTGAGTGATGATGAATATTTGATTGGAGTTAAATGTAACTATTGTTTTGAAAAAATAATATAAAAGGAGACATTGTATAAAAATATGATGTTACCCATAGTCTCAATTTTTATGTGGTAAAATAACAAAGTCAAAGTAAAACTTTTTTTATTTCGACAAAATGAATATTCTTTTTTAATACACATATATAAAATATTGCTTTTAGGATATTAAAACCACATTATCAATGAGTTACTAATCACATTTACACATTGACTTGTAATAGGTGGATGTAGTTTTGCGTGGATATGCAGGTTGGAATTCGAGGACTGCTCTACGGATCCTGGACAAAATTTTTCCAAAGGTATATATTTTCACTGTTTTTTAATTTATAAAAAAGTATATATTCTTTGCATCATGCAATATTTTTATTTAATTATAATTGACTTTTTTAAACAAATAATACAAATAAATATTAAATAATGTCTTGAATCCATTTTTTAATAGTGAATGAATTATTACGACCAGATCCATTAAGATCTACTCTTGGAACAATATGATTATTTGATTTTTGATCAGATTGACTCATTGACATTTTTTTTTTGGCAAAAGAGGGTAGTACCCTCCCAATTTATTTATAGAAAGTCAATAACCGAAAAAACCGAATTAAACATGTCTAAATTTGTAATTGGGCATTCCCAACCGATTCCTATTACAATCATGCATAATGAAGTTAGGAATTGAATCCCATATTGTGTCTCTCTTTGATTCTAAACCAAAAGAAGCCAATTTATTGGCACAAGAATTATCCTCACGATAGATATAAGTGATTTTGAAATCCATTGAGTGAAGATTGACTCATTGACATATTAAGAATCATCATTTTTTCTCTTTGATCTTCTTTAACTCAGCATGCAACTCAACAACCATCATTAGTGATTGTATATTTTGGTGGTAATGATGCTACTCATCCACAACCAGATGGTCATGGTTCTCATGTACCTCTCAAAGAATACTCAGAAAATATGAGAAAGATTTTTAACCATCTTAAGGTAAACTTTAGCACTAGACTCTAACACCATTTAATATTCCATTATCATGTTAATCAAATCACTCATCTATCCTTACTAAGTTTATCACACTAAGAAGTTTGACACAAATTCAAATGATTTTCAGAGCCTTTCAGAGAAGACTCGGATTATATTTCTCAGTACTCCTCCTATCAATGAGAAACAACTCTTTGGAGACAGGTTTTGACTACAATTTATTTGCTAGCTACTTGATCATTATAATATAATAGAAAGAAAAGGGTAGTGGAAAAAACCTTTAACATTTTAATTTCTTTATTATTTGAATTTATATTTCAACCTAAAACTCTAATGAGTAAGTTGTTGAACTTGAACCAGCCCTCCAGAAAAACTACCAAAGACAAATGAATCTCATCGAATATATTCAGAAGAGGGTTTGAAACTATGCAAAAAGATGAATATAAAGGCCATTGACCTATGGTCAAAAGTTCAGGAAAGGGAAGACTGGAAAGAAGTTTCCTTCATGTAAGTATGCTAACTTATAAAATAATAAACCAATTTGTGTTGAAACAATTGTATCCTAAAGACTAAATATAAGATAATCACATAGTAATGCTAGATTTTCATGGTGATACAATTTTATTAATGAAAAAAAGCTACCAAATATTTTTTAAATTTTTTCTTTCATGCTGTAAAATATACATTTTTTTACTAATTATCTACTATTTAAAACAATTGTTCAATCATAAAGAGCAATGCATAATTGTACTACATGGAATGATTGAAAATAAAATCTTTCTTTTAAAATTTGGATTAAACAAATTTTTTGAAAGAGTGTAATATTTATACGTTGTCAGTATAAATATTTATATACATTTAGTAAATCACCTATTATTGAAAAGTCAATGATAAATAAAATTCATACACTGTCACTTCATACTGTTTTTTTCTCATTTTGAAATTTCAATTTGGTACAGAAAAGTAATTTCAAACTATATCCATAGACTTTATTTTTATGGTTTATCCAATATCAACAATTCCTTCATTAAGTGCTTTGATTATTTTTTATAGTGATGGAATTCATTTGACCAACGAGGGAAGCAAAGTAGTCACAAGAGAGATATTGAAGGTTCTCAAAGAAGCAGATTGGAAACCTAGTTTGTATTGGAAAGAAATGGCCATTGAGTTTGAAGAATATTCAGATACTCCTATTGGTCCTGGTGGAAAACCTATTGATCCACACACCACTCGTTTCCCTCTAGGTGTAGAATGGGATTGAGACTAGACTTTTGTGCATTTTTAAAACTTGAGGGATGCACAATTCATTAAGAATTTGGTATTGTGCCTAGATAAATATGGCATGCTTGTTTCAAATAATTTCAACAAGTTCTCCCTAGTTTTACACCTTGTGAGTGGTGTGTGTGACTGTATTTGCATTTCCATTTATCTAATAAAAATAATGTTATTTTGACAATTTATATATGATAACTTTTACTTATCATTTGATTTTTAGATTATTTTTTTGAGATATTATTTTCGATAAGGAAAAGATGTATTAATTGGGTACAAGGGGTGTCCATCTAATACAAAGTTAGGGATGTGTTTAAGATAAAAGTTAGAATGTAAGATATAGACCTATGTTAATTTATCTTGATATTAAATTTTTGTTGTTCATATAATACTACTCTTTAATAGATGTTATGTATGTTTCACCATCTCAAACGAATAAAAGGTATTAGTTTTTTCTTTCCTTTAGTTCAATATTTCAAATTCAATTCTTTAATTAAAAAATCAAATATATTGATAACCCCTAAATCATTGGTTATGGCTTAAAACTATTTTACTTCGTATTAAATAACATTTTCTAGTTATAGGATGTCAACAATAAATGTTCACAATATTGATACCATTTTCTTACACTTATGTGAAATTTATCTCCTACAATTCAATTCTACAAGATTAAATATGACTTAAAACCATTTTTCATATATATTAGGTGACATTTTCAAAAACATTCTAGTCAAGTACGATGTTAACTATAAAATTTCACAATTTTGATACAATTTTTTACACCTATGTGAATTGTTAAGTTTTCATAAATAATCTACTATCTATAAAAAAAGGAAAGAGCTATTGACATTGCAAAATTAGATATTTGCTATAAATGTATAATGAAAAGTACACTTTTGTCAATATGATGGGTAGATTAATGGTAAACGTTAAATAATATATATAGATTTATGTAAGAAATAGTTCGGATGTGAAAATAATTTCAATCTCATCTAATATTTAGTGATTATTATTTTTTAACATAACAAAATATAGATACTGTAAACACTCAATTTTGGTGGGGTAGCGACATGAACCAATCACTAGTTAGTATTAAATTATTAACATATAAAATATATAAAAAGTAAGGATAGTTTGAGAAGGTACGTAATAATAATAACATATAACATTTTAGGCGGGAAAAAATGTGACGAAGAGGTGACACGTAATATGAAGGAAAAAACGTGAGGAGGTCACATGTGATATAAATGAGTTTTTTTATTATATTGCTAATAGAATAAATAGATAGATTGTATAGAGTGTCATACATGTATGTCTTGATTCACGTGTAACACTTGATTATCTTTAGCTTAGTTTTTTTAAATTTGAAATTAAATGTGAGTTATAAATGTGAAATAATTAATTTTCTTACCCACATGGCTATCCACCTACCCAAGTGAGTGAGTCACTATTATGAAATGGAAAACTTTAATTTCTAGAGACTCTAAACCTAATGGGTCAATAGGTGGGAATGAGAATATGAGATAATGGGATGATGAAATGATAATGCCCCAAAATTTATTTAAAAAGTTCATTCCTCAAAATTAAGAACACTTTTATTTTAATTTACTATGTGAATCTAATTCAGTTTTATGAATATAAAAAATATATGTTTTAATTGTAAATTATGTTGTTTTTATTACAATTCTATATAGAATTACTAAAAATAGTAATCAAAATAATTATGTTGTTTTTATTACAATTCTATATAGAATTACTGATTATAGTTAGAATAATTATACATTATTTTTTATGTTTTATGTTTATATTTATTAATTTCACGCTACTATGGCTAGAATCTGTGTTGCAGCGGCCGTATAGACCGCAACCGCATTAACCACAATCACAACCGTAATTTAAAACATTGCTGGAAAGTAATTCAGCCCTTTGTAACAGGTGGGTATGCATCTGCTGTCCCATTTTTTGTATCACTTAATGTACTATCAATTCTCATTGGTAGAAAAGAAAAGAATTATTTAAAATAAAAAATTAATTATTAAATATTTTTTCGACCAAACATATATTTTGCGCACTAGTGGGATAATAGATATGCTCCTTTTAACATGTAGGCAGTGTGTAACTTTCCAATCTCAACCGCTCAATTGACTAGTGTGGTAATGGCAATGAGAAGGAAGCTATAAATATGGGGTAATGGTTGAAGTTTAGTGAATCATAGCTAGCCATGTCTATTCTAACATCAACCATATTGCGTGCATCATTACTCATCCCAAGAAGAACCAAATCAATTATCTCTCTGAATAACCAAGTTGTGTTACATAAAAATGATCATTATTTGAATAAGATAGTGACTCAAAAGAAGAGAGCTTCCTTCTGTATCCAAGCACAAGCACAACAAGTAGAACCATCCATTCCTTCATCTCCTATTATATATCCTACTGTGAGACCTAAGTTTGTGTTGTTTGGTTCTTCCATCGTTCAGTTCAGTTTTTATGAAGGTTGGGGAGCTACTCTTGCTCACTTGTATTCACGCCAGGTAATTTACTTTTTTTCCAATAATTATGGTTTCTTTGGGTAGTTGTTCAGAAGTAAGTTTTACATTAGAGTCAAAACCATAGAAAACGGATTCGTTAGTTTGATCGGAGAACTGCGAATTGATTCGTGAGTACCGATTACGTCCCTAAACTCTCCGATTCTCGTTTTGATACCCAGTTCCAAGTGAACCACCATTAAAATGTAATTTTACTCTTCCGTGAAATCCAAGAGAAAGGGGAGAAGACAAAAGGGGAACCGTCGTAGAGAAAGACAACTTGAAGAAGAAAATAAAGGCAAGAAGAAGATGGAGGCTAGGCAGATTAGGGTTTGAATAGTATTGAGTATTCCGGTATTGGGCTTATTCAGATAACCCAAAATGTTTTAATGAGATCAATTTAAATAAAATTATTTCTTTAAAAAATAGTGAATTAATTTTTTATAAAAATTTAAATTGACTCATTCATTTAGTTTCTATTAATAAAAAATATACTTATGTAAAAATAACTAATTATTAAATTATATTAGATTATAAATATTTCAAATTAAATATAGAATTAAATCAAAGTAAATTAAAATAAAATATTTTAAATATTATTAATTAATAGTCAACTATAATGTAGGTATAAAGAGTATATTGCATATATTAATTAAATATACATACAATGAACCAATATTTTGACAAGGTAACGTACCACATGTTACATACTTATATCCGTACGGAAGAGAATCGTGTATCATGTGCCTATGGTTAGAACTCAACTTATTTTTGCTTGTTATGAGCCAAAAAAAATATTCTTAGACTTCTTTGAAGATGATATGTTGCCAAATAAGTATTACATCGATTTAAATACATGTAATCTTAGCAAGATGATTCAACATAGGTTTAGTTGGTTAATTCTTTTTTTAGCTATGTATTTACATCACGATCTAAAATTAAAAGGACATGAAAAGTAGCTTATGTGACAAAGGAAAAATAGATTTTTGTTAATAAACGAAACTACACAACTTTGACAACAAAATCAATTTCTTTTTTATCACATGTTTTTTATTCTCTTTTCTCCCCTTTTTCAAGATTTTCATTATCTCCCTTTATCGTCTTCATCTCAATCAAACCTTAAACTTATCTCATTTATAAAATAATTCATTCTATTAAATATTTGTTTGATTATTTAACGATGATATCTTACCCTTCAAATTTTTAATCTACACCATTAATTTATTTATTTAAATATAATAAAAAAAGCTTGCAGTGCATAGCAACATCATCACTATCTCCATAATAGTACATATTCATGTAATCACTTTAGTTTGAAAATTCAAGAAGTGAAAGAATGAACCCACTGATTAGCTTGAAGATTGAAGTTATAGAAAGAGACATGGGCAACAGTGGAGAAAATCTGGTTGATGAATGAATCCAATCGTTGAAGAACACACTTTTTTGCACTGTTAATCAAGATTCAACGTGAATTTTTTGCTCTGCTGAGACATTTTTTTTGCTTATAATAAACCCTCAAAATCTGAAACTGTTATATGTTTTTTTTAATCTCCAACATGGATTTCATTGTCTGAGATAGAAGGTTCTTATCATAGTGAGTGTACATATTCATATCATCATCACTATCCTCCATTAGTGCATTACACTTCACTGTTTTTGGTAGAAAATGTTGTTGAATGCTTTGTTATTGTATGGTTAGAATTCAAGAGCCAAGGTTGCTGGTTTATTTCTTTATCTGATGAATACATTGATTTTGGTGGCTCAGATTAAATTTTCCTCTTTGTGGAAGAAGAATTGCTTTTCCCCCACTATTTGTTGTTTTTTATTATATTTTAAATAAGATTAAAAAAATTAAATGGTTAGATTTTACAGTTAAATAATATAATAGAAACTTAATAGAATGATCTATTTTATAAATGAGAGAAATTTAAGATTTGATTAAGATGAAATAAAAGTTAATAGTTCTATTTACAAAATGTATAAAGTTTAAGGAGGTTATTTGCACTTTCCTAAACAAAAAAAATGAGATGGTGAGTATCTCTATGGTTGGTTGATGAAAGCAGATATTAATGATGGTGATTTCAATGTTTGATAGTATTTAATGTTAGAGTAAATTATAATGATATTCTCTAAGTTTTAGTAAAATTGCATAAATTGTTTTTCAGTTTTTTACACTTATACAAATCCTTATTTTATATACTTTTATTACACATTACACGAGAAATAAATGTAATTTTTTAAACAAAAAATATGATAAATACAATTAAGTTAAATAAAATATGTTATATTGTAGAGACAAATCCAAATAATATATGTCAATGTATCTTTATTATTTTTGTTACAAAATGCAACAACAATTCTAAAAAGATATATCATGTTTTTTTAACTTAATTGTATTTATCGTCATTTTTATTTAAAAGATTACACTTATTTCTCTTGTAGAGATAATGTGTAATGTATATATAAATTATGGGGTTTTGTAGGGTTAAAAAAGAGAGATAATTTGTGTAATATAGATATAAATTATGGGATTTTGTAGGTTTAAAAAGGAGAGATGATTTGTGTAATATAAATAAAATTGAGAGAGTATTAATTTAATTTACTTTTTAATATTATGTTAGTAAGGTATATAATAATGTTAATGACTTTAGTACCATTTGACAATGACAAAAAATTTAACAGTGGTCAAATAAATCAGAATTAGTACCAAAGATGACAGTATTATGAAAAACAAAGTAACAAATATATATACAATGACATTTTTATTTAATTATTTATTTTGAGAAAAGTGAGAGAAATTCTTTAAAAGAACATTAATTAGTTCTCTATTTTTCTTTATCTGAAATTAGAATTCAAGTCAAACGTTATAATGGGTCTTTTTTATAACATATTTTTAATGTTGAAGTTATAATATTTTTATATGATCATTTTTAAAATTATATATTAATTCCTTTTGTTATTTAAATATACTGTGATTAATAAAAAATATAAAAATGATAATTAATTGAGTGAAAATAGAAAATAGAAGAGTCTCATTAATGAAATTACATGTATTATGATTTTAATTAGGTGAAGAGATAATTTATCTTAGTTACTAATCCATTCAAACATTGAGTTGGCATAGGTGGATATAGTTTTGCGTGGATACGGAGGTTGGAATTCGAGGAATGCTCTACGGATCATGGATAAAGTTTTTCCAAAGGTTAGCATTTTCGTTATCTTTTTCTAGGGCTTGAAACGAGGTGAAGCGAGTCAAACTAGAGTTCGGCTTGATAAAGATTTGTTAGCTCGAAATTCGACTCAAGTTATATTTTAGTTCAAGTTCAGCTCGGTTAAAGTTCACGAATTATTTAGTTCAGTTTGAATTGGTATATTAGGACAACCCAAATAATTAATTCAGTTTTAAAAATTCAACAAGAAGTTATATATATAAGTATAATCTTGTTTATATATAAATATTTTCTTGTTTATATAATAACAAAAAACAAAAAATATATATTATATTATATTATTCATATTATATATATAAGGGATATGTTTACACTTAAGTTAAATCACATAAGTTATACTCAATCTCAGTCATTTATTTTCTTAAATCTAACGGATCAAATAATTGAAACTTAGAAGTTATTTAAGATTTCTTTGTTTACTCTCTCATCACTTATTTCACTCACTCTTATGGTCCATTAGATTTAAGAAAATGAATGGTTGAGATTGAGTGTAGCTTAAAATGAATGTAAATGTATCTTTCCTCGTTATATATATATATATATATATACCTCATGAAACTAACGAGTTGAACTGTAAACAACTCATATTCAGCTCGTTTATTTAACGAGCTTAATTTATTGCTCAACTTGGCTCATTGGATTCATGAACTAAGTTTATCAAGCTAAATAACGAGTCGATGTTTGAACGAATAACGAGTTAGTTCAGTTCATTGTCAGCCTATATAATATTAAATCATCTATTTAATACCAACAAAGTGTTGGTCTGGTGGTGTAAGACCCAACTGGATCCTCAAGGTCGAGGGTTTGATTACTAGGAGTGACACTTTTGGGAGGGGCAGTCATGAATCCTGAAAGACATTAATTTTTTAGCCTAAAAGGTGAATGAATACACTTGGTAGTACAAAAAAACTATCTATTTAATAATACATGTGTTTAACCATAAGTATATAATTTGATATATGTATATAACTATGGTTAACCTTAATTATTTTATCTTGTTAGACTAATCTTAATTGTCATTGTATTATCTATTATTCATTTTTAGTAACTATTAACTCTTAAATAAAGTAATACAACTGAAGGAGATGATGTATTAAATTTATATAAATTTTTCCACTGATAATACATAAATATTTTTTTATCGGCAATTGTTACTATATTAATATTTTTGAGTAAAGAACTAATTGTGTGTTGTTGTCCATCCAAACAAATATTGCTACTAACAATTTTGCAATTTTGGGTTTGAACGTGATTAGCAATAGCCCATACATTTTTGTACAGAAAGAACAACCTAATTTTTTTTACAAATACTGGTCTATTTAAATAAGAGGGTAAATGTATCATTTTCAATATAAGTTCTTTTTTGTAATATTTTTTTAATCTCAACCGTTACTTAATTTTATTAATAAATCGAATGGTTGTAACTTGTACAACAAACTCAAACTTACCAAGTGCACCAAACTGAAACTCAAACTAATGCATGGTAGAATCATCCTTGTTTGATTCTGATATTATTCATTTCTTCATTTAAGGAAAAAAATGTTTTCTTAATACTTTTTGTTAGAGTAGGTTAAAACATGACAAAAAGTCAAAGGTCCACAACTATGACCAATAAGCTTCAAACAAAATTAGGCTTCATTCTTCATATAACTTTTCAAACAAAATTTATTTATTTTATTTCATGTTGATACATATCAAACTTGGACTTTTTCTTATGTTGATATTATTCATTTCTTCATAAAGGCTGTATATAAGTTTGATGTACAGTTTTGAAATACAAATAATATTGTTGTGCTTTCCATGGCTAGGTTTTTTACTTTTTGTCATACACATTTAATTTGTTTCCAATACTTTCTCACATATTCTTCATCCAAAAAAGTCTTTTATATTATTCTTTTGGACACAATTGTTTCCATACATGTGGTTCCAAACATATGGTCCCTTACATCACTTGTATTTTCAACACTCTCCCATACATTAATGTCTTTCCCACAATTTCAAAGATATATGATAATCAACCTCACAATAGAATTAGCAAATTAACTATATATGCTACATATCTAGGTTAAATTATAATATTGCACATATATATAATGAACTTGATCTAAGAAGTTAGATTATTTTGATTTTCACAAATTAAATGTACAATACCAACGGACGTTGGTTCAAGTGGTACATGTTTGATTCCCCTTAAGCAAAAACCCGGGTTCGAGTTTTGTGGATGTCCCCGGCTCGGACAGGATTGCCTCCAATGCGACTTGTGGGAAACCAAAAATAAAATAAATGTACAATAATGAATTTCTAAATTATCACACTTTGTTAAATGTACATGGTTTAATTTTTTAAAACTTTGGACAATATGATTACTTTAATTTTTGATCAAATTGACATAAAAGGAATCATCATTTTTTCTCTTTGATCTTCTTTAACTCAGCATGCAACTCAACAACCATCATTAGTGATTGTATATTTTGGTGGTAATGATGCTACTCATCCACAACCAGATGGAAATGGTTTTCATGTACCTCTCGAAGAATACAAAGAAAATATGAGAAATATTTTTATCCATCTTCAGGTAAACTTTCACATTAGACACTACACCTTTTTTGTATTTCATTATCATGTGAATTAAATTCTATTAAATTCTATTAATCACACTACAAAGTTTCACACAAATTCAAATATTTTTCAGAGCCTTTCAGAGAAGACTCGCATTATATTTCTCGGTACTCCTCCCATCAACGAGGAACAACTCTATGGAAACAGGTTTAGATTGAAATTCTTTTGCTATTTGATCATTATAATTTCATAGAAAGAAAAAGTTTAGAGTATAATTTCATAAATAATACTATACCTTAAACATAACGTTAATTGAAATTGCAATTTTAAAATACATATAATAGCACAAAACTTATATCTACTGTCTACAATCACCACTCATTTATATTATTTTTACTTTTTCTGAAGAATCAATGATAAATAATAAACTAATAATGTATAGAACTCTTACACTTACGTATATACATTTTTTTCTCTTTTAAAAAATGCACTCAAATGCATGTGACATAATGTAAAGAGTAATACTGAGGCTGAATAAGTAATAATTGGGAGACATCATCTTAAAACCTAGAAACTAGCATATGATAAGTTCAAAGGATACTAAAAATAACTTTTTTATTGTGATTATTTAAATTTACATTTCAATGTAAATCTGATAATGTGTAAATTGTTGAAATTGAAACAGTATTCCTTCTAACCCACCAAAAACAAATGAATCCCTTCGAATATATTCAGAAGCAGGTTTGGAGGTGAGTCGGGAGTTGAATATAAAGGCTATTGACTTATGGTCAGCAATTCAAGAAAGGAGTGATTGGAAAGATGTTTCCTTCATGTAAGTATGCTATCATATGGAAAAATAACTCATTTGAATTTAATTCTTAAAACAAAATATAAAATAATATAATAGTAATAAAAACTTTTCACATTGGGACAATTTGAAGGTATATTGAAAGACTTTATTTATAAGATTTATCAAGTAATTAACAATTCCTTAATGTGATTAAGTGTTTTGCTTATTTCTTATAGTGATGGAATTCATTTTACTAAAGAGGGAAGCAAAGTAGTCTCAAGGGAGATATTGAAGGTTCTTAGAGAAGCAGATTGGGAACCAAGTTTGTATTGGAGAGAAATGCCCATTGAGTTTAAAGACTATTATACCCCTATTGGTCTTGATGGAGAGCCTATTGATGAATACAACACTCGCTTCCCTCCAGGTGTAGAATGGGAATGAGACTGAAGTTTTGTGCATTTTTAAAACTTGAGGCTTGCCCAATTCATGAAACATTTAGAATTGTTCCTAAATAAATAAAATAAATATGGCATGCTTGTTTCGGGAGCATATATGTTGTCCCCTTATAGTGTGTTACTTTATATTTAAGTAAAAAATTTAATAATTAAATATTTTTATGATCAATTACAAACAATAATATATAGAGTGGTACAGTTATTTAAGACAGAAGATATCCTCCCGCTTGGTTCAAGCATTTTCAATAATTTCTCCTTTTTCACTTTGTGAGTGCTGTGACTATTTCACTATATTTGAGCTTCCAGCCAATAGAAAAAACTATTTTTTTGTACAATCTATCTATATTAACTCTTACTTGTCATTTGAATTTTAGATGATTTTAAAAAATGTGTTTAACATAAAAATTGAAAAGTCTAGATATAGAAATAATTTATTTTGTTGGAAAATAAGTTGTCAAATTTAGGACAAAGAAGCTAGGAGAATTATACTCACTAACAAGGAAATGAATTCCAACAAAAATGAACTTAGTTTTTATTCATTAGGTTCCACGCTTACATATAGATTACATATAGGAAAAAGATGAGTAGTCATGGGTCCTCTTAAACCATGTAAAGACTCTTCATTGATGTTGGGCCCCACTAAGTTTACATCAAGAACTGAGTTAGGGCAACCTCTAAGAGTATAAATCAAGTCATTTTCTTCATCATTACACGAAGATTGGATATATCGACATATTCCTTCTGAAACACAACTAATTAGTAGGAAGGGAATCATCAGCAATAACCCAACACCAGAATTTCACTTTTTTATAAGACATTTAATCTCCACACCCACCTCCAAGTAGCTCGCAAAGGACTTTCACCATCTAAGGATTTAAACCACCTATACTAGAGTTAGCAATGTATCTTCCACATACATGATTCTTATAAATCCAACAATCCTAAGTTAGAGTAACTAAGAGTAAAGCAATATTAGTTATTATATCTTTTACCTCAATAGAAAGCATGGTAGACAACATATACTATATTGCAAAGTTTACCCAACTCTAACCAATTGTTGTACCAAAACGATTTTCCACCATTCCAAGTTGTAAGTTAAAATCTACTATGAATTCATATGTAGTTTTCATAATACTTTTCCATATGATAGATACAAATGAATTATAAGAAACATATTTATGATGTGAATATGTAGGGTTTATACCATTCAAAAAACCCTATCAATAGTGAATATCATACTCTAATATTCACTATTATTTTCAACCAAGATTAGAATAGTAACATGAAAACCATTTTCGCATATATGGCAATACAATTTAAAAAAATCCATGTATTGCTTGTGATTATTTAAAGGAGGCTATTTTTCACATTTAGAAATCATGTACCTGCCTCAGTTTGGCATATCTACTAAGAATTAAAAAAAACATATGCATAATAATTAAATTAGTACTACCTTGACATAGTATTTCTTGAAATAACGTGGTGGGAAAGATATGTTTTTTTTCCTTCTCTTTTTTAGAAAATAACCTGTTTTTTTTTTTTTTTTTCAACCAAGCTATTTATTTAGAAGGGGATATTGTATATCATACAACCTATAAAAGGAGAAAACAATTGAGAGGACAAGTCTACCTTTTTTTTCCAACTTTCAATATTTTGCATAAAAAAATTTCATTTTTATGGTAACTTTGTCTTGAACACTTTATTCCACCACTATAATTATTTATCGTTTGATCTAAAACCTTTAGATTCATCGAGTGTTATTTTTTTATTATCTTCCTAATTCCTATGACCATCTTATCACACACATTGCCATCACTTTCTTGTACCTCCCAAGTTTCATTCACCATGTTCCATATAAGTCTTTTCAATAATTGATGTTTTATCCTTGAATAAATTAGTCTAAAAGTCATCTTAACCATAAAAGTGACATAATGCACTTCAAATGAAGGATGTTAACTTCATGTAAGTACAACTTTAACACACATGTCACTTTATTATAGCTATAAAAAATTTAGCTTGATGTGTTAGAAGTATATAACGTTTTTCTTTTCCAATAAATAGAAAGGAATAAACTATTAAAGAACAAATTGAAGGGGTAATACATGCTCCGAAAAGGATTAGTTCTTTACCTAAAACGGCGAAGGAATACGCTTAATACCAAAAAGAAAAAACAAATTCAAGATAACAATAAAATGAATGGAAGACAATTATATTTGTCCTAATAGACTCACTCCTACATCACACTTGCAAGGAAAGAGACATGGTCACAAAAAATCCACGCCAATTGTTATATAAAATTAACAAGTAACAACTAGGACCCATCCTTATTATATAAAATGGCAACTCATACCTCTTTCTTATCTTATCCCATCCTAATTAAATTGATGGAACACATTTTCTGTCTTGAAAAATGTATTATTCTATGGGTACCTATTTGCGATTGATTAAAAAATTATATTTATATTAAAATTTTAATAATTAAATATTTTTTGATCCATTATAAGTGATGTCACATGGAGTAACATATATTTTATAGGTCATTCCACATGTTATCAACTCAATTATTATCGGTTGAAGAAAATATATTTAAGTTAAAAATTTAATTTTTACATATTTTTCTACTCAATCATAATTAATGACACATGAAGTGGCGTAAATTATGAAACAAAAGATGTGCTCCTGCAATCGACACACTGATGGGGATCACATGTCCCCATTCATGTCTCATCTGGTGTCCCAAGCCAATGAAAAAATTTATTCGTTTAAAAAGAAAAATTATAAAAACAAAAATTAATATTTTAATTTTATTTTATGAAGTCTGGTCAATTCAAAACATGGAGATGGAAAAATTATGGGACATGTGATCCTTATCTCACGAGAACCACGGGGCGTTTAAGTGGAAGGACAAAAAAGATGAAGTATGTGACACATTTGACTTAAAAGCATAGGTAGTTTTCCTAAAATAAATAGAAAGATGTAAGTTAGGTAAAACATGAGAATCAGAAAGAAAGAGAGATAAAGAAAGAAAGAAAATGGTTGGATCAGTGAGGCCTAAGTTTGTGTTGTTTGGTTCATCCATTGTTCAACACAGTTTCTATGATCATGGTTGGGCTGCTATTCTTTCTCACTTATATGCTCGTCAGGTTCTACTTTCTTCTCTTCTTCTTCTTTCATCTTTCAACTTCTTATGCTTTTTTCTTTATAGGGTCATTGATTCAATATTCACTTTACAACCACACATTCATATGACACAGGCAGATATAGTTTTGAGAGGATACTCAGGTTGGAATTCAAGGCGTGCTTTGCAGGTTCTGGATAAAGTTTTTCCTAAGGTTGGAATATTATTCTGATTTTTACAATATGATAAGTACTATAATGAACTGTTGAATTATTACAATTAATAGCTTTCACGATTTTTGTACTATCAAGGGTATCCTTCACCCGATGGATAAGAAACTATTGACTTTTTCGTCTTTCTGGGATTTAGCGGGACCTTACACTACTAGACCAACGCATTGTTCGTATAGCTTTCACAATGTGATTATTACTTGGACTCTTGCTCAAACTAACAAATAAAGAATCACCCTTTTGCTATGTGTTCTTTTTCATCTTAGAATGCTTCTGAGCAACCCTCATTGGTGATTGTGTACTTTGGTGGAAATGATTCTGTTCTTCCACATCCAAGTGGCCTTGGTCAGCATGTACCTCTCCAAGAATACATTGAAAATATGAGAAAAATTGTTATCCATCTTAAGGTAAAGTTTTCTATCATAGTTATTATTATATGAAGGAAATGCTTCATCTTTCAACATTTGTTGTGACTGCCTGCAAAATTTAGCTTATCTTAACCTCTTAAATTTCACTACTTCAAAAATCTAGTCTTTTTTTATACATCTTATATTTGTTGCTGCAAAGTTTGACACCGATCTTAATGTTTTTCAGAGCCTTTCGGAGAAAACTCGCATTATATTTCTCAGTGCTCCTCCTGTCAATGAGGCACAGATTTTTGGAAACAGGTTTTGATTTCAATAGATTTGCTAGCTTATAACCAAATCAGTTTATATTATCATATGATATACTTCTAAAACTCTTATTGATGAATTTTTTGGCTGAAACTAGTATCCTACTAGGGAAGCCATTAAGGACAAATGAATCTTGTCGAATATATTCAGAAGCAGGTTTGGAGCTATGCCACGAGTTGAATATCAAAGCCATTGATCTCTGGTCTGCACTTCAGAAAAGAGATGATTGGAGAGATGTTTGTTTCCTGTAAGTCTGCTCTCATAAATATATATATAACCGACCAACAGGGCGTTGGTCTAATAGTATAAGACCTCACTGTATATCCCTAGAAAGGCTGAAAGGTCAAACTTTTGATCCTTGTGAGCGATACTCATTGGGAAGGACAGTCATGCACCCCGAATGTGATTATTTCCTTACTCATAGGGTGAGAGGATACCCTTAGTTATATCGGAAAAAACATAACTGAATTGATAAGGGTTATCAAATGGACAATTCCTTCATTTGATTAGTTGTTTTTGTTTATTTCTTAGTGATGGAATTCATCTATCAGCTGAGGGAAACAAGATAGTAGCAAAAGAGATATTGAAGGTTCTCAAAGAAGCAGAATGGGAACCTAGCTTGCACTTCAAGTTAATGCCAGTTGAGTTTGAAGAAGATTCACCATATGATCCACTTTACCCTGATGGAAAGAGAACTTTTAATGTCTCTAGAATGCCATTTCCTGAAACTGTTGAATGGGACTAATCCATAGAATAATAAATGGTGCTACTTAATTCCTAAATGTTAATGGGGGTGCAGTTTTCCTTGGTTTTCAGTATGATTATTGTGAGCTTGTGATTGTGACTCTAAATCTGCATGTTGAATAGGTTTTACCACCTTATGTTGTTATGACATTATGCCTTTGATTTAATAAATAGTTTTTGGTGAATTAGAGGAGCTGATTTGCGGTATAGTATTATGGTGTTGTTTGATCTATATAGTCGACATCACCTACACATGAGAGACCATGCTGCATCATCATAGAGCAGTTGAACAGAAACAAAACTTGGAATAGAATCATAAATTTTATCATAAACAATTACGGTCCGTTTGCTTGATTTTTGGGGAAATGAAAGTTTTAGAGTCATTTTATAAGTGTATTACATGTTCTTAATTTTTTACTTTCATTCCAAAACTCAACATACAAAATGACCCTTAGGAAAAATTGGGCATGGTTAATGAGTTGATGAATTGTCACTATAACATGTTCATTTAAACCATAAATACTGTGATTTAGTGTACAATGTATTAGGAAAAAGCTTATTTAAAGTCTCTTCAAGTATAGCATCTTATCATATAGGAGTAAATTTTATTTGAGACTAAATATTCAATGATAAAATACCAATAAGAGAATGAAACTGCATGTAATAAAGATGAGAGTATCACGATAGATGAGTGGATACACTAGAGAATATAAAATTAGAGATGGATGCATTAAGGAGAGTTGGAGTAGCTCCTATTGTAGAAGGTGGTAGAATCATGTTCGGTGATTTGAATATGTATATGGGAGATCTTAGAAGCTACACTAAGGAGTGTAGATCAAATTAAGGTTAATTCAATTTCTAATAGAAGAGGGAAACCAAGAATAATGATAGATGAAATGATTAAAAAAAATTATGTCAATATTTTGCCAATTAATATTTATAATAGAACATTATAGTATCATTCAATTTATATAATCAACCCCACCTAATAATAGGATTAAGATTTTCTCATTGTTAACATGTAAGACTATAGAAGAAAATAATTGAGACTTGTGTATATTATTTTTTTCCAATTGTATATGATAACAAAATCATAATATTTTAGGTATATTATACTATTTTTGTACTATCATATCTCTTCACAGAGCCCTCACTTATTTATATTTTAGATATGTTTATCTACATGTCCAATAACCCGTACTATAATGCATATACTCCGAAAATTAAATAGAAAACTAAAAATGTGGAGATGAACTTTAGAAATATACGACTTTAGTAAAAATCGAAATAAGATGGATTATATAAAATATAAGTTAAAGAAGAGACAAGATAAAGATTAAAATATCACATCATGCCACAAATGGAAAAATTAAGAGAGATGGAAATTCTATCATCATAGGAAAACAAAATAACAATTTAAAAAATAGTTGTACAACTTCCTATTTGGCAAGGGTTGCATTACATGAGAGTAATGTAGTGTCCTTGTAATAATACCTTTAATTTACAAGCGTGGAAGAATGTACAACACAAATCAAACAAAGTAATACATACACAGATGATGAAAGAAGCAAACACCAGCAACATAAGCACCCCAACCAATGACCCATAGCAGAAACATGATTCTATTCAGATGATGATCAGCTTCACTCTATAGCCTTCAACATCAAACAAAACTAGGCCAAAACATCTGAATATAAAACCCACTTTTGATTATATCACAAGTGTTTTCTGATGGCTCATCCATATAACAAACACTCGTGCAGGCTAAGTCATGAATCATGTCGACAATTGGAACCGGCCACTGGGTTTTTTTCTTCTCCATCCCTAATATTTTCCGGATTATAAAACCCTTTAGAATCATTAAGAATATTAACCAGCAAGAAAAGGGAAAAAGAGTTTTTCAGAGGTAAAACTTACAAAGGCAGCATAATACACAAAGGTCAATCCAGCCAAAACAACAAATGCAATTTGAAATACATTGTACCTGTAATATGATAAACAGTAAGTCAAAATCATAGAATATAAAACCTTATCTTAACATCAATTTTAATATGGGTTAGCATCATTTAGGCAAGTTATGCTACTGATATCCAAAACACAAAAAACACACTACAGGCTTTTGGATCTCTAATATTTAACACTAATTTTTTGTACACCATACAATTAGGTGTCTCTGTAGATGTTGGTGTGAAGCATGATACAATATAGAAGCTCAACTGGAAATAAGGAAATTATTGGAGTTGGAACAATAAGAGGATAATCCCATAGTGTAGTCTATATTTACTAGTTAGCAAAAAAAAGGTTCCATTTTCCCCCGATAGGAGGGCGTGAGAGAAGTGACACGAGAAAGAAAGCCGGCTTGACTCACTTGTACAAATATTTAATTCCGCGAAGAGACTCCAAAGTATGGCCAAATATTTCCTGTGCAGCAGTAGCTTGAGCATAGTAGGCAAATGCCGTGGAACAGAACTGAATCACACTGAAAAGGTAAAACAATCAAACCTTCAGCAAATATTCTGACAGTATTATCATGAAAGCATAAGAAGTGCGTCACACTTTATAAAGTTTATATAGAATACTGCTTGGTACACCCAGAAACACTTGTAATACTACTCAGACAATGATTTCATTAATTCTGCTTCCTACTTGCTACTTCAAATTTAAAAATCCCAAAAGGGGAGATAAAAGCATAACAGTATTCACCATTTTAAAATTTACACATTGGAAACTCTATCTTCATGATACATGTAACTAAACAAGAATTAAAAGCAATATAATAAACATTACCATGCCCAGGCAGAGACTTTAAATTCAAGATACTAATATCCCATTTGGAAATGTAATGTACAGACTATACTGACCTAATGGAACAAAGAAGGATAAGGCCAACATTGAACAGAAAAGAATTCATCAGAGTCCCTCCCCACCTGCCAGATATACATTTACATGGTGAGTGATCAATAATTGCATTAATAGACCAACAAATTGAGTAAAACGATAAATCTGACTGCACAACTGAATTACTTCATGGGATGTATAGTAATGAAAACTAGTCTCAGCCCAAGCATCGTGGCCCCAGCGATCACAGCAAGGAGAAGGTAGAAGCAGAAAAATGCAAATGCAGCTGTGCCAAGAAGGCCTGATAAAAGAGTAAAATACACATACTATCATTATAAGCAGCTGAGGAAAGATAACAAAAAGCGCAGGTATTTCAACATACCCCATACATCATCTAGCTTGATAAAAACTTCATTCAAGAAAGGAGAAAGCGGAGGATCTATTAATAGATAGATAATGATATGAGCAACCCAAGCCACTGACACTATCAACCTGTCAGTTTTCATAATTAAGGTTACATATACGAAATATAACACCAGTTCAAATAACCAAATCTTCATAAAATGAAATACAATAGTACAACACATCATCAAGCATCATGCACTCATGACAGCTTTTATTGTTATATATCATTGCTTACCCTAAAATCCCCAAAACAAGTTTTGCCAGATAACCAAGAACTGTAAGTGCCCATGATGTCTCAGCCTGCATTCATGCGGGAGAAACCGGTGTAAAATACATTACACATTTATGCCAAGTGGTTAAAAAGTTGGAAATCTGATTACCTTTTCCCCTTGTGGATACATCTCTTCAAGAAGCTTTACGTCTTCTTCTAATTGAAACAATTCCTAAAAAATATGAGTAGGGAACTAAATAATTAGAACCACGACAAACTACTAACACTTCAGTAACTCTGTACAATATTTATGCCACAAACTAAAATAGCATGCATCAAACTATGATATAGAAAACCCATGCCAACAAGGAAGTCCACAAAAAATATTTAAATGAATGCAACAAAGGCTTCTAATAAATCACCAATATTTGTTTACCTTTTCTACTTCCTTCACATTTTTACGAAACTTTCTACCCTTTGAACCACTTCTTTCTTCCTGATGGAGTGACTCAGCAGCTTTCTTCAGATCTTTTGCTTTTTTGCCCAGCTCAGTTGCTTCCTAAAGAACAATCAACCACACCATATAGTATGGCATATGATATAAGAAATAAACATAATCAACAATATTATATATATCCTTCAGTAACAACATATAACACCTTGATATACTGTGAGCGAGTGATAACAGCCTTTGGACGCCTGATAAATGAAAATATTAGTCCCAGTGGAAGAGAAGCAATGCCAACACCACCAAATATCTGGATTGAAAGATGAGTACAATTGTTATTATCAAGAGTAGGGAAACTAGCACTTAATGTCACGCAGTACGAAAGGATTACTTAAAACCATAACAAGAGATAGCTTCTTCTTGCATGCAGTAATTTCTAGATATTCAGGGAATTAAGAACATATCAATCATTGAAGAGAATAGAATAGCACTGTATCCTAATTCACATACACTTGAGGAAAAAATGGCAAGTAATTGCTTGTTTCAAGAGGAAATGAAAGAAAATAAATCCGAGGGGGAAATAGGAAGAATTTGGCTTTTGTCTTGTTTGGAAGAGAGAGAAATATGTAGTGGGGTCCATCAATTTTTTTCCTTATAACAGGAAAATTGGAGACAAACAAAAATGTTCTGAAATTACACATTTATCTAAAATAATATCTTATACAATATGATAAGGGGCTAAGGGCATACAGGTCTTCTCTATATATATTCTTTCTCAAATCTCTTTTCTCTCTTGATCCAAACAACAACAGAAGGAAAATGTACTTTACTCTTCATTTCTCTTTCCTCCCCTTTTCATTCTGAACCCAAATAATTGCTAAAAGAGAATAATTTCTTTTGCTAAAACAATAAGGATGTCCGAACAAGCTATAAACTTAGGCTGAATATGAAGCAGAAATTATAAAATGAGACAATTAAATCTCATGAAAATTGAAGAATGTGCTTACAGCGAAGAGCACAGATCCAGCAATAGTAGCAAGAGCAACAACGTATTCTGGAAAGGTAGCACGCATGGTCCATGTTTTCTCTGATGAAGGACTAGCAGAGTATGCTGAGCACTGTTTTAAGGACAGAGAAAAAAGCAGATTGAGCAAGAGCAAAAAAGTTACTTCTGAAAACAACAAAACTATACGAAAAATAAACTATACGAAAAATAAACTATTAGAGAAAAGGAAGAATAAAACCTGGTGGACTCCACTTCCACCTATACATTGTTGACCACTGCTCAAGCCCCCCCATGAGCTAGGAAATGATGCTGTTGATGACGAGAGATGCCTAACAGTAAAGTCCACCTTCCCAACGAGCCCTAACATATCAATCATAAAAATAGTAAGAGTACAACCAAAGACAGGTTAAAGCTCATTTGTAACCACACAGATTTGAAATGGTCAATCGAGATCGAGAGGGTTGATCATATTGTGTCTTCATTGCAGATGGATTCTATTGCTCATTTAGAGAGGCTTCTAAGGATATTCAGTTTCCAACTACATAGGTTTGGAAAGAAAATAAAACAGATTCTCTAACTTGATTTTCGATAAACTTGTCTTTGTCTTCTTGTTTTTCATCTAACCAAGTCCAAGACTTCCCCTTTTGTCTGTCCATCCTAAGTTAAGGAATCACGATGCCCCAAGCTTCACTCACATAAACTACCAAACATCTACTCCTATGCGCATCAATATGACTATTCATAGCAGAAAATATAATAATATTAAAAAAATCAAATAGCATGTCCTTCCATTCCCCGACATAAAACCAAATTGACGTTGCGATATGCTTTCTTCCACTTTTCTAGCATGTTATTACACTTCATGATCTCATTAAACAACTTTGTGAGCAACTAATCTCTAATCTGTTAGAACCTTCTAGTTCTCAATAGGTATATTATTTGGTTCAACCACTTCGCAATTCTCTATGATAAAATGTATAATTTTGATCATCCTCTTTAGTGTTTACTCTATCAGTAACTAAATTTGCTAATTAACCCTGCATACCACATACTGAATTTGCTCTTCCACATACCAAGGTTAATCTTGAAGTATTTCAATAACACGAAAAAACTAAAAAGTGACAAACCACATACACAAGCCATACCTATACCACTTCCTAGTAACTATTTCACTATGCTAGCTTTAATTATCGGCCTATATGCGCTAAATACACGAAAACGACCTTTGTCTCCTGTTGAAAGACGAGCTACCAAAATGTCTAAGAAACACAAACCATTACCTGACCACCTAAAAATAGCAAGGTTCCCCTACCTATTAGTCCTCAAAAATATACTTCAACTAATACAAACAGAAAAATGAAAAGGATATAATTGAAAGTTGAAGTAAACAAAATGATACATACCATACAAAATACCCAGAATGAGAGCACATACTATCGCCGTCGTCACCATCCACATCATTGCACTCTTAATCCTCTTCCCAATACTCCTGCACACAATTTCCACAACCACCCAATGTTAATTAATCAACTCAAAATAAATAAATAGAAATCAATTTCTTTCTTTCTTCGTATGCACAAAGATACTATATTCATTTCATTCATTTGACAAAACAAAAACAAAAATAGAAGGTACTTGTCCTGGTCCCCTTCATAGTAGAACATAGCAAAGGGAATGACGAAGAAGACGAGGACGGCATCGACGATATAAATTGCGAGCCAAAGGCTCTTCATAGGGAGCGTGAGGTTACACGCGCCATTGTAGATCGCGTGGCGACATGCCTGCCGGTTCGCCACATCGGCAGGGAGCATGAGAATCGAAATGGCAGCAATGGAGAGACCAAAAACGACGACGAATTTGGGGAAATAAGCTTGGTTAACATCATCGGGGTGCTGATAATTGACGAGAAGGTACACATTGAAGAGGAACACGATGATGCAAACCACAATAGCAACGATTACAAGGGCGAGGTTGAAATCGCCCATGTTGATTCGAAGATTCTAGAACCACAACGGGAAATTGAATTGGGAATTTGAGAATTAGGGTTAGGGTTTGGTGTTGTTGTTGAATGTGGTTAGAGAAAGAAAAAATGGAGGGGAATTGTGACGGTGGTGGTTTGCAACGGTTAGTGGTGGTGACTGAATTACCCTTTTGTCCTTGTTAAATAACATGGGAAAATGAGACAAAAGTGGAACTGCTATGGGTATAGATGTAATTTAAGAGGGATTATGATGTTGTTGTTGTTGAAATTCGAACCAGGCTGTCTCCCCCAATAAGAAATTGGGGGATTGTGAGAAGGTAACTAGCAAAGTTTGGACAATTTCATGAAATAAAAGAAATAAAAAAGTTGATTTTAGGATTATGATTTTTAGAAAAATATGTATACACTGGTGAAATTTATTCAATGTTAGTATATTATTTACTATTCATATTTGATCATTATTAATTATTAATATGATAAGAGAAAAAATGTATACATTGATAAGGTAAAAGTTTTAAATATTATCTATCACATCATATATTATTCATATTTAGTCATCATTGACTATTCAAAAAAAGCAATTCAATCAACTATAAATGATGCGTTGACTATATATAAATTTTTACACTAACAGTATATAGATGTTATACTTTACAAATAAATTGTGGATAATATATTATTTGCGTATAAAATCTTTACATTAATAATACACAAATATTACTCTGTAATTTTATTTTAGTATTGTGAGTTTTCAGGGAATAACAAAATCATTTTTGATTAGGAAGGCCTCCACCTTATAGACTTTAAGTCTTACAATCAAATGGTTAGAATAGTGAGGATTAAAATTTAATTATTGATCATATGATTATATTTCTTAATTTTAATCGTTTATGTAAAATTTAATGATTCATATTAATTGTTCATATTTTTTCACAACCTGAATCACTTGATATATATGTGTGAGTATCTATTTGTTACGACCTTTTGTATTATGAAATCGTATTTTTATGTATAAATCTATAAAGTTCCATGTAGATTTGGTTTTTTATATTTTTTGTCACTTTTATGTTTAATTTCTTAATCTGAGGTTCAATACAAATCTGAATCGTGGAATTTTCATGCTTGTTTTTCTGTCTCTTTATGTTTTGTTTTAGATACATTTTTAACCTGTATGGTTCAATAGAGACACGCATTTATGTTTATTTTCATTCTTAATTAACATTCATGCTTCCATATGTATGAGATTTGTTTATAGATTTGTATAAGTATTAAATTTATGTACTGACAGTATAAAGATATATACACAATCAATATATTATCTATCGTTCATTTGAATTTAAAAAAAAAATCAATGATAATTAAAAATGAATGATGGATGATACAGTGACAGTGTAAAAAAATTCTTATTAGAGTTAAGGACATTTGGGGCTTTCGAAAAGTGTGGGGCTTAAAATTTTAAACCCTAAAGTTTTGGATTTTGATACATGAATATATGAAGCCCAAAGGGCAATACTGACACTATTCAGAAGAAAAACACAGTGGAAGTAGTGATATTTGAATTAAAGTTAACATGTGTATTAAATGTTCTTATAGTTAACTTATTTTTTCTCATATTATCTACTTGAAATGATATAAACCCTTTGAAATCCTTGGAAGCTAAGTAGAAAGAATATATTGTTACTAGATTAAAAAAGTATTTATTACACCATAGATATTATTAGGTTGAGTCATGCATTAGATCGTTTTATTACAAGGTGTTGATCTAGTAATGCAAGATCTCACTATATCTTCAGGATGACTAAAAAGTTAAAAATTCAATGTTTAATATGAAATTACATTGGAGGGATAATCACGCACACAGAAAGATCAAAAAACAAATATAGGTGCATAAGTTTGGTGATGGAGTAAGTAACTTATGGTAGAAAGAGAGAGGATAAAAAGTTGATGTACCAAGTAACTTTCAGCTTGGTGTATCTTTTCTCAAATATATAAGTTACCCATATTCATGAAAAGTATAACCAACCTAATTTGGGACTTACTTTCTTTTTAATTCACTCAAAAGTATGCTTGTCCATTTTGGGACGCAGATCTCATGTGTCGAAGTCAATTAAAATGTATCACTTAATTGAGAAAAAAATATATTAATCTGAGGTTCAATACAAATCTGAATCGTGGAATTTTCATGCTTGTTTTTCTGTCTCTTTATGTTTTGTTTTAGATACATTTTTAACCTGTATGGTTCAATAGAGACACGCATTTATGTTTATTTTCATTCTTAATTAACATTCATGCTTCCATATGTATGAGATTTGTTTATAGATTTGTATAAGTATTAAATTTATGTACTGACAGTATAAAGATATATACACAATCAATATATTATCTATCGTTCATTTGAATTTAAAAAAAAAATCAATGATAATTAAAAATGAATGATGGATGATACAGTGACAGTGTAAAAAAATTCTTATTAGAGTTAAGGACATTTGGGGCTTTCGAAAAGTGTGGGGCTTAAAATTTTAAACCCTAAAGTTTTGGATTTTGATACATGAATATATGAAGCCCAAAGGGCAATACTGACACTATTCAGAAGAAAAACACAGTGGAAGTAGTGATATTTGAATTAAAGTTAACATGTGTATTAAATGTTCTTATAGTTAACTTATTTTTTCTCATATTATCTACTTGAAATGATATAAACCCTTTGAAATCCTTGGAAGCTAAGTAGAAAGAATATATTGTTACTAGATTAAAAAAGTATTTATTACACCATAGATATTATTAGGTTGAGTCATGCATTAGATCGTTTTATTACAAGGTGTTGATCTAGTAATGCAAGATCTCACTATATCTTCAGGATGACTAAAAAGTTAAAAATTCAATGTTTAATATGAAATTACATTGGAGGGATAATCACGCACACAGAAAGATCAAAAAACAAATATAGGTGCATAAGTTTGGTGATGGAGTAAGTAACTTATGGTAGAAAGAGAGAGGATAAAAAGTTGATGTACCAAGTAACTTTCAGCTTGGTGTATCTTTTCTCAAATATATAAGTTACCCATATTCATGAAAAGTATAACCAACCTAATTTGGGACTTACTTTCTTTTTAATTCACTCAAAAGTATGCTTGTCCATTTTGGGACGCAGATCTCATGTGTCGAAGTCAATTAAAATGTATCACTTAATTGAGAAAAAAATATAAAAAAATATAAATTAATATTTTATATTATTTTAAGAAATGTTATTGATTAGAGAAATGGAATATCTTTTTAGGATAGAGGATCCTTGTCCGTCTATTTTGAGGCTTACTTTTCTCAACTAGCTTAAAAGTTTCAACATCCCTCACTTGAGTTTTAAAAAGATTTTCCAAAGAGAAACGTGAGCTTTTATAAGATTGTGCATTTCTTTACTTGAACGTTTGCATAGAGTAAGATCTCTATTTTAATTATGATTTTTAACTCTATCTTTTACAACAAATTTGTTTTGAGTAATTTTGGGTCTTTCATGTTTTCTATAGACACCAACTTAATCTCTAATAAATTTAAATTATAATTTTTGTCCTCAACTTTTAAAACTTAGATTCACATTAGTCCCTTGTTATCCCTCGTTTAACATAAACAAAATCGTTGACATCATAAGTTAATTATACACATGGTGCCTTCAAACTAGAAATTTTTGCCAAACTCAACAAAACAATGTTATTTCAACTTTTTTATAAAAAAAATTAAGATTCAAAACGATGTTATTTTCTATCATCTTCTTCCCCGCTACTATCTCCAAGAAAAAACACTCATTTTGTATCATCTTCTTCCCCTCACCATTTCCAAGAAAAACACTCATTTTATATCATCTTCTTCCTCTTATCATCTCTAAGAAAAAACACTCATTTTGAATTCTAAATCAAATTTCTTCACCCCAAACCATCCTTATTAGTAATATATGATTGAGGTGATTAATTAAAGAGATTTGATTAGTTTACAAAATAATTCTTTGCCTTTATGGAATTATAGAGTGGATAGTCTTTACATCTTAGAAACGTCCAATACAATATTTATAATTGATTATACTCAAATTGGATAAATGGTATGTTTATAAAATCTAAAAATGGTACACTTAAATAATTAATTTAATTGTAATTAGCTTTATAGTTAAAAGTAGACCACTCGGAGGTATAATTCGAAACCACATTAATCTTCTTGCCTCCACTTTGACGTAGTTATTAATAACATTTTATTGTAAAAAATTTCTCATTATAAAAAAATATCAATTTCATTTCCAAATACTACTATTTATATAATATCCTTAAAAATATCAACATTGTTTTTTTATCACATATATTATTTACTATAATTAATAACGTATTAATATGCATTACCATTTAAATTCAAAATTATAGTCGTGAAAAGTCAAATAATATTTTATTTATTTTTTGCGAACCAAATAAACAAATAAAATTGATATCATTTTTGTCTAAAAGATCTAATTTGATTTTCAAATACTACTATTCATCTATAATGCTAAAAAAATATCAATTATACTCTACACCTAATTTTTTAATTGTCACTAAGAACTAATGATATATTATTATTCTTCACCACTTGAAGATAAAATTATAGGGATGAAAAATGATTCCTAACTTACTCAAAATCATATTTTTTATTTTATTTTTTCCTTCAAAAAATTAATTTTTGAAAATCAAATTAGTAGTAATTTTGAATAAAAAACTAAAATTGGTTGAATGTGACTAAAATTGGTTGAATGTCACTAAAATTAGTTCTATTTTCACATACTATTATTCTTCACCATATTATTATTCTCACCATTTTGATTTAAAATTATAGATGAAGTTTTGAATCATATCTCGTTTACTTTACTTTTTCATTTGGAAATTTAAATTCCATTAATGAAAGTAGTAATTATTTTAAAATAAAATAAATACAAGTTTTCCTCATTGAAAATGAAACTCCAAAATAATTTTTTCCAAATTTATTTAGCAAATCTAACATTTTCAAAATTCAACCACTTACCTTATTTACTATCCATTATACAATACTATAACCTAATGTATTTACTTTTAATAATTACTAATACTGTATTATTAATCTTCACCACATCCAGATAGAGTTAAATAATTTGAGGATTATATATAATTTATTAAAATAATCTGCTATTAAAATAAATACAAGTTGTCCTCATTAAAAAATGATATTACTTTTTAAATGTGAAAAATATATTTTGTGACTCAAACTTAGTTTTTTAAGCTTAATTAAAAAAATTAATATTTTGACAATTCCTTTGACTGAACCTGAGTTTAAGTTCCAAACAGTAATATGAGAAAGAATTATAAAATTATTTATTTTTATAACAATTCCCAATTCAATATTGAAATACTACTATAAATATAACACCCTTATGATACTAGCAATTCGATGTAAAATTATAGGGATAGAATATGATCCCAAAATTATTCTAATCAGTAACTTATATGGTTATTTCTCATTGAAGATCGTATTCTATTATTGAGCATAAAAACGAAATTTTGAGAAGCCAATAATATTTTTTAAACCTTATTTAGCATGTTAAATAAATACCTTCATTTGAAATTGAGTTTACATTTCAAACTATAGTTTGATAAATAATTATAAATCATTCATTAGTTAATAAATCCCAATTTAATTTTCAAACATTATAATTGCTAACAAATCGTTTATTTACAATGTTTGACATTTTTCAAATTCTTTTTATTAAAAATGACTTTAAATTTCAAACAATATTTAAAAAGAACTAAAAATATCGTCATTTTTTTTATCAAAGTTCTATTTAATTTAGAAATTATGCTCTTTATATAACACACTAAAAAAACTACTAAATGGACAATTATTGAGATGAAAGTTCAATTAATCTTCGATTTCTTTTACTTTGTCATTTGGAAATTTATTTTTGTGAAATTAAAATAGTAACATTTTTAAATAAAAAAATTTGTTTCCATTTCCGCCATAAAAAAGTATATATTGTGAATCCAATAGTATTTTTTTGTCTTTTTAAATAGATCTAAATTTTATTTTAAAATACTGCTATTTATATAATAACTCCGAATATATCTACTTTGTTAATGGTAACGACTCATGTGAATAATGAGCATTTATCTCTGAGGTCATAGGTTCGAGCCACGGGAGGATCTCCTTTGTGGGGAATAAAATACTGCAAAAAGTATTTAAGCTGGTGGATGGCATGCTCAGTGTAGTCATGGGCCGGGAAGGTCGCATAACATAACTGCGGTGTTACATATTAAGTATACTTGAATTTTTCAAAATTCCATCCGTTCTTAATTCCAATTTCCAAACAATAACTCGAGAAAAAATGAAAAAAAATCGTTCACTTTTTGTTTAACAAATCATAATTTGATTTCAAGATAATACTATTTATCTTTTTTTTTATAAGCAAAAGTATAATAAAAATAGGCACAAGGGGTGCCAACCCAATTACATCTTACAAAGAAGAAGAATACAAGTATAGGGATCAATACACCATTGTGCAAAAGTAAAGGAAAAAAATCTCAACCTTGAAAAGATCCCAACTTTTTGGAAATCCACAACCAAGATCTAATTTGGATCAAGTCCATGATCTGAATATAACTAAAATTTCCCCCCTAAAGATGATGTCATTTCTCATCTTCCAAATAGACCAGACTACAGCAAACCACATCATTCTCCAAACAGCTTTCCCTTTTACAATTCTACACAGAGATTCATGCATCTTAAATGATTCCAAAACCGTATCAGGTAGTGTTATTTGAATTTGAAGCCAAGAATAGAACTCTTTCCACACATTAGAAACAAAAGGACAAGAAAGAAAAAGATGATTTATATGTTCATCATATAATAGACATAAAGCGCACGTCAAATCATCCTCCCCCACAATATGTCTCTTATGAAGCTCAGTTTTTGTTGCAATCCTTCCTCTAATAACTTTCCAAATTAAACAACAAACTTTGGAAGGAGCACAATTAATCCAACATAAATTAAGAATATTACCTAGCTCCACCGTGACTAGACTCAACTGAGCTAAATAAGTAGAATTCACCACATAGCAACCTGATTTGTCAAGGTTCCACCTCCATCTATAATCAACACCACTTTTGCAAGAATGATTCTGGATAAGATCATAAAGGTTTTTAACTGCTTCTTCCTCCCAAGGAAACAAGGTCCTCCTCCACATAACGTTCCAAGTCCACACCCCATTACTAGATGTCCCATAATCAGCAACTAAAGCCTCATTCTCCATAGCGAGCAGAAATAATCTCGGAAAAGTATCTCTAAGGGCTTGATGGCCAAACAAAATATCCTGCCAAAAACGAGTGTGTAATCCATTTCCAATTTCTTTCCAAAGATTATCATCCAACCAATTAGAATCACTACTTGACCCCGAACCAATTTTCACCAAATCCCTCCACCACCTTGACACCGATGGAATAGAGTAAAAGACCCCATTAGTGCCATACTTAGAGTCAATCACTCTAACCCACAAAGCATCAGTATCCACAAGTTTTCTTCATTTCCATTTTCCCAAAAGCGCATCATTAAAACGAGAAAGATCCTTGACACCAAGCCCCCTAAGCCTTTTGGGCTTACACACTTCAGACCAAGCAACCCAAGGAATACCTCTACCTCCACTATTTTTATTCCAAAGGAAATTTCTCTGAAGAGAAATTAATTTCGAAACAACCTTCTTCGGAGCCTTAAAAATCGATAACATGTATGTAGGCATATTCGTAAGCACCGAATTAATGAGAACAATTCTACCACCAAATGATATATGAACAATTCTACCACCAAATGAAATATGCTTGCATTTCCACCCTGCCAGTCTGTTGGATACCTTCTCAATAACACTCTGCCATGAAGAATAGTTACTCGGGTTAGCCCCAACTGGAATTCCCAGATACATAAAAGGAATGGAACCAATTCTACACGACAAGAATGTAGAAGCCGCTGAAAGAAGACTATCTGTAACCCGAATACCAATCAGAGAGCTTTTGTTAAAATTAACCTTCAATCCAGATATTAGCTCAAAACATCTAAGAATACTCTTTACAGTCCAGATGTTGGACTCTTTCGGAGTGCACACTAGAATAGTATCATCCGCAAATTGAAGATCCGTAATTTCCACTTTATGCCTTCCCATTTTATAGCCTTCGAACAATCCATTTAATTTAGCCTTTCGAACCATCCTAGCAAAACCTTCAGCCACAATCAAAAACAAGAAAGGCGCCATAGGATCTCCTTGCCTGATACCTTTAGACACCGAAAAGTTATCAGAAGGAGAACCATTTATTAAGACAGACATCGAAGTTGACGTCAAGCAAGCATTAATCCAATTCCTCCATCTATCGGAAAAGCCAAAACGACCAAGCATATAATCAAGGAATTCCCAACTAACTGAATCATACGCCTTTTCAAAGTCCACCTTAAAAAGGAGACAACCACCCCTATCCTTCTTCGCTGAATGAATAACCTCATTGACCACTACTATTGCATCAAGAATACTACGATCCTGAATAAAGGCTGATTGAGATGATGAAATTAAAGAGCCCACAACCTTCTTCAGTCTTCCCGCTAGGAGTTTAGCAATAATCTTATATAAGGAACTCACCAGGGATATTGGTCTGAAGTCTTGAATCTTATTGGGATTCTTAATTTTAGGGATCAGAGCAATAAATGAAGAATTCAGCCCCTTCGGAATCTTACCGTTCCGATGGAAATCATTCACAAAGTGACCTATGTCATTTTTATCAGCTCCCAGAATTCCTGATAAAACTTGAAATTGAACCCATCCGGACCCGGGCACTTGTCACTAGCACAATTCCACACTGCATCTCTGACCTCATCCTCTGAGAAAACCTCATCTAAAAATGAGACTTGAGCTTCAGACAGTTTTGAGAACTCCACTCCATCAATCGTTGGACTAGATCTAGGAACACAATGAAACAAAGATTTGAAGTATCTAGTCACTCCTTCTGAAATGATCTTCTCTTCGGCACACCAAACTCCATCAATCCAAACCCCCAAAATATTATTCCTCCTACGCCTATTGTTTATACAAGCGTGAAACCAAAAGAAACTATAAATTATACTATTCTATGGCCTACTTTATTTACTAATATCATATATTATATTTTACCATTTGGAGGTAAAATTGTATAGAAGTTGGATGATACCTAATTTATTCAAATCATATTTTTTTATTTCCTCTTCGATTGAAAATTGAATTTTTTAAAACAAAAATAGTATTAACATTAAAAACAATTGTTATTTTATTTCCTCATTCGAAATTGTATTATACTTTCAGAACAACATAAATATATTTCTAGTCTCCAAAACTATTTTTTTAAGTTTGTTTAGAATCTTTGACATTTTTAAAATTCAATCCATTAAAATTGATTTTAACTTCCAAACAATAGTTTGAGAAAAAAAAATAAAAAAGACATTATTTTCAGTATAAAAGGTCACAATTCGATTTTGAATTACTACTATTTATATAATACCCTTAAAACTATTAAGTCTATGTTATTAATACCTATTTTATTCATTGTTACTAATTAACAATATCATATTATTATTCCTATACAATTCGATATAAAATTATAAATATTAAGAATTATTTTTAATTTAATCAAATCATTATTGGTTTATTTCCTTTTTTTTTCTTTTGAAATTTCATTTTATAGAATAAACATAATAATAATTTTAAATAAAAAAATTGTTATCATTTTTCCTCATTAAAATTGTTATTATAATTTATAAGTGTCAACAATATATTTTGAGACTCCAAAACTATTTACCTGGTTTATTAACTACATTTGACATTTTTAAAATTCAATTAGTTCTAAATTCCAAACAATAGTTTGAGAAAGAATAAAATAATTACGCATTTTTTTATTTTACAAATCACAATTCGATTTTGAAATAGTAATATTTATATAATACCTTAAAGAAACTATAAATTCTATAATTTTGTCAACTACTATATTTATGTTACTAATTACTAATATCATATTATTAGTCTTCACAATGTCCATATAAAATTAAAGAAATGGACAATGTTTCTTAATTTATTCAAATTATATTTCTTATTTTCTTTGGAGAGTTAGCCCCACATATATATATATATGGATATTTCTGGCTCGGACAAAATTACCTCATGTGCGAGGATACTTTAAATTATTTTTCCCTAAATCAATAAAGTTTTTATTGCCGATCGAAAAAAAAGTATTTCTTATTTTCCTTTTTTAGTTGGAAATTTAATTTTCATGAATCAAAATGGTAATAATTTAAATAATAAAATAGAACATGTATGATTTTTTCTTAATGAAAATTGTATTATATTATATTTTTGTGAGCGTCAATAGTATATTTTGAGACATCAAAACTATTTTTCAAGATTATTTAGTATGTTTGTCATTTTCAAAATTCCTTAACTTGAAATTGACTTTAAGTTTCAAATAATAATTTGAGAAATGATTAAATATTCCTCATTTTTGTTTAAAAAATATTAATTTCATTTTCAAATATTGTTTTATATAATATTGTAAAAAACTACCAATCTTACTTTGTCACTTCGAGATACAAATATAGAGAAAGAATGATTCCTGATTTATTCATCATATTTTATTTATTTCCTTTTTCATTTGAAAAATTAATTTTGGAAATCAAAATAGTTGTAATGTTAAATTAAAAATTTGTTATCAATTTTCATCCTTTAAAATATTACTAAATACACTTTGGTATTGTCAAAAGTATATTATAAGATTCCAAATGTATTGTTATGAAGGTGAATACTTCCTTATATTTGAAAGTTCAAGATGAATAAAGTTCTTTTCTTGTACTCATATCATGCTCCATTGAAAATCATTCAGGCGTTGACCATTATTATACCTTTGGAATGTGATACTCTTTCATCCTAATAAGTAAGTTTCCATTTTTTATTTCCTTAGTTTGGAGTCTGAATAAAAAGACTATCTTCCTTGCACGATTTGACTTCGTTGTAAATAGGATAAGGACCTGTTGTCTCAAACCTTGTCCTAAACTCTGTCCCAGACCAATCCTATTATGTCACGTTAGTTAAAAAAATTAAATATTCATAAATTTATTAATTTTGTTTCATTGTGATTGGTCAGGGACGTGGTTTGAGACATAGTTGGGGACAAAGATCCCATCCCTAGTACATGCCATGCAAATTAATATGACTTGGTGCATGGAGCCTCAAAGATTCACTAGTAATGTCTCATTTTAACCACTAATTTCAAATCTATAAACCATAGCTCTTGAAGCCACGTCGCTCTTGTAGTACCAAGCAACTACTATTTGATATTTTGACCTTCACAAACATTTTATTTATATGAAGTGTAATATTTTGTGTACTTTAAAGATTCATAGTCAGTACATCATCTACTTATTTACATTCTAGATTTGATTCAAGCAAGGTCTTGGACCTGATTCTTTTTACAAATCGGTCCAACTACTTTAATGTTTTTGAATTGGTGTATTGATCCAAAGTATTATATTTCTATGTACTTAAAAAAGATATCTAATTGATCTTTGCTTATATTGAGTTAGCACACCTTATAAAAAAAAGACGATAACTGATAATATATAAAACTCTTACCGTGTAAGTGATACAGTTTTTTCATCCTTATCATATTCCTATATATGTGGTCAAAGATTATACAAACATAAGCAAAATTTGAATTGATAACTTGTTACTATAGTACGGAATTTCTTTGCGATTTGATGTGAATGGTACGGAAAATCTACTTTGATAGATAACCTTGATATGTCGGGGACAACTTATGGTGAAATGAATGCACAATAATACCTGTGAATAGTTTCCGAGTGTATTTTTTTTTACTTATTGTGGTGCTTGACATTAACAAAGTAAATAATTTAATTAAGTAGTCATTCAACAAATTTTATGAAATAAGCTTTAAGAAAAAAAATTATTTTCGTAACCCTATTTGTAAGCTTTGGAGTTTGGAATAAGCTAAGAATGTTTATTAGAAAGTTTTGTAGTTATTCCAATAAATTTATTAACATAAGTTGTTATCAAGGATTAGAAATGAACTAAGGTGAAATCATTTCAATCATGCATCTAGTCACGTCGATAATTAACTAGTGATAATTTCATCAATTAAAAATTAAAAATCATGATTATTAATTTTGATTGTATTATAAAATTCAGAATGATAATAATGTTAGGGACATTGTCCAAAATAATGATTATTCAAAACTATGATCATTTCAAATTTGCCTTGTTGTTAACGATGCATTGTTTTCAACGTTTAAAAAAGCATATATCACAAAATGATAAAAATGATTATGATCAAAGTAGCCGAATAAGGACAAAGATGCCCAATAAATGGTTCATGACCATCATACATACACTAATAAAAGCTATCAACAATTAATAAATTAGATTATGATCAAAGTGCTATGGATTAGATAAATGTTCTAGTGCTTTCAGGTTTCCATTTCCTATCATTTTCAGGCCAAGATGACATATCTATTTTTAATTATTTTATTTCCTTATAAAAAAACATAACATGATCTACTTTCAATTATTCCTCTTATCAAGAAAATTCGTTCCTCTCTATAATTATATACAGTGATACTCACTGAAAAAAGTAGAAATTTAGATTTAAAAAAAAACTGTATATGTGTAAATAAGAGGAAGTTAAAAAAAAAAGCATTTGACTGAAATATCTATCATTGAAATACTCATGATATTATGACTCTTGATTTTTCTCAGCTATTTGAGTAAGTTAAAAAAAAACAGTTAACTAATATATATAGATATATACATATAAAATAAATATGTGTACAATAAAATAGACACAACATGTTTTATAGTACAGATAGTAACATATGAAGTTTCGTGGAAACTTCACAAATCATATACAACCACTATTTTATAGGAGCACGTACATCTCCTCAAAATATATGATCCATAAATTAATGTCCTACCTTATATAAGAATTTTCTTCTAAAACAAAATGTGTAGGGCTTGTCAAGTAGTATTAAAAAAGATAAGTAAATTAAGAAAAAAAAGATGCTTGCAAAGATTTGCAAGTATGGCATATATGAATGTTTTTAATTTCACTTCATAATTTGATGGTGACTACATCATTGTGTTTTCAAGAGTCTCTACAACAACATTAGGATTATAATTGTGACCATATTTATTTGCAATTACAGTAAATACATCATAATTGTGATCGCTATATAAAACTTTGATCTTTATTTTAAATATCGCTCCAAAACCGTAATTATAGTCACAATATTATCGATTTGGGAGTATCTAGAACAATATAGGTATCATAATTTTTTTGGTTTCCCACAGGTATCCTCGCACTGAAGGCAATCATGTCCGAGCCGGGAACATCCACAGGTACGTGGGGCTAACTCTCCCAACGGGCATTTTTTCCATCCACAAGACTCGAACCTGAGTTCTTGCTTAAGGGGAATCAAACATGTACCACTTGAACCAACGCCCGTTGGTATATAGGTACCATAATTGTGACCATATAAGTTGTGATTCTCCGTGATTTGTAACAGTTGTACTAAATGCAAGATAACCGCGACCACAATTTAAAAATATTTGATATATGTGTGCAAGAGAGATAGATGTAGTTATGTTTGATGGGAATATGATAGAGGAAGCTTCGTAGAAGGTGTGAAGTTACTAAGAAACAAATGCAAGTGGGGGCAATTGTTTCAAGTACAAACATGGTTGTTGATTGGCTTGAGATTGCAAGCAAGTGATGTTTTGTTTTTTTGGTGGCAAGTGAGAATGTGATAAGTTGCAAATACAAGGAGTTGAGCATTTTGGGAGTGTTCTTAATTCTCACTCATTGGCCTATATTGATAAGGACATTAGCATATAAGGTTGAATCACTTTTCACCTTGCATGTGACTCCCACATTGATGAGTCTTTATGATTGTAAGACATGTGTGCAAAAGACAAAAACAATTATGATATTAGGTTACAAGTATAATATACAAACCAATATCTAGCATTGATTTAGTTGTATAAGGTCTTACTAGATTCCAAAATTGATAGTTTGATTCCCGATAGCAACATTTATCGGAAGAGATAGTCCTGATAATAAGAACATGAATTATTGAAATCTTTCTAGTCACTAAAATATAGGTCAATGTTATTGGAACAACATTCTCAATTTCTAATTATGTGTGTCAATATCTCTTGCCAAGTTATAACATATTTTTGTGGAATAACATTTGTTATTCTCTTTATTCATAGGATTAATTGTTTTTACGTTGCTTGGTTTATGGAATCATGAGCTCTTTCTTTAAATTTATACTGTATAGGGTACTAAAAATAAAATAAGTCATTTGAAGAAGTATACACATAGGTATACAATGATTAATGAAGAAAATTGATGTTGCCAGAAGGATTCATATAAAAGTATATACTATACAAATTTTAACATGATTTTTTGTAAATATATTGTAATATACAAACTACCCCTCCTTTTTGCAGATACTAGTATTATATATACTTTTGTGTTTGCACCAGTCGCTATGTATTTCTTCTTTTGAAGTCAAATTAATACATTATGAAGACATAAAATAAAAAATAACACATCTAACAATTTGAGATGATAAAATTGATTGGCATGTACAATCTTATTGGAGGAAGGAAAAATTTAACGGTAAAAAACTAAACAAGGAGAAGTTTTAAGGAAAGTGGACGAAATGTTAACTTGTGGCAAAAAGTAATATAAAATACATTAGTTCATGCTATTATAATTTTTCTTTTTAATTAAGTGATAGTTTTTAATTGGACAAAGATACAAAGTGAGACATGAATGAAGACATATGATCTTCATTTGATTGAAGGGAGAGAAAAACGTTAGAAAAGTTTCACACATAAATCTTCAATTTGTGAAAAATTTACTTGAAAAATAAAAAATAGAGAAGTTGCGAAGAAAGTAGACAAAATGTTAACTTGTGACAAAAAGTAAAATGAGTGATAGAAGGGAGAGGAAAACTTTACAAAAGTTGCACTATGAGTTCAGTTTGTGAAATATTTATATGAAAACTTAAACATGAAGAAGATATAAGGAAATTAGACAAAATAATAACTTGTAACAAAAAAAATAAAAGATAAAAATGCAAGACATTTTAAAAGACTTTTGCAAGAAAATATAAAATGACACGTTTCCTACATACAAAAATGCAAAAAACAAATTTAGAACATTCTCTCTAATTATTTTTTACCTGACCTCTTGAAAAATTCATATTAATCATTAGTTAATCTAAATAATAATCCTAAATAAATGGGGGTGATTATTAAAACTCTCAAATATATATTTACATTATTGATTGATCAATTAAAATATTATAAAGATAAAAAAAATAGACAATTTGAATTACTAATACTTCCTATTGTTATATTTCTAATTATATATGATCTTATGTTTCTATTTTCACTCAATAACTTATTATAAGAGTATGTTATTTTTTAATTAATTAATGCATTAGAAAATTTAAATAAGGTACTCTAAAAGGGATCAAAATAAAATTGGATCCTATAAAAATGGAGAGTGAAATACTTATATCAATCATATTTTCAAGAGAATAAAAACTATAAAAAGTAATATCAAAAGTTCAAAACATTAATAGGAAACGGTAAGTTAAGAGTAAATTACATTGACACCCCATGAGTTTTAGTGAAATTATGTAAGTTATCCCTCACTTTTTTACATCTACACAAACCTCCCCTAATTTTTATACTTTCATTACACTGACCACCTCTGCATAAGAAATAAGTGTAATATTTTAAACAAAAAATGTGATAAACGTAATTAAGTTAAACAAAACATGATATATTGTGGAGACAAGTCCAAATAATATATGAGTCAATATTTCTTTATTATTTTTGGTTTGTTACACTATATTATAAGAGCGATTTAAACAATATTTCTTTAGAATTGTTGATGCATTTTTTAACAAAAATAATAAAGATACATTAATTTGTACATTATTTAGACTTGTCTACACAGTATATCATGTTTTGTTTAACTTAATTGCATTTATCACATTTTTTGTTTAAAAGATTACACTTATTTCTTATGCAGAGGTAGTCAGTGTAATAAAAGTATAAAAACTAGGAGAGGTTTGTGTAAGTGTAGAAAAGTGATGAGTGATTTGTGTAATTTCATTAAAACTCAGGAAGTGTAAGTGTAATTTACTCAAACATTAATTATAACTAATGTCAAAGTGTAAATTTCACTCTCTAATAATCATTATAAATCACTATACCAAATTTACTAAATGACCCCATAAATAAAATATGTCAAATTATTAGATTGTCCATTTTTTTATTTCATTGACCCAAACAATTTATATATAAATAGTAGATTTATTAAATGGTGTGGATTTTTTATGAAGTATACCCAATTTAAATAGAGTTTAAAATTTATGCGCTGACAATGTAAAGTTTTTTACACTGTCAGCATATTATCCATCATTGATTTGTATTACTTTTGTTTGAGAGTCAATAGTGGTTAATAAACCAATGGTAAATGATTGACTAACAATACAAAAACATTTACACTGTCGCAGTATATACCTATTAAATCCATTTAAATATTAATATCTTTGAGTTTTAATATTTGAAGAGAAACAAATCAATGTTTACACTTGCAATATAAACATAACTCTAGAATGATTACAGAGCGAATTATGCAAACGCACGGGTGATATACTGCTAGTAACCAAAGGTATTGCTTATGTTTTTTTTTTTTGCATAAGTCACTCAGTATTTCTTCTATTGAAGTCAAATTAGTATAGTACAAAGATATAAAATAATTAAAATCAAGCAATTTGAAATGATAAAATTGAATTACATAACCAATAGTATTATGTTGAATCTTATTATTAATGATTATATTATTATAAAGATAAAGTTGATGTGCCATTTTTTCAAGGATCTTGAGGATGTTTTCATTTAAATTAAAAATATCTTTGTTTTTAATATTGCACAAGTTTGCATTCTAAAAATTAATTAAATTATGTTTCATTTTAAACTGATTTCATTATGTTTTATAATACAGATTTGGTATACTTGTACATTCTAGAAGTATATGGATTTGTTTTAAATGATTATTGGTATATTTGTAGAATGAAAGCTTCTTAATCCTTATCTTTGTTTTAAATGATTATGGAGTGACCTATTACAATTTATTCTTTAAAAAAAGATACTATCATATTTTAATTTTTTTTGACATTAAAAGAGCACAAGGGGTGCCCAAATATTGAAATGAAAACCGATATTGTTCCTTTTATTACAACATTGATTTGTAAAAATATCATTGTAAAGATTATTATTGATTCCTTAATATTAGGCAATATTCATTATGAATACAATATTATTATCTTATTATGGTCTACTTTAAAAGTTTACATATATAAATATGTATATCTCACTTATCATATTAAAAAATATTTTCAAAACTATAGAATAATATAATTGCAATAATAAAAGTAAAAAAATGAAAAATGTCAATTCAATATTATATTGAAATAAAAAATGTTACTATTCCTTTTATCAAAACATTGATTTATGAAAGTTCATTATTATATGGATTATTATCAATTCCATAATTTTAGGCAATGCTTATTATAGATACAATATTATCATCTTATCTTATATTATATTGATGATGTTTATATATATAAACATGTATATCTAATTTATAATATTAAAAATGTATTTTCAAAAGCATAGAACAATATAGTTAGAATAATAAAAAAATGGAAAATGTCAATTCAGTAATCAAAGGGAATTTCTTCAATGAGGATTATTAATTATTTGTGACAGTATGATTTATATGAATTATTATTGATTCCTTAATTTTAGGCAATCTTATTATGGATACAATATTATTATCTTATGCTCTATTTTGAAAATTTAGATATATAAACATGTATATCTAATTTATCATGTTAAAAAAGATATTTTCAAAACCATAAAGTAATATAGTTACAATAAAAAATTAAAAAATAGAAACGCCAATTAAGTAATTAAATGGAATTCTTACAAACTTTTATGAAGAATATCATGAATGGGGATTTGTTCATTAGTGATTTTGCACTGTTTTTAGAAAGGTGAGAAACTAAAATGTATTGAAGCTCTTTCGTTCTAACGTTTATGTAGTTTACTAACATTAAAAATACAAAAAATTAAAAAAAAGTCAATTGATTGATGATCAAAGGAATAATGACATGTAGAGAAAATGGAAAATGAGTTTAATTTCCTCAACAGAGGAGTGAAGAAAGTGTACAGAGAAAGAAAAATAGGGAGGGTTTAGAAAGTGACCTACTTGTGTTTTAAGGGAATAGAAAAAATCATAAGATCATACGTGTAAAGTTAATCGATTGATGATTAAAAGAAGGATGATATGAAAAGGAAAATAAGATTGAGAAATGGAGTTTAGAAAGTGAATTTGAGAAGATGAAATGACTTTTGAAAAAAAAATACTATATATCAAATTCACCTGTCAAAGTGTGGAAGTATATATTTATGTAATAATATCAACCGAACTTTAGAATGATTAGAGAGGAACCTATAAGAATGCAAGAATATACAACTAGTAATTAAAGGTATTACTTATATTTGTTGCACAGGTCATTCCATACATATTTCCTCTATTAAAGCCAAGTTAGTACAATATAAAAAATAAAATAATTCAGATAGAACAATTTCAAATGATAAAAGTGAATGACATAACAAATATTTTTATGTTGAATCTCATTATTAATAATAATTATATTATTAAAGATAAAATTGATATTTCTTAAATAATTTTGTGGATATTATTGCCATTTAAATTGAAAATATCTTTGTTTTTTATATTGCACGGGTTTGCATTCTAAAATTAATTAAATTATATTTTAATCTAGAATGATGTTCATTATGTTTTATAATATTAATTTGGTGTACCCGTGCATTCTAGTAGCATACTGCCGAAATTCAAATATGTTAATCATTATCTTTATTTTTAATGATTATGAAGAGACTCGTTATCATTTATTCCTTAAAAATCGTTATTGTCATATTATATTGAATGAAAATTGTTACTATTAATTTTATCATAACATTGATTTGTGAAAGTGTGATTATTATTACTAATTCCTTAATTTTCGGCAATGCTGATTATAGGTATAATATTATTATCTTATGGTCTATTTTGAAAGTTTACATATATAAACATGTATATCTAATTTATCATATTAAAAATATATTTTCAAAACCATAAAATAATATAGTTGCAATAATAAAAATAAAAAAATGGAAAATTCCAATTTAGTATTATAAAACTGTTACTATTGCTTTTATCACAATATTGATTGTGAAAGTATGATTGTATGAATTATAACTAATTCCTTAATTTTAAGAATGTTCATTTATGCTTTATTTCAAAAATTTGCATATATAAACTTGTATATCTAATTTAACATATTAAAAAGATGTTTTTACAACCATAAAATAATATAGTTGCATAATAATAAAAAATGGATTACAATCGATTTCTTAATTTTAAGCAATGTTCATAATGAATACAATATTATCATCTTATGCTATATTTTGAAAGTTTACACATATATATATAAACATTAATATCTAATTTAACATATTAAAAGTTATATTTTCAAAATCTTAGAATAATATAGTTGCAATAATAATAAAAAGGAAATCACCAATTAAGTAATAAATGGAATTCTAACAAAATTTTAGGAAGAATATCTTAAATAAGGATTTGCTCCTTCGGAATTTTGCACAAATTTCTCAGAAAGGTGAGCAACTAACATTAATATATGTCATTTATATATTGAAGCTTTTCCATTTTAACGTTTATGTAGTTGACTAACATTAGAAATACTCATAAAATTCAAAAAAAAAAAATTAATTGATTGATGATCATAAGGAAGATGTAAAGTAGAGAAAAAGAAAAATGAGTTTGATTTTTCATTGAAAGAATGAAGATAGTGTAAAGAGAAAGAAAAAGAGAGTTTAAAAAATGACTTACACGTACTTATCGGAACTAATGAACAAAAAAAATCGAAGATCATACTCTTGAAGTTAATCAATAGATGATTGAATGAAGGATGATATGTAGAGAAAAAGGAAAATGAGTTTTATTTTCCCATTGGAGAGTAAAAAAGTGTGTAGAGATAGAAAAAGAGGAAGAGAGTTTAGAAAGTAACTTATATGTGATTAATAGAATGGAAAATATAGATGATCATATTCACAAAATTAATTGATTGATGATTTGAATGAAGATACGCAGAAAAAAAAAGAAAATGAGTTTGATTTTTTCATTGAAAGAGTGAATAAAATGTACAGAGAAAAAAAGTTTAAAAAGTAACTTGCATGTGCTTAATGGAACAGAAAAATAAACAAATTATACATGTAAGGTTAATCAGTGATGATCAAAAGAATGATGACATGCAGAGAAAAAAGGAAACGAGATTGAGAAAGAGAAAGAGAGTTTAGAGAGTGATTTTTGAGAAGAAGATGGGAAGTGACTTTTGACATAAATACTCTCTTTCAAATTTACGTGTCAAAATTTGAAAGCGTTTATTTTTGCAATAACAAGAAGTTGTCTATTTTATAATGAGATAGTAGCAGATATTGTATTGTAATTTAGCAAAAATGTTTCTAAATAATTTTTTGTGAAACTATATAAATCATCTCTCATTTTTGTACCTACATAGATCTCGTATATAAGTATGTTACATTGACTACCTTACATGATAAATAAATATAATATTTTAAGTAAAATGAGTGTAATTAAGCTAAACTCTAAAGAAAGCTAGTATAATTTACTATGTAAACTATGACAAGAGTTACATATTACTCAAGATTTCAGGGACTTCTGATTACTAGTCTGCTTCCACAATCAAGAGTTGTACTATGAACATCTTAAAAAAAGCAACTTAGTCCACAATTCAACCCATCATTATCATAATTTATATTTGGAGAAATTATACTAATGGCTTGTGTGTATGCTAATGTAACGTTTTGTTGCCCTCGTCATTGATTCCTTACTAGCATGCTCTTATGTAAGATGTGCCAACACACCAACTTTGCTACTCCTATTTTTTATAAGCAAATTTAGTAAGGAGAGTTCTAGAGATACTCAACCTATAAACATAAGATAATTACATGAGATCAAGTTAGCATATATGTTATTGCTATTGTTTGATTGGTGGAATAAATTTACTTTTTAAGGCTTACCACTAAGCATATACATTAAGCTTAACTAGTACATCTTAGAACCTCTAACATATTATCCTAATTTTTAGATGATAGATGTTTTAAAAAACAATTATGGTAAAAAAGTAATTAAAAACTAAGGCATAAGAATACTTATATATGTCTCCTCCAATGTACATTTTGGTTAATTCTCATTAGGGGTGATTTAGGGGTAAAAAAATTATTTCTATTCAATCTAGTTCTTTTAGATAAATGAAGATGGAGATTGCTAGGTGAGAGAGATTCTGTTTGGGTGAAAGTTTTACAATCTAGATACGAGGTTGGGTTCTTTAGGGGTGGCGGGGCTAGTGAACACGAGTGTTTCAAGAGGGGGTTTTCATGATGAAGAGATCTAGGCAATCTTAATAATAATAAGGAAAGTGTCAGTAGTGGGTGGTTGGTTGATGGTTCTCGTAGGAGCTTAGGTTCTGAAAGAGATGTTAAGATTTGGGCAGATTTATGGGTTGGAGGACCTTCTTAAAAACTTATTTGCTAGATTGTTTCAGGTGACTCTTGACAAAGATGCAACAATCAGTTCTTTGGGGAATGGAGAAATAGTGTATGATTCTGGAAGTTCACATGGAGACAAAGTTTGTTCCTTTGGGAGCAAGAGGAGTACGAGGATCTCATAAATATACTTGGAAATTCCGTACCATATCAAGATGTCACTGATGGATGGATTTGGATCTATGACAAAGGAGATCAATATTATGTTCGAAATGCATATCATGTGTTGTCTCATGAAGATAGAAAATGTAACAATGTGGATTTCAAAAAGTGTGGGAAAGTAATATCCCACCAAAGATGAAATGTTTAGCGTGGACAATTTTCTTTGGTGGAGTTCCAACAAAGTTGTACCTAACTTAAAGGGGAGTCTTAAGAGTACATGTCTCGTCATGTTGTGCTCTATTTAGGGAGGAGGAGGAAGCAATAAACCACCCGTTTTCACTTATTCGGAATCTTATCATGTTTGGCAAAGCCTCTACTCTCGGTTTGGTCTTATCTCAACTTTGTATAGTGATATTAACGTAAACTTATTTCTTCATGTGAATATGACTTGGATGGAGAACAAGAGTAAACAAAGGTAGTTATCCTTTTGGTTCATTATTGTATGAGTTATTTGGCATGTGAGGAATAAGATTACCTTTGAGAATTCCTAGTTCCATCTTATTGAAGTAATGAAACTTACCCTTTTACATTCTTGGAATATACTCGATGCTCATTTTAATAACTTCAACTACACATATATGGAATGCGTGATGCACCCATCTAATTATATGTTTGCTTGTTAACTATTGAGATTTGTATTTAGGAGAATAACTTCTTCTCCTTGTTAATAAATTTCATTCTTGATAAAAGAAAGGGCAAAATGATAATTTAAAAACTGAAAAAAGAAATTATTACCAAACAAATTATTTACATTTAAGGTATGTCTGCGAGATGAGTTTTGGAGGGAGAGAAAAAAAAATACAAGACTTGAAAGCTATAAAATAACTCCTAAGATGAATCCAAATTTTTTTTATTTTTTTCCCTTCTAAAACTCAATTCGTAATCAATAAGGAATCATTAACCTTACCACTACAATCCCTTTCCAATCCGTACCAATTTATACATAAATACTTCTTATATAGGAAAACGGGTTTGGTAATATATATATTTATAATATATAATATAAGGATTCATTTTTCATGCATGTGTACAAGCGTAACGAACCACAAATATATGTAGAAAATAATATTTATAAACTTATTTTACAAATTCATAAGAAATTAGGAAAATATCGAAATGCGAAACTTCGTGGAAGTTGCCTCCCATTACTTCGTATATGTGCTATATATATATAAATCTAGTAATCTCTAACTCATGACACATAAACAAGTGCAACTGTAACACTAAATTGTCACTTTTTTGTAGTTTTCTCTATCAATATCATATCACATATATATCTTCATTGCCTTTGTGAGAAAATGGGTTCAAACCAACAACATTTGCAAGAGCCATGGATGTTGGAGAATGGTGGAAACAACATAAAAGGGTTGAGCAAAGAAACAAGACATGGTCGCACAGCACATAACATGTCATCATCTTCATTGAGAAAGAAGTCTAGTTTAACTCTTGTGACAAAGATTCGTTGTGGTTTGCTAAGAAACTTGGTTGCTAACTTTCAAGAAGTTATTCTTGGTACCAAGCTTTCCATTTTGTTCCCTGCAATTCCTGTTGCAATCTTTGCTCAATGCTATGGCCTTGGAAGGGTGAGTATACATAAATTCTTACAAACTGTATAATTTAAAAGTTCTAAATTGTGTTCATATATATGTATATAAGAGGGTACGGTGAAGTTGATACAATAATAAAATTGTTGCTTAGTGATTATAAGGTTACGAGTTCAAACTTTGGACACAGTTTTTCTGCTTCTAAAGATAAGGCTGTTATGTACATCTATACGAGACCTCGTGAACTGGACTACCCTTTTATATATATAATGAATTTGCACCTATTTTTATGATGATTATGACTAATCACTTTTATTGTGTACAGCCCTGGATTTTTGCATTGAGCTTACTAGGGCTAACCCCACTTGCTGAACGTGTCAGCTTCCTCACAGAGTAAGGAACCCTCATGAAGTTGTTGCAACCTTTGTTTATCTTTGCATAATTAATACCAAAAGTTTTTTTATTATTATTTTATCTTGGGTTGATTTCTGATTCTTTTTTTTTTATTTGTTCTGGTGGTGATTATTTCTCCAAATATTGCAGACAAGTTGCTTTTTACACCGGTCCCACAGGTATATCCACTATATCAATTGGAACATAAAATTATCATCAAAGTTTGGTCATAATTTCCTTTCACTAGGTTTTGGTCATGACACTGCACCAATCACATGCATGTCCTAATTAAACCCTTCTAACCATAGTACAAAATTCTACAAAAATTTATGTAATTATGCTTTTGACATCCAAATACCATAGGGTAAATTTTGGTTTTGGAGACAGAATTGGTTGCATTAATAACTAAAGTATTAAAATGTTACTACAAATTGTTAAGATTACAATTGATTATTATTACCATGTCATTGAAGCTAATAGTTTTATATATATATATATATTGTGATATATAGTGGGAGGACTTCTGAATGCAACATGTGGGAATGTTACTGAACTCATAATAGCAATATTTGCCCTTACTAGTGGCCAAGTTGCTGTGGTTAAGTATTCTCTCTTAGGTTCCATCCTTTCAAACCTTCTACTAGTTCTTGGAACCTCTCTATTTTGTGGTGGCATTGCAAACATTGGAGTTGAACAAAAATATGACAGAGTAAGACCCTAAAATCTATTCAAAAACTTCATCTATTAACTTAATATTCTTCTATATATATTGAAATGGTGACTAATTCTAAGCATCAAATTTTCAGAGACAAGCAGATGTAAACTCACTTATGCTACTATTAGCATTGTTGTGCCATTTGCTTCCACTTCTTTTTGGATATAGTGGAGCACCAATCTCACTCACCAAAGATTCATCATTGCATTTTTCAAGAGCTTCTAGCATTGTCATGTTGATTGCATATTTTGTTTACCTTATTTTTCAACTCTTTACACACAGGGAGTTATTTGAGGCTGAAGAGGTATATATATATATAAATATATATGTTTCATAGAATTATGGAATACTGAAATTGATTATTATATCTTATAGTAAGTTAATAACATTATTATGTATATTGTTTCAGGATGATGAAAGTGGTGAGAATGGCTCAGAAGAACAAGCTGTGATTGGATGCTGGAGTGCAGTTTCTTGGCTGATTGGGATGACTCTAATCATTGCTTTCTTGTCTGAATTTGTGGTGGCAACAATTGAGGTAATAATTGCCTTTAATTTTTTTTATAAAATATCATACCATTAATATTTACGACACTAGAAAATGATATATCTTCCTAATAAATCGTTCTACAAATTTTCTTACTTAGCATAATAAAGTGAGTAATACTTTATCAGGAGAGATTTATTTACTCCAAGAGTAAGTTTTTTAAATTTACTTCAAATCCTAGCCATCAATTATAGGAAAATCCAATAGTTTTAATTAGATGTCCATAAAATTGATGGCTATGATAAGAAGAAAAACTTACTTTTAGAGTAAGTGAATCCCCACTCATATTTTATTTATTGATGATTGGTTTACAAGTGAAATGTCATTTTCTTATAAGAATGTCGATTACTTTAAGAAGTTAATAAGTTTTGTACAATAAATTTAGAAGAGTTTATTTTAGTAAGTTTCCCAAGCTTTAAAGAGCTAATAGAAACATTATGAGCTAAGTTCACAAGCATATTCTCATAGTTTGTTATCATAACTACAAATAAACTTATTATAAGCTTGTAATAAACAAAATATTAAATGCATTGAATTCTATTTTCACTAACATAATATATTGATAACAAAAATCACAATGTTGTTAACAGGAAGCATCAGATTCATGGGGTTTATCTGTCAGTTTCCTTAGCATAATCTTGCTACCAATAGTTGGCAATGCAGCTGAACATGCAGGAGCAATCATTTTTGCTTTCAAGAATAAGCTGGTGAGAATTTCAATAATGTTATATATTCCACTCGTCGCTTCGGTTTTGTTGTGTTTTGACTTTTTCGGGTGAGATTTATAGTTAAGGCTCTTTATAGACCCCGTTTTTTTTTACTTATTTTCTATATTGATTTTGTTTACACCGTTATCTATTTCTATTAATAAAATATTTTACTTTATAAATTTTTTAATATAAATTCATAAAATAATATTTTTTAATAATTGAGACTAAAGTAATGTGATGATTGCAGGACATAACATTAGGTGTTGCATTGGGTTCATCAACTCAAATTGCCATGTTTGTGGTAAGAAACTCAGCTTCAAAATATAAAAGAATATTTTTATTAATTTATCTTCTTCTTTTTTTGTGATTAATGAAACCTTATGCAATTAAAATATATAGGTTCCTCTATGTGTGATAGTTGCATGGATAGCAGGTGTGGAAATGGACCTAAACTTGAACCTCTTAGAAACAGGTTCACTTGCTTTGGCAATAATAGCCACAAGCTTCACTTTGCAGGTATAGTTAAAATAATCTCAACAATGAATATTATAGTCCAAAATTACAATTTTGCCAAAATAATATCATGGTTTAATTTTGTGGGTCTCAACAATTATGGTCATATCAATCATATTTTTATTTTATTTTCAATTTTCATAATTATTATAAATACAATGTAACTATTATAACCGTAGTCGCAATTTAAAACCGTATTTCGTCTATGAATGAAATATAAATCTTGATAAATTTATGCTCTTATTTATAGGATGGTACTTCTCACTACATGAAAGGCTTTATTCTCCTACTTTGCTACATTGTTATTGGAGCTTGCTTCTTTGTACAAAGATCACCTCTTAGTAAGTATAATATATAAATTAAAATTGTTCTATGGTTAATAAATAGCCAAAGTATATACCAACCTTATAAATTCTTAATTTGTGATTGATATCTAAAATGTGATATTCTCTTTTTCCCAGACCAAGTTGATATAATCACTCTTAAATCAACAACTGATGCAGTTTTAAGTGCTTAATTGGTAAGTTCATATTATATAATTTTTTGTGTATAAATAAGAATTATGGAGCTGAATACATATACTAAAATGATACTAATTGTTGTTGTTTTTATTGCAGGATTTTGTCTATTTTGGTCCCTCACAAGCAAATTCAATGGATTGATTATGGGTTCATTTCAATCATTTTGTGATTTATAGACAAAAGATGAAAAAGTTTGGAGTAGCTTTGCAAGTAATTTAATTGCAAGCTATGGTATAGTGAGTCCAAGATTTTGGGCCAAATGTGTGTTATGTCACAAAGTTGTAGCCCAGTGTTATTGGGCTCAAGGGGTTGTTTTTTATTGTCTATTTAAATAATTATTGAATAAGTGAAAATCATTCTTGTAAGTTTGAGTTTGTATTAGCAAGAATTTATTTTGCACATGAAGTGATTATCTTAAGTCTCTTTTTCTTAAGTTTACATTTGGTTCTTTATTTTTATTTTATTTTTAAGTTTATTTTGGATACCAATTTTGAAATTTTAGGTGAAGATTAGATTAATAGGTAATGAATTAGAAGGAGATAATCGGTTTAGGTATAAAAAAAAACCTAAATTTTGATAAAAATGTCCCCGAAAAAATAACAAGAGTAACCAAAATTTTCACATTATTTATGTAGAAATTGACAAGAGTAACCAAAATTTTCACAACATTTAATGAATTGGTCATAAAAACTAAATTTGGACAAAACATTTGTAGAAATTGACAAGAGTGACCAAAATTTTCATATCATTTAATGAATTGATCATAAAAACCTAAAGTGCGATTCTACAATCTTTTCTATAATATAAGATACTTCAACTTTCTCTCTAATTCGTTTATTTCTAATCCTATCTAGATAAGCATAATACTAGTTTAACTTAAGTTGATTTCTGAAGTCATCCATCCAAAAAGATCTAGTGTAAGATAACATAGAGCGGGTTACATTATCTTATTTCTACTTATCCCTAACTAGCTCGCATGAGGAAACAAGTTCATCAATAGTCTGAAAATGAAATTGCATAGCTTATTAATATTGAAATGCATGTGGCATTTTAAGCTCAAATAAGTTTGTGGAATGATTATTGTTGTTGTTGAGTTTGTATTCATTGTTTGGTTGCTGAAAGTGCATGATTAATGATATATTAGAATAATAAAATGTTAATATAAAAAAGATGAAAACTATTTTTTATATTTTTAATATTTCAAAGATAGTAGAGTTTTTGTATTACTCCTTCAAACAATAAACAATGAGGAAATTACAATCATAAAATGTAGGAGCTCAATTTAAAATTCAGATCAATATTGCATTTAAGGTTCAAGTCCAAGACTAATATTATCTTAAGTCTAGGCATAATGACTTCCAAGTAGGTGATTATCTTATCAATAAATTTAGTCATTAACCACATATATATTAATTACTTTCTATATTTATTTAGTTATAACAATTACATATACAAAGAGTAGGTATATGTCACTTTTAATAAGTAAAGGCACCATGTGTTGTCCTTGCACCATGCACTGATAAAGCTGATAAACTTAGGACCAACTTGCATCTATTGGGTTGCATTGTGCACTCATGTCTAGAAATGGGTAAACATTTCATATCTCATTCTTTTGTGTCACTTCATGTGCTAAAAAATATAATTGATTAAAAAATATTTATTAATTATAATTTTAACTTCAATAAAAAATTTTAACCAATTAAAAGTATAGTATATAAAGTAATATAAAAGTGGGACAAGTGATACATTTTATAAATAAGCATACTTAAATGTGTTTCTCATGTTTAGAAATATGGTCCCAACCCTTAAATAAACATACTTTTTAAGTAGCATTGAAAGAAGACAATCTATTTCCTCTTTTATTTGTCATAGCTCTATAAATTAGAGCAAAATATTTCAAATATTTCTTATTTAACCTCATAAAATAAAAGATGTGAATTTCTTCCAAAACTCCTAGAGAGTTTTCTTTTCCCAAAGTTTAAATTGTTTTCCTTTTTTATATTGGAAGACACAAGCATATAAAAAATTATTTTACTTTAGATATGTTGCCTCATGGAAGTATTTTTAAGGTATGAGTGGTTCTATTATTTATTTGTTTTGATGACATAAAATATACAATATGCTTGAACTTCTTTTTCTAGTAGAAATGTTATCTAGAGGACTAGAATTTAAAATTTTCTTAAGGAGAATCAATATTGAAACACTTTTGGTATCTTGCCTATAAATATTGAAGCAAATACTCTTCATCTCAAGTTGCCAAAGTCACCACTTTAGGTGAGAATCATTCCAAAAAATTTGAAGAGGCAAGCTAATAGTTTTCCATGACAAACACTTTTGTTAAGAATGTGATACCATTCCTTTGGTAACAGTCTTAACTTTATCGGTTTTAAAGTTACAAGAATGTTCATCTATGCTCCTCTCACTCAACTCATGCACACAATTTGTGTGGATTGCCAGATGCAAGCAAATTCTTGGTACTATACAAATGTACTAGGTGTCCTTGCAAACTGCACTGATGAACTTAGCACCAAGAATTTACTTGCATCTGCCGATGCAAATGTGTGTATGGATTGAGTGGGAGAAGCATAGATGAACATTCTCGAGGTTATAACTTTAAAACCAATAAAATTAAGAATGTTACCACTAGGAATAATGTCACATTTTTTACAAAAGTGTTTCAAATGGTGTTTCAAGTGTGGGTGCCAAATACAAGACAACTTCAAACTATTCTACATGATATCCATGAATTGGTGCGCAATTTCTTTGCATGTTTTTCAATAAAAGTGTAAATTCTTTTCATAAATCAGAAACCATAATGCATTACTTTCATTATTGCTCCTATTCGAATGCGAAATAAGAATGCAATCATGTGTTATATTTTCTAAAAAAATCACTTTTAAAAGAGATAGAAAGAAAATACATAAAGCAAGAAAACAAATGAATATAAACTATTTTTTAATGATTTTTTTGATAATTTTGTAATGATAAAAGGTGATAGTAATTAATAGATAGAGATAGTTTATCCTTAAAATATCAATTCAGCAACACTTCTGGACATTACTTGTGAACATAGGAGAATGTACTATTAGATTCTACAATGCTCTTAAACGCTTTTTAGAGCATTTTTTTTTTTTGTATTTTAATGCACTAATTTTTATTAGTAAATATGCTTAATGTTGCACTATAGTCTTTGATGAGAAGAGTCCAAAAGAGAACATTAATATTTTTTAAATTAACACATTCATAAATTTAATTTCACGAGACATTAATGTCTACACAATGTGTCACACTATATGAGACAATAGTTTAATTCATGGGACATTAATGTGCTCTCATAGTTAATCATCGCACCAAACACACCCTTAGTATCCTAGTTTAATTTATGTACTGTTAGTTAAATTATCTATTTTCTGTAAATTAAAATTATATAACTTGCTTATATAAATATCATATTATTAGTTCACTTATTGACATTGCTTGTATCATTCACTTTATGGATAGGGAATTAATATCTTTAGAGGTTTGCGGTTGTCCCTTCCAACAAATGTCTCGCATAAAATCGAATCATCAACCTTTTAGTTATCCTAGAAATCTAACAAGATCTTACATTACTGAATCAACTCTTTTTTGATATTATATCTGGTATTAGTATTGAGTATCAAATTGTCCAATTTTTTCAAGATTATAGGTTAGCTTTATTATTTTAATAATCATCAGATTTTCAAGACAAGGGTATTGTACAGAAAAAGTGCACCTTAATTTCTTCATTATTTATTCCTCAATCATTTGAACTTAATACAAGGTCTTTTCTAAGCTTACATTTATCCATCGTCCAATAGATTGATTGATGGACAAAACATGATGATAGCTTCAATTTTGATATGGTTGGATCAAACTCATTCTATTCATTATAAATAAAAGAGGATGAAAATGAATATGAATATATATGAATATGTATCATAATAAATTGTTGTATGAAGAATAAAAGAATTGACAAAGATGTTGACAACATATGAAAAACTTTGCATTTATCATATTGGCAAGCATGCCATCATTTAACCCTTAATAAACGCTTAATGTATTATGTTTGTATCAGCTTCTCACCTTATAGGTAAATAATTAATCTCTTCTGACATGTGTAATTTCTCCTAATAAGTGTTGCTCATAAGAATCGGATCTTCAACTTTTGGCTTAATACTATACCTAAAGATTTAATGAAATTTTACACCACTTAACTAATGTCTAGTCAAGAACAAGAAATTAGAAAAATCACTTTGCTTCAAGGAATTGGAATAGCAATTGAGCTTGGATGGCAATAGGTGGTGTATGTTTGATAGTGAATACAAGAATTTAATTGAGGCTTTCATTTCAAATGCAATTGATCTCATTGAGTTTGGAATACTATTATTTATTAAAATAGAGTTGTTAATTCTATATTCCAAACACAAGACGTAACTAGTGCCTACTATCCAACCATAATGATGTCCACAAGTAGTACCACTATATATGTCACTAGCCTGTCATTGATTGAAAAATCTATTTAAGTTAAAAAATTACTAGTTAATTATTTTTTGACCAATCACAGTTCATGGCATATGCAGTAATACAACTTATAAAACAGCAGATGTGTACCCGTGAAAGACAAGTTCCAACCAAATATTAAATATTTACAGTGGGCAGCATAATCATAAACTCCTATGTTTATTTCGTTGCATAGTCCACTTGCATAAGTGGATTACCCAATGATGACCAAATATTTATTATTATTATTATTTTTCTTGCTTTTTAAATACTATAATATTGTATAAAACCTTATTCTCATTTAGTATTGGTCATTAGTGGATACTCTCATTCAAAGTGTTTAATAAGAAGATATTGAAAAAATAATAATAAATATTACATAATAACATACAACATTGAACTCCCAAAATTTTAAGAATATATTTTATAAGAGTATAGCATTTATCCATTATTAGAGTAAATATCTATACATACTTAAGGTATCACCATCTATTATACTAATTTATATTATCATATATATAAGAGTTAATAATAATAATTAAATATGAATGATAAATGATATAAAAATAATGTAAAATATGGATTGAAGTATCTCTTCTCATAAAATATGGTGAAGAGGGAGAGAGGATATAATTTTTGTTTTTTTTTTCTAAATTAATTTATTAAAAAATATATTATTTTGTATTTTAAAATCATAACTATTAATTCTAATCTAAATTTTTTGTCACGTGTCACAATCCAAATTCGGTATCGGCATCACATTCAATTGCTACAAATTGATTTTATGGCATTCCTACAAAAAAACAAAGCAACATGACTCACCAACTATTATATTCTCAGCACGATCTTCAGCTTTAAATCCAAGAACTTTATTCAAGCCATGCCATCGTGCATTTTCTTCAAAGTTGTGTAATATTATAACCTATTCATATAGCCTATGGTAACTTTTCTCTCTATGGCTGCGAGAAATATTGTGTAACCTATAAGGTTTTTTTAACCTCGAATTCGGTTTGATTATTGAGAACTCTCAAAGGAATCGTGAATTGAACCAAATATATCTGATTCCATAAAAAAAAATCGAACCGAATCATGAAACAAGTCAAATACTTAAAAAGAATAAATAAATTAAGATACAAATAGGTGAAAAGATTCATGAATCTTTTTTTTTTTCAATAAGCAAATTTGCATTAAACAAGTACAAGGGATGTCTGCCAAATACAAGAGAAAATATCAACGATCAATTACGAGTCCTTTTATATAATGAGGTAACACAAAACCAAGGACCTAAGCACCAATTAGCAAAATCTAGATTAATGGTGCCGCGTAAGATAAAAACCACGTCCTAGATCTAATATGGATCAAGTCTATAATTTGAACAGTTACCTTCCTTTTGTGGGAAGATAACATCGATTCTCATGATCCAAATTGACCATACAATAGTAAACCAAAACATCATCTACATCGAACCTAACACTGACCACATAAGTCTCTGATGCATCTAAGCTCGAAGCATAGAAGACTCATAAATTACTATTTTGGATAAACATATAATATAATGTTAAATCATGTGATCAGTGTTAGGTGGATTTTGGGCCATATATATGCCTTGTGCTTTTGTTCCATAAAATTTCTAAGATTTTAGTGCTTGACTTTTGCTTCCACAGATCAAAGCTTTTCATTGTGTCAGTCACACCACATACTAATTAATACTATAAATATTATATATCTCTCCTTCAACAAGCTAAGCCTGAAACATTCTGAAAAGATGAATCATTCTTGTGTAAACTCCAAGAGCAAAGTATTCCACATCCTCTTTGGGTTATTTTCTCTTTCTTGCATGACCTTATTATTCTTTCACTTTGAGACAGCAACAGCAACAACAACAGCAACTGAAACTGATTTGCATGCCTTACTTGAGTTCAAGAGTCATATAATAGAAGATCCATTCCATATTATGAGTTCATGGAATGATTCTATCCATCACTGCAACTGGACAGGAATCACATGCAACAAATCTAATCAAAGGGTAATGAACTTGAACCTTAATACACAAGGGTTGGTAGGTACTATTACACCATATATAGGAAACTTAACATTCCTAACACAACTCAACCTATCTTTCAATAGTTTCCATGGTCAACTACCTCAAGAGTTTGGACATTTACTCTACCTAAAAAGGCTATCTATCTATAGCAACTACTTTAGTGGAAACATTCCTAGTAATCTAAGTCATTGTACACAACTAATAGTATTGGCTGCTGGTGTAAATAACCTTACAGGAACAATACCAACTTGGGTAGGAAATTTATCTTCTTTAGTTGGTTTTTCGATCCGAAGGAACAACTTGCATGGAAATATACCACATGAGTTAGCGTATTTATCAAGATTGAGGATTCTTGGGCTAGGTGAGAATTACTTGTCTGGCACAGTTCCTTCTTCAGTTTATAATATTTCTTCCATTTCCACTTTTTCTGTTACTCAAAACCATCTCCATGGAAACATACCAGATGATATTGGCTTCACTCTTCCAAACCTTCAAGTACTTTTCTTTGGGTTCAACAATTTCACAGGAACTATTCCTGCATCATTGGTAAATTCAACTAAACTTGAATCTCTTGAGTTCTCTAAAAATGGCCTAGTTGGTACCATTCCTAAGAACATAGGTATCTTGAATGGATTAACCATTCTTAATTTTGAAAGCAATAGACTTGGAACTAGGACATCTCATGACCTTGGCTTTCTTGATTCTTTGGTTAACTGCACTGATCTAGAATATCTAGGTCTAGAAGGAAACAATTTTGGTGGAAAGATGCCCAACTCAATTGCTAATCTTTCAACCCAATTGCACTCACTTACCTTAGGATCCAATCAAATATATGGAAGTATACCTCTTGGGATTGGTAAACTTTCCAACTTGGCTACTCTAGAATTGGACAATAACTTGCTAAGTGGTAGTGTTCCAGATGCATTAGGTATGCTTCAAAATCTACAAGAATTGTATCTTGGTGGAAACAAATTTTCAGGAGGAATCCCATCCTCCATAGGAAATTTATCTTCATTAACAAAACTCTATATGGAGTTGAACTACTTTGAGGGAAGTATACCTTCTAGTCTTGGAAATTGCCACAAGTTATTGTTACTTAGCCTTTCTAATAACAAGCTTACTGGCATCATACCAAAAGAAGTTATTAGCATTTCTTCACTAGCAATATTCTTTGATGTGTCTAATAACAGTTTGTCAGGGACTTTGCCCAATGAAGTTGATAAACTTGTGAATCTTGGAGAGTTGGATCTATCAGAAAACAATTTCTCTGGTGTCATTCCATCTTCTTTTGGTAGCTGCACTAGTTTGGAACAACTGTATTTGCAGGGTAACAATTTTGAGGGAAACATTCCTCATACTATAGAGAAATTGAGAGGCTTAGAAGATATTGATCTTTCACACAATAACTTGTCTGGTATGATTCCTGAATTTCTTGGTGATTCCATAGTGCTCCAGCATCTAAATCTTTCTTACAACAATCTAGAGGGAGAAATTCCTAAGAATGGAATCTTCAAGAATGCAACTGCTATATCAATTTATGGAAACAAAAAACTTTGTGGTGGTGTCCTAGAATTAAATCTACCCCCATGTAGAAATAAGAACACATCTCTTGTAAAAAAAATTCTTGCCCCAAAGTTAGCTATCCCTATAGTTAGTGCATTTGTATTCCTACTTTTTCTATCTTGTTTTCTTGCATTCCTTATGGTAAAGAGATCAAGAAAGAAAACTTCAAGAAGAGAGGATTTAGAATTGCAAATTTCTTACTCTGTCATTGCAAAGTGCACTGGAGGATTCTCTCAGGATAACTTGATTGGCTCAGGAAGTTTTGGTTCCGTGTACAAAGGGACTCTTCCAAGTGATGGAGCAACTATTGCTATCAAAGTGTTAAATCTTGAACAAAGAGGAGCTTCAAGGAGTTTCATTGATGAATGCAATGTTCTGAAAAATATAAGGCACCGAAACCTTCTCAAGATTATAACTGCCATAGCAAGTGTTGATTATCAAGGTAATGACTTCAAAGCTTTGGTCTTTGACTTCATGTCAAATGGCAGCCTAGAATGTTGGTTGCATCCTACAAATAATATGCAACATCAGACAAAGACATTGACATTTATTCAAAGATTGAACATAGCAATTGATGTTGCTTGTGCACTTGAATATCTCCACCACTCTTGTCAAACTGCAATTGTTCATTGTGATATAAAGCCAAGCAATGTACTTTTGGATAATGATATGGTGGCTCATGTTGCTGACTTTGGATTATCTACATTTCTATATGAAGAATCTAGCAACTTTTCCATACAATCCATTATGTCTTCTAGCCTAAAGGGTTCTATTGGATACATTCCACCAGGTATAATAAGTAAGAAAAAAGTATTTAACTATAAATGTACTTAATATTTAGTCCTTTTAGTTTTCCCTCATTTGTATTTGAGCTATGTTATATGTCCTAGGGACTAATATTTACACCTTAAATGTATAATGATGAAGTTATAAATGAAATGTAGAGTATGGCATGGGTGGCAAGGCTTCTGTACTAGGAGATATATACAGTTATGGGATACTACTATTGGAGATTTTCACAGGAAAAAGACCAACAGATGAGGCATTTGAAGGTGACATTGGAATTCAACAGTTTATTGCAATGGCTTTACCCAATCATGTGATGGATATAATTGATCCTTCCATATTCCTTGAGCAAGAACTTGATGAAAATCAACAAGTTGAAGGAGAAGAAAATGCTTTAAGGAGGGACTTTGATATTGATGTTGAAGCTAGGTATAAATGTTTGATGAAGGATGGTATTGTATCAGTGATCCAAATTGGAGTTTCTTGCTCTGCAACTTCACCAAGTGAAAGGATGCATATCACTGAGGTGGTCAACAAACTACACGCTATCAAGAACTCTTTCATGAGGATAAGGCATAATACACATGCAACCCGTCGAACGGTAAGTTAGGCACACATGAAAGCTTGAAGCAGTGTTTTAAATTGCACTTAATCGTGACCGTAATATTTTTGTTTAGGTAATCTCTGCAATGGTATTGTGACTACAGTTATGGCTGCATCAACCACATTTTCCTACAATTTCAATAAACGAAACATAAATGCAATCGCGACTATTATTTAATTCACTGCATAGATGTAATAATCTACATGAATCCATTCAGCACAGTCAAACTTGAGATGTATGTTTTAGTTTGGTTCAACCCTCATTGTTGTTTTAGAATAAAGTTGTCATACTCACCTTCCGGAAATTCCAAATGTTATAGCTTTCTAGGATTTGTTGCAGTGTCTCAACTCTCAACTCTCAAGCTATATATGAAATGGACAAAATTATCCTCATGGGTCGGGTTTGATTCTGAGTTGGATTTTGTAGGGGATGGAAGAGAAAGGGAAAGAGAAAGCTTACGAGCCATGAAATACACTTGTGAGATGACTCTGAAGTCTTCATTTTTCCTTCATTCTCCTCCCAAACATCAACTCACAATGAGAAACATTGCAACTGAAAACATAGAAAAGAATGATTAAAAGAATACATTGCCTGCAAATATTTTGGTAATGACTAATGAAGCAGAAACCTGCCTAAGTTTCAATCTTCAAAAAACAACCAACACTTGCAAGAAAATAATGCAGAATATGCAAACATGGCACCAGTTTAACTTATCATTTCTGAAGCCATCTATCAAACAAAGATCCAATGTGCCATAACTTAAACAGGGTTACATTACATCACCTTATTTCTACATATCACTAACTAGCTTGCATGATGAAACATGCTCATCAACCGGACACTCTGAAAATGAAATTGCAAGGCTTATTAATATTGAAATGCATGCGGGATTGTAGGAGAAGTTGAATCTATGACCCAAAGATCCTGTTTTTGCCAGTTTTGTGCGAGACCGGTTTGTGGCCCAAGTTGTTTAAAACCCGTTTTGATGGGTGGAATTCTCCTTTCAGTTCCGTTACACCCCGAAATCTTGTTCTCTCCTGATTCCAGTTTCATTTGTATCCTCTTTCCATCTCCATTCTCTAATTCTTGATCCAGTTCCATTCGAACCTTGTCATCTTATTTGATCCAGTTCCATCTCATCCTCTTTTCATCTCTTGTTCCCAGCTCTATTCTAATTCTTCGCCACCCTTCCCTTCTCAATTTGTCGACCCTGTTTCTTCCATGCGATGAAATGTCTAGACATGGGAACTCCTCAGTTGGAGCCTCAAGTGCTACAGAAGACCAACATACAGATACTAGTTTAAGTGAAGCTTCTAAGGTGCTGCCTAGAAATGCACATGGGAAGTGGGAACATAAGAAATGATATGCATGTGCTATGTTTTTGTGTTTGGATCTGGAATTGTTATGGATTTGTTTTTGCTGTATGGATATAATATATATATATATATATATAACATATGATTTTTTATGCACATATATGAATATCTATAGCATTATATATATAGAGAGAGATATATTAACAAGTAGACCTTGCCTGCGTTCTGCAAGAACATATCAAAGACAAAACTTGAGTTTTTGCAGACACAAAGGACCGTGGATTTGAGCAGAAGCACCTTTGGCCAGCATAAAATAACGAAAAGGAAAGGGAACACAAAATATTCCTATATTTGTGCAAAACAACAGCAAAGATATTTAGATGGGCTTACATATTCGACATAAAAACATTCCAAATGATCATGCGAATTTCCAGAGTTTGTTCAATGATAAAATGGATAGCAAATATATCCACAATCCAATCATGTAAAATATTTTGGTAAAAATACAAATATCAGTAAAGCCATACAAAGAGAAGTGACTGAGATAGAACCTCGTTAAGATTAAGAGTGACTAAAGCAGAAAGAAGAATGACAATCACGCCAAGAACCAAAAAATTAACCAATGGAATTGACAAATGGTCAAAATGAAACTATGAAAATGAGACTTTAAATAGGCTAGCAGACCAATCATATAAAATCGACATTTTGTGAATTAACTAGAAAGCATCTACCCGACCTTTGTCCTCTTTATAGGCCTCTAGCTATCATTTCACGGAGAAGTCTATGTGACTTTTTTTTCTCATTATTTTCAAAAAGAGCAGAAATTAGTATGTGAAAAGTTATAGCATCAGGGGTGCAACCACTGTCATCCATTTTTGTCTTCAAAGCCAATGCTTCATCAAACAAGTGCTCTTTACAGAGCCCCTTTATCATAGCATTACATAACCAGACATTTGGATGATAGCCTTTAATAAAAAAATGACGAAAAACCTCTTTTGCACTCTCAAGTCTACCATTGTTGCATAATCCCTGAATGAGTATACTGTATGTGTACACATCTGGCTGAATTCCCTGGTCTTCGATTTTCTTGAGTAACGCAGTTGCCTCGTCAAGCTGCTTATTTTTGCATAAAGCGTCGAATAAAGAAGTGTAAGTAATAACATCGGCAGGTTGACCCCTATCATGCATCTCGTCAAGAAGTTTCCATGCATTAGATATTCTCCCTGATTTGCATAAACCATCAATAAGAGAATTGTAAGTTACAGTATTAGGGATCATACTTTTGCGATGCATTTCCTTTAAGAGATTCATGGCTTCATCCACCATTTTAAGCTCACATAATCCTTTAATTATGATACTATAGCTATGAACATCGGGAGTCACTCCCATTTGAGGCATAGTGCTGAATACATGTTTTCCCTTGCTCACTTCATTGACTAAGCAGTAACCATCCATCAAAGAATTATAAGTAACAACATCAGGTTTCACAGCAGCTTTTATCATCACAGCTAACAAACTCTTAGCTTCTTTGACTCTTCCATCCTTAAAAAATGCATCAACCAATGTATTGAAAGTATAGACATCCGGGTCGATGTTTTTCATTACCATATCACTTAGCAAATCAGTCGCTTCCTTCAGTCGACCCACGAAACAGAAACCATACATTAAAGAATTATAAGTGAAAATATCAGGAGAAATTCCTCTAACAACCATTTCAGAATGTAGATCAAGGGCCTCATTTACGAGTTTATATTTGCAGAGGCTATCAATGATAACATTGTACATTACCACATTCGGCTTGATCACTTTCCATTCGATCTTTCTGAACAACTTAATAGCAGCCCTTGTTTGTTTTATTTTACATAACCCATTGATCAAAGTGCCATAACTAACTACATTTAATCGATATCCGTGTGCTATAACAATGTCATGAAATTGAAGAGCTTTATTAACATTATCACTGAGACAAAGTCCTTTCATCAACATAGTCAACATTATAGTATCTGGTTGATAACCCAATTTGAGAATCTTGGCCAATACAGAGAAAGCAAAATTCATTTGACCCAAATTGCAGTAACAATTGATTAAGATACTAAAAGTAATAAAATCAGGGTTAATTCTCATAGGTTCAAATCGTTTGAAAAGAGAAATAGCAATAGGGTAATGCTTTATTTTCACAATGGAATTTAAAATCTGATTAAATTGAAAGATGGGTGGTGTATTATGCATATGAAGCATGTGATTGAAGGAATCAACAGCATCGTTAAGAGGGTTATTGAGATGAATTGGATGCAGAGAAAGAGAGAGAAACCTAAGAAGGAAACATGGGTATTGAAATTGAGGAAGGAAAGAATGAAAATTTGGTGTTGGAATTGAAAGAATATTGTTCTTACACACTGCAATCATCAACATTTCTGTGACGAATTCAACTTCTCCTATGTTGTGGATGCAAAAATTAGGGTTCTCTGTGTACTCTGCATTGTCTTCAAATAACAGTGCAGAAATGTAAGTAGGAATGAAATTAAAATTTTGTTAAAATTTAGAAAATTTGTTTAGTTTTATTTTGAGGATTTAAACTTCATTATTTTTCGCTTTACTTATTTTCCTATTTTTCCATTTACTCTCTCTTTAATATAAATGCATTATTAAAAATAATTATAAATAGATATATATTTTTTGGTACTACCAATGATATTTTCTTACTTTTTTTTGTTAAGAAATTAATCTATTTTGGGGTTCGTGTTCGCCCCACCCAACAAGTGTCATTCTCATGAATCGAACATAGAAATATATATATATATATATATATATATTTTGAAACACTTCAACACAATTGAGTAAGCCTTAAGAGGCTAAGTAACAAATAATAGAACTTGTAGAGACTATATATGTAAATAATACCCTAGTTGAGTTTAGATAGGTTGGGTGAGCAAAGTATATTTAAAATGTGTAATCTGGTTAATTATAATGAGGAAATTTTGGAGTTATCAACCATGTACTTGTTAAGGAAGTAGATTGATTTACTTTGAATGGTAGAGTTGGCCTAAATCTAATAATGTGTTGTTCACTTTGTTGTTTGGTTTTTATCATAAGTGCTCATGATGTGAAGTAATTGACATTTATTCAAAGATTAGACATAGTAATTGATGTTGCTTGTGCAATGTAATATCTCTCTCAACAAGTGTTACTCTCAGAAATTGAATTATTGATCAACGCTTTGTTGGTTGCAATTGTTTATTATTATATAAAAGCCAAGCAATGTACTTTAGGATATGATATGGTGGTCCATGTTGCTGACTTTGGATTATCTTGAATCAATTGGTGAACTTATAAATCTAGAAATGGCTCAGGAATTGCTAGATCTTGTTGAATTCATAATTCAATAGAATTGAAATTGAAAAAAGTGAGTTCAACAAAACTTGATAAAAAAATCATAAACAAATTTGGGGAAGCCTAGAAAAAAAATTAATCAGGAATAAAGTGAACATTAAAACCTAGAGTCAATAGAAACAAATTTATTGATATGAATTAAGAAAGTTGTTAATATAGTTAGTAAGATTAAATTTATAAATATTTAAAAATATTTATTTTATAATCACTCTTCAAGACTCATTATTTTTGTCTTTCTATTCAGTTAATTATTTTATGGATTTATTCTCTTTTTATTTCCATTCAATTAATAAAAATATTATTTTTGTAAAAAATAATAATTAATTTACTCGAAATTTTAAAATGGATTATATGAAAAATAGTAAAAACCAAATTTTTAAATGAGTATCATGAAAAGGTAGGGAGTATAAAATAAATAATTTCTTTGCGTATCATAAGGTTAGCTTTTCTTCATAGCAATATTGGGTGTCTCATTGTATCTCAATCATCATAAAATGTCAATTAATTAAGAAAAAAATCGTAAAAACATAAAATAATTTATTTTTCTATTAGTTAATAAAATTTGATTGACTTAAGATATAAAGATATAAACTTTTTGTTACATACAATCTTATTTAATATTTTGATGTTTACATTTTTTTCATATAAACAAAATTCACTTGTCACTTCGAGTGTACCACCTTTTAAGTTACCTATTTCATTTTATAATCATATATTTGTGAGTGGAAAAAAATATATATATGTTAACAATATAATTTTTTATACTATTATTATATTATTTATCACTCATGTTTGTAATAATATAAATCTTAAAAATATTTGTAAATATAACTTTAAGTCTATATATGCTTTTAATGGGATCTTAATTTGAATTTAAGAGCGCCATATAATCCTTTAATTATTAGCATGAATGGACTTTTCCAACATTAAAAATACAAAGTGAACTTTGAAATAGCCAACATATAATATATTCATGCTTGTCACCTATCACTCGATTTATAATGTAATGCAAGTGGGTTGCTTTCAATTATTTATTACATAAACTTGGATATTAACAAAACCAAAATTACCTAACCGATGGATATTAAAATAATACATTTTTAGCATTATTTAATAATACATTTGTTATCGAACAATGTGTGCCATAAGCTATGATTGGTTGTAAAAAATATATTTAAGTTAAAAATATAATTATTAATTATTTTTCTAACCAATCATATTTCATAACACATAAGGCATCATACATTGTGGGATAGAAGATATGCTCCCATCTTGTCAATAATCTATTTTCCTGGGTACATTATATTCATTGAACAATCTAAAACATATGAAATCAGAATAATCTCAATCATACAAAATTACTTAACATAACATAATAATAAATAAAGACTTTGGTTAGTAATATTGTTTTAAGTTACACTATGTGATCACATATGTAGTCACAATATTGTGTTTTTTGTGAGTTTTTATAATGGTGTTGTTGTGACTGCAATTGCAATTTCATCGGCTGCATTTTCTCTCAACTTTCTATGATTATGATAAACACGATTACAACTGCAATTTAAAAGAAAAAAATAATTAGTACAAATAATATAAGGAGATTGGGTTTTCTTTATTGACATAAACCAGCTTAGTTTAAGTATATAGTCAATGTGCATATTTAAAGACTTTAATCTTCTATTGCGCAAATGCATATTTAAAGCCAAGTAGCTTCAAATGTTACTTAAAAGTGTTTAAAAAAAATTGAAAACCCCATCATTGAAAGTTGTCAAGAGATAAGCTTACTCCAAAGGCATGGGATAGGTGGTGTAAACAAAGACTTTGAGCATTGTTATTCTTCATATAATAGTAAATCGGACAAGGATTACATGTCTCCAATCGTGTCTTATTTTATGTTCAAAGTTTATCACACTTTGCCACATAAATAAAATAAAAAATAAAAAAAAGTTACATTTTGATTGGTTTAGGATATAGAATAGGACATTGTTTATCGTAGCAAACCTACCCTCTAAGTACATGTCTCCCTCATATTACCTAATTAATTACAAGTACTATGAAAATGAAGCTTGCATCTACACTTATATTCTTCTTTGCATATAGTGTGTATGTGTCTCACAAACTAAGGGGTTTCAATATTCTGTAGGAGAGGTAAGCTTCTGAATTTTGCTCATTTCCATAATTCGATAAAAGCTTCTTAGTTGGTATCATATTTGTTGCTTTCACTATCAAGGAGTTGGTCTAGTAGTGTAAGGCTTTACTGGATCTCCAAGATCGAATGTTCGATTCTTGAGAGTATCACTTGTTGGGAGGGGCAGCCACGAACCCGAAATGGATTAGTTCCTTACTAAAAAAAGTGAGGAATATCTTTAGTAGTACAAAAAAAAATATTTGTTGCTTTTCTTATCTTTCATTTCCTGTATTTTATTTATATTCTTCTAACCTTATTTTCTTCTCATTATCATGGGTAATCCTTTGATTATTTTCAGAACATGGGAGATATTCTAATCCATCTGAACTAGTGAAAATCACGATCAAAATCGAGGAACTATAAGAAAAAGTAGAATATATTAGGAAAAAAAGGTAATCTCTTGATAATCTCTTATAAACATATTAGTCTTATAACATAAATTTTTATATTACTAAGGGTATTTCTTATTATTTTTAGGTAAGGAACTAATCTTTTTGGGATATGAGATTACTCCTCTCAATAAGTGTCGTTTCCATTAATTGAACTCTTCACCTTTTAATCATCATAAGATCTAGTGAGACTTTACACTATTAGACTAATACGAAAATAGAATAATCTATCTGATTTAGATTCAATCATTTTCAAGATAACATTATCACAAGAATCTAAACTCTTGTAACCCATTTTGATAATATCATCAATCACCAAGTAGACAAATAATATTTTAAGTGAGAAAAGAAGAAGGGGTAATGAATAACATAATTAGGAAACTATGTTTATTCACTTCACAATTTAAGTTATTGTTCAAATGATTTTATTTGTTTGGTTACACAATTAAATCAAAATTGTAATATATGATAAAGAGAGTTGGTACTAAATTTCACATTTTCTATCCTTACATACTTATTCTTAAGGTAAATTTATTCAGTAGTGATTATTTTATGCAATAATCTCAATATTACTAAAAGTTAATGTTTTAGCCAATTTAATAACTTATGCAACAAAGTCATATATCTAGCAACTTCAATTCATAAAACTAGGAAATATGACTCGGAAAATCATGTCACTATGTCTAATAAATCATGTATGTAAGTTGAGTTAAAAATGCAACATCTCAATTGTATTAGTCGCTAATGTCTTGATCTATACTAACACTTGACCAAAGATAATTTTATGTCTAGTAACTATAATGGTAAAATTGACTTTTATGAAACTTCAAGTATTCCTCTTTGTTCAGTAATGTATACCATTCAGTTTGAGAGTTATAATATTACAAGATTAACACTATGTCTAGATATTAATAAGTAATATGCATAAGATGACAAATAATATAAGTATATGTCTAGAAATAAACTACTTGTTTAGTTATGCAAGTTCAGAATAATGCAAATTAGAAACTAAGGTGATCAAACTTACGGTAAACATCAAGTAAATACAAAACTCAAAGATATCAAAACTTTATGAATAAATAAATAATAATCAGTGTATATACATCAAGCTTGTGTTACACTCAATCCCAACAAGAATTTTAGTTACTCATATCCACAATGTGTAAGTGGGATAGAGATAAAACACAACTAATGGGGTGGTAAAATCATACACAAATGAATATAAATTAACTCTTCTAATATTTACACCTTGATCCCATGAATAAAATGAGTCAAACTATCCTAAAAACTCATAAAAGAAGTATTACAAATTAACATTACAAAGTGTGTCTTTTGCCTCGAGTTGGAAGTCCTTAAATAGTGTTCAAATGATGCTTTTGGCGCTCAGCACCGCCTATGCGTTGGGCATACCTCTAGCTGGCTATGCGCAACTTTTCAGAGCATCAGCTTGTGTTGGGCGCACCACCCATTGCACTAAGCGCAAGTACGTGCATTGAGCGTGTACGAAACAATGGCTAAATGCTGAATTTCATTGTTATTTACACTCAATGTGAAAACTTGCGCTCAATGTGGAAACCTGCGCTCAGCAATTCAGCGCAATGCAATGATGAACAAATGAGTTATCGCAATTTTACTCGGTACTCATTGCTGTATGTTTACTTTTGTTGAAACTTCTTTTTTTGCAATTATTCTTCTGAATTAAGCCTACAAACACCTAGGTGAGACTTGCCATTTAAACAAGTTTTAATAATGTATTAGTACAATATCATTCATTTGAGTTGATTAAATAATTAAATATCGTAAAAAGAGTGTATAAAATAGGATCAATCTGACACTTAACATATATCACATAATTTATCTCTCATCCTTTTTCCTATATGGTCTACATTTTTCTTAAAGTTTAAAATCTATGTACCGTAAAGTTTTTTAAATTGTGGTTGCGGTTATTGTTATTGTAGCCATTGTGGTTGTTGTAATGCAGATTATGGTTGTAGCCATTGTGGTTGTTGTAATGCAGATTATGGCTGCTGTGTATTATTTTGTAAGTAAAAGGAATTTTTAAAATCAATGCAGTCTGATGTGGTTGCGCTGCAGCCTGATAGGTCACATCATTGTGATTTGGTGTCACACCATAATTGTGATGTGATGCAGTTGCGACGGATATCACAACCGGAATGTTGAGGCCGCGTCAAGTGATGTGGTGATTGTGGTCCATAATTTGAATCACTAGACTAGTAGTGTCACCCACCTGACTAGGTCAGTGCTGAATGGAAACTTGATTTTAGTTTAGCTGATTCTCAAAAAGAGGGATTGAGATTCTAATACTCTTTCATCTTTCTGTCTTCTCTAGCTGAGATTTCAGGGTTCTGTTTCTACAGAAATTGTAATTACTCTTTATTTTATTTCATCCATGTGTTATGTGTTTTTGTTTAATTTACTCATACTCAAAATGAACAATGATTCACTGTTTGAGTTTTAATGTTTTAGGTTAATGTTATGGTTATTGTGATTAATGTGATGTGCATTGTGGCCGTTTTTGAATTTGATGAGGTTCTATGCGACCATACGTGGTTTGAATATAGTCCGATGCGATTATACTGTGGCTGTATCATTCTGATTCAGTGTCACACTGTATGACGCAGTTACGGCGATCAATGCAACTGCAGCATTACGGCCGCGTCAGTGATGTGATCCGCAATTTTACATAGATGTAATAAATGAAATTGAAGTGGTAAATGATATTTTGAACTATCTTGTTGTAGATGAGGAGTTGTAATAAAGATGATAGCTCAAGTCATTACCAACTATGTCTATGTGGTAGCTTCAACTCCACTATTGATGATGGCATAGAAAAACAACACAAATATGCTTCTGCTTCTGTGGCTGTTGAAACTGATGAACCTCCAGGTTTGGAATCCCTTCATTCCCAAGATTTCATTCATTTTAAAACCAGAAATTTAGTCTACAAACAACTTTTGGAAGCAATGGAGCACAATTATATGACTGGAATCCATGGAATAAGGGGTATTGGTAAAACTACACTGGCAAAGCAAGTGTGTCTCAAACTTCATAAGTCCATAAAGTTTGATCTTGTCATTTTTATCACTGTGTCAAAGAAAAGTAGTTCAGATATGAAAGAGATTCAAGATATGATTGCAGAGAAAGTAGGATTGTCATTGAAGGGAAAAAACGAATGGGAACGAACCGAAACCATAACGAAGAGATTAATGAATGGAGAAACAATTCTTTTGATCTTAGATGATGTGAGGGAACATCTTAACTCACAAGAGTTAGGGATTCCATCTAGACCAGACAACAACATGAAGTGCAAAGTTCTTGTAACCTCTAGAGAGGAAAGATATTGCAAGTTATTAGGATGTCACAGGTCAATTCAAGTAGACAAGTTATCAATGAGAGATGCATGGATGTCCTTCGAAAAGCATGTCAGTATTAACGATAATTCCTCCGAAGAAGTGCAGGATCTAGGAAAACAAATTGCTGAGGCATGGGAAGGATTACCCATAATTGCGGCTATTGCTAGTATTTTGAAGGGTAGGCCTCATCAAGTATGGAAGAAAACTTCAAGTTACTTGAGGAGGAAATATTACTTGAAGGGATATGGGTTTGATGAAGGTTGGTTTAAAGCTTATGCATTTCTTAATTTTAGCTATGAAGATTTGGATATCGAGAAGGCGCAAATGCTATCCATATTACTCTCTATGTTTCCGCTAAACCGAGAAGTTTCTGTAGAAATGTTAACCAGATTAGGCATAGGAGTGGGCCTTTTCTGTGAAGTTGAGAAATATTCTGAAGTCAGAAGTGAAATACTTAGATTAAAAGATATTCTCATACACTCACATGTGTGGTTTGAGGATGAGGGAGGAAACATTAAAATGAATGACCCCATTTGGCATATGATCCGAGCCGGTGAGTTATCGCTGTGCAAGATTGAGTCTAACAGAAACAAGTGGGTATTGTCTACAATAGAGAAAAACATTCACTATGTATATTATGATGACTTGCGGGTCGAGGAGATGGAGTTGGATCTTATTCCCAGTTGGTATGGATATGATGGTACCAAAGTTGAGATGCTAGTGGTCAATGTAGAAGCAACCAATTCTGTGGAAGTCCCGGATGCATTCTTTGAGAAAATGACAAGGCTTCAAGTTCTGTCTTTATCATCCAATGACCTTCATCCAATGCTTGCTTTGAAGTTACCATCGTCACTCCGGTCATTAACAAATATCTGTTCCCTTCTACTGTCTCATTGGAAATTTAGTGACATCTCTATTATAGGAGAGCTACAAAGCCTTGACACTCTTGATTTTGATGATTGTTCAATATCTGAATTTCCGAAAGAAATCTCAGCATTGAAATTAAGACTATTGAGCTTGAAAAGGTGTCAAATTGAGATGAACAACCCATTTAAAGTGATTGAAAGATGCTTAACACTACAAGAGTTGTATTACAATGACAATGAAGTTTCCACCCTTGACAGTGTAAATGAAGCTGAAGAAATTTATCAGAGTGAAACATTTCCTACATTGAACCGGTACCATTTACAACAAGGTGAAGCTGATGCATCAAGAGCGAAATGTGTTCGTCTTCGAAACATTGATGCTTTGGTCTCTGAAGCAACATTTAAATATTTGATAAAAGGAGCAGAGATTCTTCACTTGAAAGAAATTCAGGGTGGTTGGAGAAATCTCATTCCTGAGATTGTTCCAAGCATGAATGATGTAGTGGAGCTTTGCTTGGAATCTTGTTCGAATGTGGAGTGTCTCGTAAACACTCAATCTCATGTAGTAAGTGCCTTTTCCAAGTTGGTTGAACTAAAACTTTCATGCATGGATAATTTGAAACAACTATGCAGTGGGGAGGACCATCCTTCCGATTTTCTGAAGTCTTTAAATAGGCTATCCATAGAACATTGTGTGCATTTGCAAGGCATATTATTCAAGAGTAAGGTCAACCTCTGCAATCTCAAGAGTATAAATCTATTTCACTGTCAAGATCTTACATCCTTATTTATGTTATCCACTGCTAAAAGTCTAGTTCTTTTGGAGGAATTAAGAATAGGAGAATGTAAATTATTGATTGACATAGTAAAAGATGAGAATGATCACAAAAGTAATGGCTTAATCTTTCCAAAATTAGAAACTCTTGAGATTGAAGGTTGTGAAAGACTAGAATGCATTCTTCCAGTAGCTTTTCCAAGAGACGTTATGCTCTTACAAAAGATCAAGATATCTAAATGTCCTAAGTTGAAGCACATATTTTATGAAGAGGGTGGTGATATCAGGGTATCAAGATTGCAAAAAGTGGAACTTGTTGAAGTGTCACATTTGTTCAACATTTCTCTAGAATGTTACCCTCTCTTGGCTTCAAAGGTGAAGAGGCCATCTCCAAGAGTTGATTTCAAGGCAAAACAGCAAGACCCTAGTAAAGATCATCATCATAAATTGAGGGGTGCCTCAAGAATCAAAATCCCAACGGAGGATGGACTAACACAAGGCCCGAAGTCTTCGGTAAACCTCTTACCTTTTTTTATTTTATATTTTTTATATAATTTCCCCCTCTTTTTTATCAACACCTCAATCGTATGAGAACAACCCAAATGGTTGAAGAACCTGGCCATGACACTCACAGTGGACTAAATACTACTTGGTTTTCTTTCCTTCCATGGTTTTTTTCTTTCCACTACACCTTTCATCAATGATAGAAATCTTGATGCACAAAAAGTATGATAAAAACAGTATTTGATACTAATATCAAAGAGCATCTCCAATCTTGAGAGTTGCAATATATGGTGTCTTTCATGCATACTTTTTCAACCAAAGAATACTTTACTTGCACAAAATATGACCCTATAATATATGTCCTGTTTATGTTTTAGCATATCTAGGGTGTCCCTCATCCAATAGTTGGGGGTTGATGTCTTTAATATGTGGAAATTATTACAGTGAGTTTTATTTCGTCCAACAAAGTCTCTTTACATAAACGATAAGAATCGAACTCTTACATTATATTTAAGCAACACAAATATCTATTAACTATGTTGGCTTGTAATTTACTAGAGATGCTTTATGATGTACTTAGCCATATAAATAATGTATTTAACAAAGATGCTATCTATGATGCTCTATGATCAAAGAACCTTTGTGTATGAATTGCAGATATTGAGCTCAGAGTATCCACCAAAACAATCACAAGGGTTGAATATACTGGTTGTGTGCAATATTAAACAACTTGTACTAAAAGATCTTGATAAGATAAAATACCTATTTACCTTGTCTACTGCTTCATCAATGATGCTGGAAATTTTAATAATTGACTCATGTCATGTACTGAAGCACATTATAGACATTGAAGATGGCAGTGATGGAAAGAACCTTAAGGTTGTATTCGAGAAATTAAAAGAGCTCTCGGTGACAGGTTGCAGCCAGTTGGAATGCATGTTTGGTGAATACAATGCTGCTAAGGATGATCAAAATTATAGTGAGATTCATATTCATCTCCCTGCATTGAAAAAACTCATTCTTCAAAAACTACCAAAGTTTTCACTCTCCTCCATCACATGGACATCTTTGAAGGAGTTTGTGTTGGTTCGATGTCCTTATTTCATCGTCAATCCTATTAGCGATATGATGATTCATTTTGATTCAAGAAAATTGGTTACCACAACTATCAAGGTACTCCTTATCCATCTTTCTTACTATATTCTGAAAAAAATGTTGAGGAATTCAATCTTCTTAATGAAATACTCCTATGTTCTTATTATTTATCTCTCAGGACATAAGCATACACATATGATCAATGATATTACAAGACATTTGTTTATTTAGTTGGATCCAACATTTTTCCTTTCTGTTTATGACATACAGGATATAAGGGAAATAGATAAACATTTCCTCACTCTGGAAACTCTAAACATAGAGGGCTACCAAGCAGAAAGTATTTTTTGTGTAAGTGGAGTTAAGATAATTGGGCAAGTGAGATTAGGTTTGCAATTCCTGAAGTTGAGCAATCTACCTCGGATGCTGTCTATTTGTGTGGGTTCCATAAATTCTTTTGTCTTCCAAAATCTTAAAAAGATACAAATAATAAGATGTTTACGCATAAAAGTAATCTTTCAAGCTTCCGTTTCGAGTTACCTGCCAGAGTTGGAGAGTCTAGAGATACAAGACTGTGAAGAATTAGAGCAGATCGTTGATTCTCCGCAGCCGTACTTCCCAAAGTTAGAAGTACTTGAGGTCAAACAATGCCGCAACTTGAAACATCTCATCCATGCATCTCATGTTCCCAACGTTAGAACAATAACAATAGTGGAATGTTTCAAGCTCGAAGTAATCTTCCCCGATTCTTCATTAAGCCCCCTATCCGAATTAGAGGTTCTAGAGATACAATACTGCTTGAATTTAAAGAAGATCATTGAAGAGGATAAAAAATTGGGAAATGTTGATTCTCCACAGCCATGCTTCCCAAAACTTGCAAAACTTATGGTCAAAGAATGCTACAACTTGAAACGTCTCATCCATGCATCTCATCTTCCCAACGTTAGAACAATAAGAATAGTGGAATGTTTCAAGCTTGAAGTAATCTTCCCTGATTCTTTTAGTTTCCTATCAGAATTAGAGGTTCTAGAGATACAAGTCTGCTTGCGTTTAGAGAAAATCATCGAAGAGGTTAAAAATTCTCCACGGCCATGCTTCCCAAAGCTTTCATTGCTTGTGGTTAATAAATGTCAAAGCGTGAAGCGTCTTATCCCTGCAACATATGATGTTCCCAACCTTAAGCTTCTAATCATAATCGAAGCCTCTGAGCTAGAAGAACTAATGGGAGGTGGTGCACAAAGACGAGGTGATGACGATGTTTCGATAAGAAACATTATAGTTGAGCTTCCAAAACTCAAACTTGTAATATTTGGTAAACTTCCTGAAGCTACTTTTAAGGAAGGGATCGAATTGCAGACTGTATCCGATCGTTTTGTGTATCAATGTCCAAAACTCTCTTTGAAGGCAACTACTACTTTTAAGGAAATCAACAAAAAAGTTCTTGAGTTATTGAACACAGGTATATACTAAACACTTGCTTATACATCTTTATATAATAAATAAGTTCCCTACACAAATAGATGCACATTGTAAATGATAAATCTTAAACAATGACAATAATGATAAGTGGCATTTTGTTCCTTTCAATTTTGCAGTCTAATGGAATCTTTAACTATTTTTTTTGTATAGATTTGAAAAACTTTCTATACCAGCAACAGTATGACGACATGGCTAAGGTTGATATAATAGTTCAGTCAGATGTAACTCAAACAGTGTTAAGGAGTGATTTGCCTTATTCACAGGTTAGTATCAAGAAATCAATACAAGCTAACCTATATAAATACAATCATAATGAGAATGTGACATTTTGGTATAATAAGCCAAAGGTTTAGTAGAAAAGGAATACAAAGCAAAGGTACTTCAACCCCTGTGCATATCAAAGTAGAACTAGTAACCATTTTTGGAACATGCAAAGGGATTAAGGCACCAATTATAATCCATCTATTTTTCTATTGAACCAAGACCATGATCTTATCTTAATCGCATCCATCAAATATCATTGCCAATCACCGAAGGTGACTAAACCATATGATGCCAATGGTACCTAACATTCATCAACTTTTCCCTCTTTCTAACCCATGATGTTGAATATAGTGCTCATGACTGATAGGGTAAGAACTATTGAAAAGCCAAGTCTAGCATATAAGCCCAACAACACCTGTTTTGTACCATTTTCTCTGACCCAATTAAAGGACCGAAAAGCATTCCTTGCAATCAATGACTAACACATCAAATTACTAACAAATTTAACTAGTCTGCTACTTTTTCTTTATCTTTTGCTGTTTCTCAGATCAATGAAGAATCGGAGAAGGAATTTGTTGGGGAAGTTCTTGATTCAAAGATGATAGCTACAAAAACTACACCAACTTCACTACCAGAAGTACAATCGATTGAAAGGCCATCTTCAAGTCTCTTGGATATTCCTACAAACAAACATGTGAGTATTGTATAAGCATTTTTCAGTAGTGGAGGAAATCAATGGCTTTAGAGACTAATCCTTTTGCACTTGACATTACTTCTATAGGTGGAGTTGGTGGATGGACAATCAATTAGCCAACCATGTTTGATGAACCAACAAATGCCATTTGATGAAATAGAAAGTACCATTGAAATTCCTCAGGTAAAATATATTTAAGTACCATAGAAATTCCTCGGGTATTAAACATTTTTTCTCTATAGCTTCTAGTGAAAGGATTTCAAAATTTCCTGTAGCTATTCTTTAACCCAAAATGAGTTATTTGAAATATCACATTAAGAGGTGGAATTTTGAAATCTTCCATCAACTTCTACTCTCAACACTCATTTCCCATTCCAACTTCATGCTTTCTACCTTTGAGTGGTTTGATATGCTTCCCTTTTGTTTTAAATTCATAAGAAAGATACCTAAACACAATCATAATGATAGTGGCTTCAAATTGGATCATGCATCCATTGGCTCGCCGAACTTGTTAAAGAAAGATACTTTTTTTAAATGTAACTAGTGTATCTTACAATCACTCATGTGGGTCCTAAGTCCTAACATGAGAAAATTATGTTTTTCTCTTGACAATGGACCATATCTTTACTATAATAGGAGAGAATCGCTACTGAAATGCATTCATTGCTATCAATAAGTAACTCTATCACATTACTGACAACTGTAACGATTTTGCTACTCTTTCTGTATCTTCTGGTGTTGTTATAGCTTCATGCTAATGTTGTTTTGTTATTCTTTTATTCTTACTCGTTAGAGTGAATTTGAACATGGCAAAAGCGAGACATACACTGATAAAGAAAATGAAGGCCATCCTACAAATATTCAAGACTACAAAGATGATGATCTCGTCACTTCATCCCAAACTTTGGAACATAATGGTAATGGCCAAATAGCCACACCTTATGTTTCTGTTATCATTGCAGAGAATTCTACCACCAACAATTTTGCAGTGCTTGAAGAAACTGACAAATCTATCGATGAAGAGGCAGCTCGGCAAAATGGGGTAGCTATTAGTCCTGATTCTGAAATTTCCATGGCAGAGAATTTTATTAATGAACCTCAGAAGAAGGAAGAAATTTTGAAGAAGCAGACCATTGGATTAGAGACAGAAAGAAAAGAATCACATGTGAGTATTGTATAAGCTCTTCTCTATATAGTAGGAAGAAATAGTTAAAGAGACTAATGCTTTTGATCTTATTCCTTAATTCATACAGGAGTTGGAAGATGGTCGATCAATGAGTGAACCATGTTTGGTGAACCAACAAAAGCCACTTGGAGAAACTGAAATTCCTGAGGTAAACAACGGAGTATCATCTCAACAATAAAAGTTTAGTGCAAACTTAATTTGATCCAGAAACAAGAAACCAAGAACACAGAATAAATTGGATAAAAGCATGTAATTTTAAGTAAACTTTGGAAGGAGCTGTTCATATTGTTAAATAGTATGTTCAGTTCAGAATACCGTCGTTGAATGTATAGCCAAACAAAGATCACTAACCTCCTCATAGAAATGATTGAGTCTGGCAGAATTATGGTTCAACTCTTCTTATAATGCTTCATTAGGATGAGTCTTTATATTGATATTAACAGTTGTTATTATTTCACTCATCACACCCTTATTTCACTTATTCTCTAACACTTATATTCTTCCCAGAGTGAAATTGGGATTAAACAGATTCTTGCTGATCTCGAAGAGTCTCTAAAGATGCCTCTGAAGGACATAGCTAGCTCTGAGATGAATAGCCTTCGCTTTCTGATGAATCTTAACTTCTTCTTATCTCGCCTTCCCTTGGAAGGTGTAGCTCTATCTGAAGGACATAAAGCTATGATAGATTCTCTGAGCCAAGAGTCCCAAAGCATTTTATGTTCCTTCAAGCAGGTCTTTGCTACCAGCAACAAATTTGTGGTACTTGAGCCTCATATGAATGAGGTGGCCACTATGGTTGTTTCCAAAATTTCCAAATCAGAGACTTTTACAGGTAAACCTCAGCAGAAGGAAGCAACTTTTAAGGAAAAATTCTTTAGGTTGGAGAAAACCGCTACAAACCATCCAATTGGCCTTGGAGCTCAAACAATGCCAGGGAATGATTCGCCGTCTTCACAGGTTAGTTTCAAACAATCTATGCATGCTAACCTAACCGGATACAATCACAACGATAATGGCATCAAATTGGATGACTCATGCATTGCTTCACCAAACATGGCAGAGGTATATATCGTATAACGATCTTGGCACTGCTTTTTTGACCCAACTATTGTGCTTCTCTTCCTATATCTTTTGTTGTTTTCTTAGATTAATGGAGAACCAGAGAAGGATTTAGTTGGAAAAGTTCCTGATTTAGAGAAACCTGTTGCAGCAACTACAAGAAATTCCCCAACAGATTTAAAACAGATTGAAAGTACATCTCCAAGTACCTTGGATAGTACTCAACATAAAACACACCTACATGTGAGTATTGCATAAGCTCTTCTTAGTATTTTGAGTATTACATAAGCTCTTCTTAGTATGTGAGTATTGCATAAGCTCTTGGTATTGCATAAGCTCTTCTTAGTATGTGAGTATTACATAAAACACACCTACATAATGAGGATTGTTGCTTAGCAACTATTGTGTCTTAATGCTAATGCTTTTTGTGTTAATATCATCTGCTTAATTATCCTTCACAGAGAGAAATTAAGCACAGCCAAATTGAGATATCCGGTGACGAAGATAGTGAAGCCCTTCCAACAAATATTCAAGGCTTGAGGGATAAGGATCTCATCAAATCATCACTTCCACTTGTGGAGGAACATGGTTATAACCAAATACACACAACTTGTGTTTCTGATGCAGCTGCAGATAACTTGTGTAAGGTTCTTTCCGACGTGAACGAGTCTCTAAAGATGCCTTTGAAGGACATAGCTTGCAGCGAGGGTAATAGCCTTCGTCTTCTGGCAGCTCTTAACTACTTGTCCAACTCAACTATACAAGATGTAAATCTTTCAGATGAACTTAAATCTATAATAGTCTCTATGCACATAGAACCTGAGAGCATTCTATATTCCTTCAAGCAAGTTTTTGCTACCGTCGACAAATTCGTCATGCTTGAACCTTATCTAAACAAGGTAGCAACTATGAATGAACAAATCAATAGGTTGCAGAATGAAATAAAAGATTGTGAGCCTAAACTATCATGTCTTCAAAAGGAAAAGAAGAATGAGACTGCAACAGCTATGAGAAATACTTCAGAGGAAATTGAAGTCATGTCTCATGCTTATGGAAAGTACTCTATTCCTAAGTGCATTGAAGTCTTGAAAATTCTAATGGCAGAAGAGTGTTTGAATGGTCAACAATTTAGTTATGCTTTAGAATTGCTTAAAGATGATTCAAATAGAGTCATACTTATGTCACTAAAAGATTCAAGAGATGCTTTAGTGAATTGGATTTTGTACAAATATGGCTTATAGAACTTTGTAGAGTCATACAAATATCTTAACAACTTTGGTTTTATGTTTGGTTTTGTGAAGTAAATAATGTACAAGTGTGACTTATAGAACTTTGTATTAAGTCATATTATGTCTTAAAGTTTGGTTTTGGCAATGTCAATATTCTACATATATTGAGATTGTGGAGTTATGGATTACAATTTGGATTTGGTAATATTTTTTTTATATATTTTATTGGTGGATATGTATTTTTAAATGCATTAATATTATTTATGATAGTGAAATTTCCATTCAAAATTTGTTTTTAATTTAACTATTTTGTTTTAATTTTAACATAAATTTTTTATTTTTTAAGTTGGAAAAAACACAAAACTACCAAATAAATTATTGTGAATAGACTATTGTAATAGGTAAACGAATTCTTCTGTTGTCCAATTTCAAGATGACTAAGCAAATCAACTTCAAAGCCATCATCAAAGTTGATTTGTTTAGTCATCTTGAAATTGAAGATCGGGAAAAGCATAGCAGGAGAAATATTGTGAAGAAAAAACTGGTAAAGGAGATGATTTTCTACCATGTATATTTATGGAACTAATAAAGTTAGAGAAAGGATAACATGGTTAGATTTTTATAAGTTAGAGTACTAATCTGGAATTTATTAGTTAGAGAGAAAAAATCTTATAATAAAAAAATAATATTTTTTTGTCCTTGTAAAAGTGTTCTTTTTTTTTTTGGAAAAAGGACTACAAAAGATAAGGTATAAGACAAAATATAACTCTTTAATGTGTTAATGATAACAACAATCAACAATTGATAAGGGTAAAATTAAAAGCCATAATCAATCAAGAATTATTTATAGTAATTTGAATAATCTTTTTCTTTTGAACTATGTTTTTAGGTGTAATTAGACCCCAAATGTTCTAATAATTATCATTGTACTAAAAATTGTGATTCTTCCACACCAACATTTGTACACTAAAAGTTATGCCTTGAATCGATATAAAAACTTACAAAATTTATGTGCATATATCAATATCATAAAATTTGTTATTGTGTTACTTAGGGTTTGTTTGCGAGTTGATTTTCAAAGGACAGTAAAGAGAAAGAAAATGTTTGAAAATCATGAAATACACTTATAAAATGACTTCGAAACTTTATATTTTCTTTTTTTCTCCTCTAAAAATCAAATTGCAAACAAACACTAATATAATTAGAACAAATATTGTATAAATAAGGACAACATGAAAATGAGAAAAGTGGAATCTCACTATCTCTAACTCTAAATATTATAATAGGATTAAGATTAGAAGCAACAAATTGTTACATATATAATTGGTAATTTGATGTAATGGCATTAGGTCAAATCTAATTTTCATGTAACGGAAATCAAAATCAACTCAAATAAAAATATAACGTTGCGAACATCTTTTTCTTCATTATATCCAATTTTAGCATTGAGTTTTATGTTGGGCGTATTACATTAAGAGAAAATAGTATATATATGAAAATGTAAGAGTTTCATTGACTCTTATATAAAATTAAAATATATAAATATACATATATTGTTGTGTAAAAAATGGTGCATAAATATTAAACTCTTACATATTTTTTCGGCCAACTAGGTTTCTTATAGTTGAGAAAGGATTTGTTTACTAATCATCGAGGCTAAGTAAAATAAACATATAAGAGAATTTGTTTACACATTTTAACTCAAAACCTTAAGATATTACGAATTCATTCACTTCTACATAATGTATTAATATGAGACTTACTCTTTTACACTATAATTATCCAACATCATTTATGTTGTAATGATAATTTGATTCAACACTTTGTTGTTGTTAATTTTAAGATTGTTAAACTAAGGTGAATTTTCAGTTCTCATGTCTGATTTAGGTTAGTGCAACCACTATGTATTAAGTTGTAATGTCCATATCCAAATTAGAAAAACTTTCCTTAAGCCAAGATCTTGTGTTGCTTTTTGCACTAGTCTACTATAGGGTTTGTTCATTGTTGCATTGCTACTTCTCTAGAAGATTCTCCCTTCTCATCTTGTCCAAAAAAAACATCTCATCCTTCATACCTACTTTGTTAAACAATGGTCTTCACAATTTCTAGCATCTGAAAATGAATAGTTTCTATGTGATTTGTTGGGTTAGAATTGGATAGCATGCATGTTTATTACTCATAAGTCAAAAGTGGTGTGGGTGATTTAAAATGACCCAAGTTTCTTGTTAATGACTTCAACCATCTCGGTTATTTTAATAGGATAGGACCGATTACTAAATAGCAAGAATTGACTATTAATATTGTATTGATCATTAAATTTATGATGGTAATGGTGTGGTGGACTAGAAATATAATGATTTAATTGGTTGTTCACTAATTATACTACATATTGATGAAGTTAGATATACATATATATTATATTAAGATTAATGCTGAAAAATTAATAAAGAAGACAATAATTATTTTTATCTATAACATTAGTTAAAACAAAATGTGTCATTTGATGGTAGATTATGTTTTAGTAAAAAAAATTAAGTAACTTCTACTAAAAAATAATTTTAAATGAAAACTAAGTGATATAACTCGTACAGATTAATTGAAAACTAGTCGGTTTGACCAATTTTAATCAATATAATTACATGACTTATATAATTGTTGTACGATATGATACTAAGAGCGATTCATCAGTTTTCTGGTTGAACCCGCCAACATAAACCAATTTTTACTACACTACTAATTTCTAGGTATGTGAATAGAGACATTTTGAATATGCCAATTAATCATTTTCAAATGGTAAAACAAATTTCTCATCAATCCTCTAAAAGTGAAAGAATTATCTCAAAACAGCTATTTGACAAACCACTAACAAAATGTATTATGCAAACAAAATCCAATTCTGTTGGAACTTGGTTGTGGGTTGTGACTCAGCCAGTAAGTATTATTTTGTACCATTTATAATTGTTGAAAGCTAAGGTAACAACAAATTCCAATATAAACATATTCAACTAAGTTACCTTCTCATGCTATGTTTCAAGTACAATGTGTGACTCACTTGCTTTCTTTTCTTGTACTCAATTCTATTCTTAACCATCTACTACTTGTTAAGGAACCTTGCTTAATTTATTCCAACTTTGTTTTCTATGTTTTATTTTCCTAAACTTGTCACTTTAATTTGTTTCTCACTTCATGTTAAATTGGGTTTTTGAAATCAACTTTTTATCTACACCTTTTTCTTAGTTTGTATAAGTTATACTTCATAGGAAATCAAACAAAAATGCAATGAGTAACATAAAATAATAGCAATTTTCACCCCAAAGAGAAAAATGACAATGCCTTTTTCTAAACACAATTTACTAGTTTCTATTTGAGTCAACTTTAGCTTCCATGAGTTTAGAAGAAAGAGAATGGCAAAAAGGTAAGAAGGTTAAATTTTTCAATGTGCCATAAAAACACACAAAAAAGACAATTTCATAAAATAAAATAAAAAGGAAAAAGTTGGCCATTTAACTAATGGTTGCTATAGCAAGAAAAAGAGAGTTGTGTATTGAAATATGAACATATAGGAAACTATCATGTCTCACTTCTGGTATGAATTAGTGAATAGATCTAAACTATTAAATTTCTCTAAAATTAATGGCTAAGATGTGGAGTAAGTAGATTTCATCCCCTAAGTTATAAATCATAAATATTAACTAGGTAAATGCAATTTGTTATAATATATAAATGAGCTAAGATATGGATTTAATGGGTTGGTTGGAGAAAAATCGTCAACTAATTTAATATCAAATTTTGAAAATGGTAGATTTATGAACTCACTTGACTATACGACTTTTAAAATAATTAATTATTCTCGATCGTATGAATTCCCAATCAAATATCATATACATTTGATGTACTCATATTCAAATATAAGTCATAAGGTAATTGGTGAAATACCATAAATAAATCCAATAACATCCAAGCATGATTTGTGATTTTCACATTCTTGTTTGGTTGCTCTTTACTTGAAAGTGACATTCAATCGTTTAACATGATTCCATCTTTTAAATAAACAAGAATAAAAAATCATGATTAGGTGTATACTTTACACAAATACCTTTATGACTTAATATAATATCATTAATAATATTTAAACTTTCAAACTAACTAACTTTTTTTTAAAAATAATTCTGTTGGCATTTCAAAATAAAAGTAATACTTGAACAAATTAAAAAATTGAAATGAATACTTATATAGTCTAACTCAAATTGTCACTACCAATAAAGCGTTGGTCTAGTGGTATAATGTCTTACTAGATCTCAAGGTCGAAGAAGGTTCGTTTCTTGTGAGCGACACTTGTTGAGATAAAGAGTCATGAACCCCGAAAAAGATTAGTTCCTTACCCATAAAGATAAAGAATATTCTTAATAGTACGAAAAAAATTTATCAATCTAGTGAATCCTGACATTTGCATAACATTTTTACAGTGCAAATTGTGCACAATAAAATTACTTACTTTTGGAGTAGATCTACCATGTGTGTAAGTCATAATTATATTATCTAAAAGTAGTTGTCTGAAGAAGTAGTGTAAGACACAATTTTGTATTGTAATCATTTCTAGCAAACAATTACTATATTGTATGAATATTCTACCACAGAAAGAGAGACAAAACAAGCCTCATATAATAAATTTATGTTTATCTCGTTAGTTATTATTTGGGTCATTCTTACCTTATTGTTTATAACAAATTTTACCTTTGTAATAAATTGTTTGGACTGACTCGTATTTGAGTTTTTTTCGATGTGTAACAAGAGGAGCCCAAGATGTTAGCTTTTGAACACATTCCATAACCTCCAATATGATTCTACCATATTTTATTAATGACCAAAACATACTATGCTTTAACTTAACTCCTACTCAAAAAATGCATAAAACCTTCACTCTCTACACTGTCCTCATCATTCTGTTGTGTTGTGCACTAATTTGTGCTCCTTCTTTCACATCTTTAATCTTCATTCATTCATTCACTTCAAAATAGTGATGATCCCTTCAGGGTTAATGAAATATCCTAGAGGAAAATTCTCTTTACCCATCATTGTTATCACTGTATGTGTTCTTGTTTTCATAGCTGTTTTGTATACAGAAAGACTCAGTTTCATTTCTTCCAAGTCAATTTTCAAGTTCAAAACATGTACTAGAAAGAACTTCAAACCAAAATCTAGTAAGTGAACTAAACTTTATGTTGGAAATCTTAAATCTTAAATGTTATGGTTCTTGTTTTAATATATTCATAAAGTTATGGAGTAGCATATTTATTAATTTTCTTGCATATTCAATACTCAACTACAGAAAGATGTTCCATTCTACAAACTTCATACCAAGAAAATCTATCCTCAAATAAAGATTATGTTAAGTGTTTAAGTCAAACATTGGTTTAATATAGAGTAATTACACATTTTAGTCCATCATGTTTTTTGATCTTATCAGTTTGGTCCCTCAAAAATTGTAAAACCCGAAATGATCCCAAAAAATTCAAATGTGGATTAAATTTGTCCTTTTCAACATGTTTTATTTGACTCTAAAATGACTAATTTGACTTAGATTTGAATTTTTTTTAGACTAATTTGAGTTTTTTAATTTTGGAGGGACCAAACTGATAAGACTAAACAACATGCGGACTAAAATATATATTTCCTCTTTAATATAATATATGAATGAATAAGTATCTAATATAAAGTGAAGTTAGGCCAATCATTTATTCTTATACTTCACAAATGCTTATATATAACTATATCATTTCATCATTGTTTTCTTACAAATTTGGTTCTAATAAAATATTGTTACATTGTATAGTGCTATCAGAAGATGAAAAGAGAAAGAAAGAAGAGAATGTTGTAAATGCATCATGGATTGATGACAGGTTTGATTTTGATTCAGAAGAGTGCAATGTTGCAAATGGGAAATGGGTATTTAACCAATCAATAAAGCCTCTCTACAATGACACAAGTTGTCCATATATAGATAGACAATTTTCATGTGTCAAGAATGGGAGGACAGATTCTGATTATCACCATTGGGAGTGGCAACCAGAAGATTGCACCTTGCCACAGTAAGTCGGCTACATAAATCAAACAATATTATAATTCTTTATCAGAAATCATGTTCATTAAAAAAATATTGATCTTTATAATACATAAGTCCATGTATCTAAGAATAAACAAGTAGGTGACATTTTTCTTAAAAAATTGTGGTTATTACATTTTTGTTATGGCAATACATATATATTTTCTTTGAAAGATAAATATATACACATATTAAGGTGAAGTAACTCAATGTTAAAATGAATGTACATTCTTTTTTTGTAGATTCAATCCTGAGTTAGCTCTAAGAAAGCTTAAAGGAAAGAGACTTCTATTTATAGGGGATTCACTGCAAAGAAATCAGTGGGAATCTTTTATCTGTTTGGTAGAATGGATTATCCCTGAAAAGCATAAGTCTATGAAACAAGGGCGTATTCATTCAATCTTCAAAATCAAGGTTGGGAAGTAATCTTTTTTAGGTATAATAGTGTCTTATTAGTAAGAATATATCTTCGTCCCATAAGTAAGGAATTAAGTTTTTTTTTTGATATAGTTGTTCCTCCCAACAAGTACAACTCTCATAAAAAAACTACACAAAATTCCTTTGAATAGAAGATACATTAGTAACTCTTACACATCAATCTAAATTGAGTAAATTCTATTGAAAATCAAAGCTAAATTGTTGTTATATATATGGTTTGGCAGGAATACAATGCAACTATAGAATTCTATTGGGCACCATACCTTGTTGAGTCCAATAGTGATATCAACATCATAGGAGATCCAAGGAAAAGGATAATAAAAGTTGATGCTATTATGGACCGAGCCACAAATTGGAGTGGAGTGGATATACTCGTTTTCAATACATATGTATGGTGGATGAGTGGTCTTAGGATTAAATCAGTGTAAGTTTTCTCCCGACTTATATGATTGAAATTACTCATCACTATTATAATATGTCACAAATTGTATCATTCTATTTGTAAATTATAGATGGGGTTCATTTGCCAATGGAGAAGAAGGGTATGAAGAGTTTGATACACCAATTGCTTACAAATTAGCTTTGAAAACTTGGGCCAATTGGGTTGACTCAACTATCAATCCAAACAAAACTAGGGTCTTCTTCACAACTATGTCACCTACACACACAAGGTTTCCCTCTCTCTTATAATAAAACTTCAAGCTTCAACATTCTATAGCAACCATGTTTTACACCTTGTTTAGTTTTTCTTATCTTCTCAATGTAAATGTTGTTTTTAAATAATCTTTGATATTTTAATATTAGTTTGGTTAAGCTTTTTTGAAGAAAAAAACTTCTCAATATAGACCATCTTCAGGTAAACTTATTTCGTAATTTGTGACAAAAACAATTTTGTCGAGGAAAAGAAAGAAACAAAAAGTTATCACAAAAAATTTTTTTATAAAATTATCCGTTCAAATTATAACTGACATGTCATAAAAATATGTTTTTTTTATGTCCTTTATTAGTATTCTATAAGAAAAAATACTTTCAAAGTGAGAACACTTTTCAAACTCATAATCAAAAAGTTTCAAACTTGTAACCAAAAGTAAAATAACTTTTCCTTTTGTCAAAACCAATTCTAAAAAAATCACTTTTTTAACCTATACAAATGCCTCTTAAACACTCAAAATGCATAAGATTCTTACCCTTCAAATATCATAATATTCAGGAGTGAAGACTGGAGCAACAAAGAGGGTATGAAATGCTTCAATGAGACACAACCAGTGAAGAAAAAGAAGCATTGGGGAACAGGTTCTGATAAGAGAATAATGAGTGTAGTTTCTAAGGTGGTGAAAAAAATGAAAGTTCAAGTGAATTTAATCAATATAACACAAATATCAGAATATAGAATTGATGGTCATTCATCAATTTATACTGAAACTGGAGGGAAATTATTATCTGAAAAGGAAAGAAGAAATCCACAAAATGCAGATTGTATACATTGGTGTTTACCTGGAGTTCCAGATACTTGGAATCAAATATTTTTGGCTATGTTATAACATATCATATAAAAATGTCCATTGTATTATTTTTTCTAGTGACATAATAAAGATGTCAACTATTTTGTGTCCATATATTCATCTTTCATTCATTTATGTGATTCAAATATATAAATATAAATATACATGCAATATTGGTAATTTGGGTCGAGCTTATAGGCCTGATTGTTACTGGGCAAGGAGACTGAGTATACTAGCTCGATTTGCTTATACTCGCATGCCTCCTATTTTGTGCAGGTTTAGCTCGGGGTATGTAGGCTTCCTATCGATATTGTCATATTGGTTTTGTTGAGTTCCTCTTCAGTATTAAACCTATCGTAATGAAATGTGATGGTAAAATAGTTTTTTTTAAGTTTTTTATTCATTTAATTAAAAATTAATATTAAATTTGAACCCTTAAAAAAAGGAGGGCATCAATTCTCGATTAATGCTTAATTTTGGTTCAAGTGGTACATGTTTGATTCCCCTTAAGCAATAACCCGGGTTCGAGTCTTGTGGATGGAAAAAATGCTCGTTGGGAGAGTTAGCCCCACTTACCTGTGGATGTTCCCGGTTCGGACAGGATTGTCTCCAGTGCAAGGATAATGTGGGAAACCAAAAAAAAAATTATACACCAATGTTTTTTGTCTATAAAAAACAACTTCATTTTTCTGGTTTTATAATTTAATCTTATGATCATAGAATAATTTGACAAATAAGTATGAAAAGGATACTATAGCACCACAAGGTTTGCCTCAATTGCTTTATAGTTGATTGGTTATAACACATGATATAAAAATGTCCATTGTTTTATTTTTCTAGTCACATAAAGATGTCAACTATTTTGTGTCTACATATTCATTCATCTTTCATTGTCATTTTTGTGATCTAAATATATAAATAAATGATACACTAATATTAAACTCTATATTATATAATTACTTGTGATGTATATATTAGACATGTAATAGCAAATCTTTTTAATTATATTAGAAGTGACTTAAAAAAATTAATTCATTAATCATAGACATCATTTGTATTTGGGCAAAGCCTATGGGTCTCGTCCACCCGCCTACACATATTAGGTAGGCATACATGAAAAATATATCCATTCACCTTAAAATGTCCATCCACCATTCTCTATTCGCTCGTCGGTATTTCCAATGGGCAAAACAGGCGGCCCGTAAACATTATTAGATAAAATGTTAAACATCAAATATGCAAAAATATATGTATTTTATTAAATGTAAGAAAATTTGTTTCACTTGTTATATATGCATTTATATATCAAATGTAAGAAGATGCTATCATTTACGTATTATATATATTTGTAGTTTTTATATTATATATATGCATATCTACTATTCCTTTATATTTTATATGTAAAATATGTACTATGCATATTTTGTATTATTTATTACATTTATAATTTGTATGTATTGTTTTATTTGTACGATTATTTATTATGATAAATATATTTGTTTAAAGCGGCTTGCAAGTCTACTCTGTCCATATTTAGGACTATAATGCCTATTTAAAAACGAGTATATCCATGTCCATCATAATTTAGATAGATATTATATAAACATGGACGAGGCGCCCTAATTGCCGATACTAAAAAAACGAACCGAAAAAGTAACAACCTTGTGGCCCATTTGATTTCATTCTTGATTCACAAGTCACCTTTTATTTTATGTCCTTTAATATAAAATTATTTAGTCTCACATTTAACCAATAAAACCTAAGCCATTCCTCTACAACTCTCTTCCCTTCCTTCTTCCATATCAATTTTCCAATCAAGGATTCTCTCCCTCAAATTAGGTTTCGAACCCTAACTTTTTCTTTTTATTATTGTTCCAATTCTTCGAGAAATTGTACAATTTCGATGGAAAATGAAATAAACAATATAGGGATATTGGATAACTATATGAAAAGTTTAATTCTTTGGAACTTAACGCATAAGGGTTTTGGTTATTTTTTTTGTTTAATGATAATTGAATCGTTTTGCAGTTTGAAGGTGGAAAAAAAACATAGCTGGTGGTGGGAATTTCGTGCATAGGGTTCTCTCTTACGTTGTGAATGAATTGGTTGTTAATGGTCTCGCCAACAAGTACGTTGTGGAAAAAAGTTTCCTTTTTTTTCAGAATTAGGTTTTTGGTTGATGCTTGTGAATTATGAATTTCGAGGTTTAAGTAAGCTTCTTTTTCTAGTGAAAATCTGTTCCCTTTTAGAGAATCCTATTGAAGAGATTTTTGAGATTTTGCTGCATGAATGAACAACTATGTACCTGTTATAATTTGTGATATATGGGTGATGTGTTTTATTATATTTTTGTTTATTTTCTGATTTTTTGAATCTAATTTGATTGAATATGGATTGTCCATGCATGAATCATTGGATGTGTTTTATCTGGAGTAAACAACAATGTTCTGTGATTTCGGTCTTCGTTGTTCATTTACTCTATGTTTTGATTAAGGGGATATCTGAGTGGAGGAAAGGTGAGTATGAAAATTGGAAAATTTTGGAAATTTTGGAAATTTTGAACTAATTATATCCGCACTTTCGCGTAGAATCTCCCCATAGACTCACACGATAACTAACAAGTTAGTGAAAATAATGAATAGACTGTTACTAATTTTATTAACTTTTTTGGAAATATTCGTTGATATGTAGTTAATAGCATTTGATTTCAGTGCACTAGGTGTCGTGCACTCGTGCCCCCTGGCCTCTTTACGCATTGCTTCGCGCTGTTTTTCCTGACCCGGCATATAGCTGCATTGCAGTGATCCCAGTGATGACTGCAAGAATTAATTTCCAAAGGAAGGAGCCTTTATTTATCTTATAATATAATCATTTAGTTTTGATCATGATGATTTATTTTCTTTGTGATCTATCAATTGATTGTGGTGAGTGTAACGAGTGATGTTTCAAGTGAACTCACCTAAATGCAGCTATAATGTATTAATATGTATTTCATCAACCCATTCAAGATTTTTAAATTCTTCTCTCCATTGTAAGATTTTATTATTGCCTCTATTTTGATTCCGAAACAATTACAATCTGTTTTGTAAAAGCGTGTGCATACAGTTTCAAGCTTGTACTGCTTTTTGCAATAAATTCATATGCTGTATGTATAGTTCTTGTTGACTGGTTTATTGTCATTTATTTCTTCTCTTTGTTAAATGTTTTGTTATGGTTTCGCAGCCCTTCATTTCAAAGGTTTGCAGTGAGGACATCGAAGCAAATTGAAGATATTTCAGTCAAAGGTATGTAGCAAAATGACTATGTCATGTTATTTTATTGATCATGTAAACAAATCAGCTTCACCCTAATGTTGTATATTCTCGCAGCCGTGCGAACCAAGCAGGAAATAGCTGAGCAGCTCAAGGACATGACGAAAAACATCGAGGTTTGAATGTTGTTGTTTTATTAAATCAGTTTTGGACAATTTAATAATTGTCTATTAACTTTTCCTTTTTCTTTTGTTTATTCTAGTCTTTCAAGCACTGATACTGGTGTTCTTGCTACTCTGATGAAGATTATAAACACTTTATTATTCTCTTCGATGAAGATGCTTATGGAGACAAACCTGAATATATGTAACTTATGTTGAATTGATTGTGGTTCTTATGATCTCAAGTTGGGATGCAAAACCATGCTTCTGGTTATGATGAACCAAAAAACAGGTTTAGAATTTTCCAATAGTTTCAGTCATGAATCTTATCATTGTGGCTTGATTGCAGAATAATGTAGGAATAATACCATGATATATTTCTTGAACTAACATTGCCCTAATAGTGAATCTTCTATACTAATGTTCTATTTGAGTAAATGTTCAAACTGAACTATGAAACAAATATGGGAACATTTCTGGTTTTTGGAAGAAAAATAAGCTAACCATTTATTTAGTCCCTTCAATATTTCAATATTACAAACTTGGGACACTAGTTCTTCTGTCATTTGTAGGGGATGATTAATTCCTAACAAACGGGCGTTGGTTCAAGTGGTACATGCTTGATTCCCCCTAAGCAAGAACCTGAGTTCGAGTCTTGTGGATGGAAAAAATGCTCGTTAGGAGAGTTAGTTCCACATACCTGTGTGTTGTGTATTATATTTGTTCCTAACAAAATCATTAGTGATTCTAGTTGGTCCTTGAAAATGTTATTAAAAATGGCTCTAAGAATTGTAGTCCTATGTTTGTAATCTCAAGAAACTAAATGGTTATTTCATTTTCTATAGATCAAAAGTGTCCATGTTCATTCACATATATATTGTGCAAACAGGACTCTGTGAATCACTATAAAGTGCATTTGCTCTGGCTAGTGATGTTAAGATGCACCATATTGATGGGTACTATAAGCCTAAAAAATGAATTGATTGGTTGTCTTGTGGTTAGTGGAAACTAATGTTATTAATATTATATCGGTCATCTGGTTAGGGTATTGGTAAAGTGGTTTAACTGGTGGTTTATTAATTAAACTGCATATTGACAAAATTAGATATACATATATAATATATTAATATTGAAAAACCAATAATTTTTTTAATTTCATTAAAAATACAATTTTAAATAGAAAATGGTTGGTATGGCTGGTACAGTTCAATTGAAAACTGATCGGTATAACTAATTTTGATCATTATGATTGCATGATCGGTATAACTATTGTACCATATCAGTATATGGACTAGTTCACCGATTTATCGGTTGAACCGGTCGGCACGAACTGGTTTTCCAACACTGGTGGAAACACCATTGAAGATTAAATGGTTTTATCTTGTTGATGGGTGCATGAGCTTTTTTCCCATGAGGTTGATCATAAATTATGATATAATAACTCAAGCTTAAAAATTAAATTCAAACTATTAGAATGAAAATATAGTACAAATTGTGTATGACAGGTATTAAATTATGATATAAACACACTTAGAAAATTGTGTATGAACTATGAACATGTATTTATATATAATAAATAGTATTTGTAAAATTGGAATATCTAAAAGTCACGCTATTACAATTTATCTCATTATTTTCCCTAGAGTAAATAAAAGTTATAATTAATCAGAAAAAATATAAATTCTTTTTAGATAAGTGTGTAAACGTTTCCTTTTAGATGAGTTGGGTTCTAGCTAGAAAATTTGTCTAACTTTTCAAAATTAAGATTGTAATATTTATACACTATATTATATATAGTAAGTATATTATTCATCATCTACTTGTATTAATTTTTTAAAAAGTCATTGATAGTTAAAAATCAATGGTGGATGATAAGTCTTACATATACTTTTTTTTTTCAAAAATAAATCACATTGGGAAATAAGTTAAATTATAAGAACAAAGTACTTTGTTGATAAGGAGTATGGATGGCAATGAGGGTATGCTTAATGCACTACTTATGTTGATACACATTTGTTTATCCTTAGAGTTTAAAATTTATATATTGTGAACATAAAATTTTTTATACTGTTAGTATATATATATTAAATCTTTATTACTCAAGTAACGTATATTTTTTGTATTCACCTAATTATTAATGTTAATTATATATTGTATATTTTATAATAATAAGGTTAATCATATATTTTGTAATAATAAGGTTGATTATATATTTTCAAATTATTACAGTAATATGTTATCGCTAAATTCATGTGCAACAATAATTATTAACATTTCATTGCTGAAATTAGTGTAGTTTCAAATTTTTTGTTTATTATAGTGAAAAAATGTATGCACTGAAGTGTAAAAAATTTATACATTATCAGTTTAGCATCCACCTATAATTTCAATTATCATTGACTATTAAAGCAATACAAATGAATGATCAATGATATACTAATTATATATAAATTTTTATACTGATTATACTAACAGTACAAAGATATTACACTCTATTACTTATGGTTGTTATATATTTATCGAATGCTTACATTTAGTAACACTGTTATTACATGAGTGTCGAAATTTTTGGAAGACACTTTCTTCCATTCCCTTAGAGAAAATGTTTGGGTAAGGACAACACAAATAATATTATGGGAATGTAAGAGTATAATAATATTATGTTGATCTATAATTATTAAAATAATGAAACTTTATAAATAAAGAATATTATGATCTTTTTTAGCAAAGAGCTTAGACGGTTCAAATTAGCTTTCATAATGAATAACTAGAAAAGCTAATAAATCAATTTGCCTCACTTTATAGGGAGGTAAATATAGCTCCTTAATCTAGGGAAATTTCAAAATTGCAATTGAGTCCTTGAATGTATAGAGAATTTGTAATTGAGTTTTTCATGATTTATTTACTTATCATGGAAAATTTCAAATAAGCCCTTGTTATTTTTTTGAAAATTAAACTAGATTCTTACTTTTTGGAACAATAACACTTCCTTTGGTATAGAGAAATTGAGAAGAGTCTGAAAAAAAGGAGAGAATGGAGAAGATGGAATGACTCATGTTTGATAAAGCTGCACATATGTTGTCCCACAAGTTATTTCACTGTATGTGTCATTAACTGTGATTGGTCTAGAAAATAATTAACTATTAATCTTTTAACTTAGATAGATTTTTTCAACCAATGACAGACTAGTGGCACAACTTGTGGGATAGCAGATGTGGTCCCATTTGATAAAGATAAGGAAAAGGACAAAAATCTTGTGGGTCTTGTATTTGTTTCTCTCTATCTAGGAGGGGATAGAAAATAACACATTTCCCAAAATACCCTCATCAATTCCTTACCAAACAGTATACATTAACTCAATCATAAAATCTAATAATGGTTTATTACAGAATACTTATAAATAAACTTTATATGATAAAGAATTTGCTTACATGAAACCCAATTGTTATATTAAATGCATTTTTCAGTTTGATCTTAAATTCTTAACTCTCACTTACACTATCTAGCTATGCCAAAACCAAGGCTCTTCATCTTCCAACAAAAGAGCACATCTTATGGACAAATAATGAGAATCAAAATTTGAGAGAATCAACTTTTTCTCTCTTTTAAGTGCATGAACAATATATAATATATGTTGCATATTTGTGAATGCAACATGCTTCATTAGCTATGATCACTTATTTTTGCTAACCTCATGCATTTTAGCTTTTGTAGGCCTTTGATCCATGCTCCAGCTAAATGGTCATGTGAGATATATACTATTGAATAAGGGTCTCAGAAACCCTCCATGATGCTTGGTGGGTATGTCAAATTCACTTTCATCCTACAAGGGAAGGACATTTTAAACCAATCATTCATCTATGGATGAAGAGAGAAATAGCGAAACGCGAATAGCCGAATAGTAAAACCAAAAGAAAGAAAGGAAATAGAACCTGTTTACAAACTCTGATATTTCAAGTATGGATGAAGGAAAAGGCTGGGGTATATTATTTGTCTACTTCTTCAGGAATGATGGCTTTGCCTAAATAAACCTGTTGCATCTCCTCTCTCCAAATCTGCAAGCACAACAATAATACTAAGATATTCGCATTGGCTACAACAGTCACGTGATCAGGAAAATATTGAACCCATACCGTGTCTCGGAATTCCAACCGGATGTGAGGAACATTTGTTCTATGAATGTCATTTCCATTTGGCCCTCTCTTGTAATACTCCTTGCCAATCCAATGCGACTGGGACAAAAAAAATGATCAGTAGAGAGCAAGATATATGAATAAAAAGAATAACAATCGCATCAATATTTTTCATTTCAATGGTAAAGGTTTTGAATCTATGTACTTCTAACATCATCATTCTCAACTCTGAATAATGTATAAGTATGACCGTAGTAGTAACTACCCAGTTTCGATTTACCCACTATTATTTTCAACTTCACCCAACAGTTACATCATATGAGCTATTATATAGTCACATACTCCAAAATCTCTACATATAAAGAATGAATTTATCAGACAGAAAAGGAGAAGCAAAGTCCAGATAAGCTTACCTTTAAGGCATGTGAGAAACCTGACTGATAAACTGAATTACGGGCAATCTCACATAAATCACATGCACTCAACTTCCATACCTGTAGAGAAAGAGTTATGTCCTTACTGTTAGTATTATCTGTTTATATGACATGCATGCGTGCACAATACACTGAGACAGAGAGTGGGAGAGATCTTACAGAAGCAGCAATACTATATTCTTCGACCAGTGGTTCCTTTGTCAAGTGAATTTGGAGCGGATCATCGGTAGAAAGTGAAACATTCAAACCCCGTGAGAAGAACAATGGTAAAGGATTCCGATGATAGTCTAAAAATAGGGAGTTGTTGCTAAGAGGAGACATTGCAAGCCCAATCTGATAACAAATTCCACAATCAATTAGTAACTGCAAATATCGTAACTTATAACTCTTGAAAAATGGAGAATACCTGAGCAAGATAATACAAATATTGAAGCACGGGAGACTTTCTCAAATTGATTCCATGTGCAATGTTATGAGTTGTAAGAAAAGTTGCAGCAAGGTGGTCAATATCACCAGCCTGAATACAATATAATGCATCAAACTACCTACACAACAATGAACAAATATCCAAACAAAGAAACCGTACTCCAATACGTACCTCTCCAGAGTGAGGGCGGAATTTGATTGTTGTCATTCCCTTCGATTCACGAAGCTGAGAAATATTTATGAATCAGATAATAGGATGTCAATGAATTTATAAATCAGATAACAGTTATGAAGTAATAAGCATAGAGAAATATTGGTATACGCTTTTAAGGGAATCTATGGCTGACTGAGTAAAGAAGCAAAAAATACATAGAATACACATAGCGGTAGTCTTAAAATTATATGATAGTGAAGTAGAGTATGCAACTTAAACTACATAGTACATATAGCTAGGAAGAAACCCACCCCTTGTTATTTTCATCTTAATTTTTTCCCATACCAGCAAAAAGTGTTGTTTTCATTGTAGGTGGAATGAATATCTAAACAAAACTTGGCACAAGTATAAAGTGGTTTTGGAGAAACAGTTACGCACCTTGTTTAAGGTGTAAAGGTTTGCATAGCAGTAATAAACGTAGTATGAAAATGCCGGATTGAATACGTTAGTCCATTGAGCCGGCGTAGGCATGTGTTTTGTTGGCCTTCTTTCAGGTTTGCTTTCGTCATCCACCAAATCCAACCCAACAACCTAAAAATATAAATAAAAAAAATTAGGTAATGAATATTATATTGCAACAGTACATAACAAAGCAAATTAAAACATGATTGATCAAATATTTGAGCAGTTAAATCATCTTTTTTGGGATGTGCGTGCACTGCATATTATTACTCAATCACATGCCTTTACAAGTTTAATAAAAGTATAGGACAATGAATACAATCCCACCATCAGCACAGTCAATACAATTAACCAGAAACTCCTAGTCTCCTACAATATAGTAATTTAAATTGTAACAAACCTGTTTCAGAAAAACATGAAGCTGGGGATGTGAATCGGGGTCCACAGTGGCCTCAAAAAGTGGAATGAAGATGTTGTCAAGGATGTTCTGGAATGAGGTCACAATACCCATTTCTTTGTATACATTGTACAACCTTGGAAGCTGCAAGATAAATTTTATAACAACGAACATCATTGACCACCATTATGTGAAAATAACCAATATCTCTAGTTTCTATAATAAAAAGATTAGTTTTATTATACTTTATTTGTTTTTATAAGCTAACATTTTTTCCTTTTTTAAGGAGAGCGGGGACAAAGCGCACTTCCCAGGGCTTGAACCCAAGCGAGCTCTCACTTTATGTCCTGTGCTTATTCTTCTTGATAAGTAATGGTGGTCGTTGTGACCTTTCAATAGTCATAAGTTACTCACTTCATATATTACTCTTTCTAATATGGGATCGACCTCATACTTGTTATACAGTTCTTTGATATGATCCATGCAACTGTGAGTAACTTATGACGATTGAAAAAGTCACAACACTATGCAATTTCAACATAAAATTAGGCCAGAAATGGGAAAAGTATTAGAAAGATTAATAAACAGATGACCCATGCATGAAAACTAAGTCAAATTGGGAAGCAAGTAACTAGAAAATACCTGAATCAACCAAACAACATTCTCGCTGTACAACTCATTATTCACTATCCAACTAGCTAGCTGGTCCCACTCACTTTGCTTTCTACCATATATTGATATTCTATACTCAGCCATCTGTGAATACAAATAGGTAGGGAAATACCCAAGTTAACAATCATCTAGGGCTCACTTCTGAAGGTACTAACTAAGCACACAAGTAACAAACAAAAAATGGGAAACCAGAAAGTAAATACTAAATAAATCATACTACTTTCCAGTCGTAAAAACAAAAAAAATAAGGCCCTATCTGATAAATAATTTACATTAGTTTGACAAAGGTTCAAAACATGAATGATGATTATAAATACAATCCTCAAATGTGAATTTCAAAGACAGTTTAGTATTAAACAAAGAAAAAGTCAAGGGCAAACTTAGCTATTAACCTACATAAAGTAGCAAAGTAGTATATATATACTAGTCCATGCTGATTGTTAATGTATGAAGCCAAAAAGCACAACAATGACAGACGGACCAACACGGAAAATTAAAAGTTACTTCCTAGAATTTCATATATTCCTAAAACTGCAGGAAATATGTATAGAAGGGCTGAAAAAAGCACCTGATATTTACTGGCTTCAAGATCAGAAAACACTTGCTTTGTCAGTTCACCAAGGAAACGACCTATCAGTGCAACACAATAGTATGAGCACACATGCTAGCAAAAGATGCTCTGAAATTGAAGATAATTAACACAAATCATAGTAAAATCTCCCAAACGAGTTCTGTGGCATTTTGACAACAACCTCGAGTTATTCATTTGTCAGTCTCTTTCTTTGCTGCTTCTTCCAATACTTTATCAAGTATTAACCCAAAGGGGGAATTGCTTTCAAAAATATATTCTTAAAACAGCTTTCAAGTGTTGACTTGCTATTTCAAACTAAAAAATCCTGACATTATTTATTAAAATTTATAAGGGGTGTTTGATTTTCTTTTTGTTTTCATTTGTTTCTTGACTGTTTTCATTTCCAGTTAATATGTTTTCGCTCGTAATTACAAAAACATCATATTTCCATTATGTTTCCTGTTTTCTAACTTCTGTGAAGGAAATGGTGAAAACTGGAAACAACACCTCTAGTTTTCATCATTTCCTTCACAAAATCTTAAATATAGGAGTGAAATGAAAATGAGGTGACATTTTTGTAATTATGAGTGAAAACAAACTGAAGATGAAAAAACATCCTCAAAAGATTTCAAGCAATTGCACCCTCCTTCACAAGAGCTGTCAACATCAATTGCAGAACCAAATCCTGACATTTTAAAAACCAACGGCACTTCATTTCCAAAACAAATTAATGATATAATCCTCAGTAACACTAATGAGGCTTATCCACCCAGTGCAAAATAATGTTTAGTTTCTCTCATAAGCTCTGTTCAGCTAACCAAATCAAAATGAATGCCTTCTTCCCAACCCTATACATTTTCTCCTAGTTAACTAACAACCCCTCACTAAACTACTATCCAGATTCTGGAAAATGTTCATTATATAGCAGAAATTTTCAATTTCATTATATGCAACCCATTATAAATATTACAGGTGGTGGAATTTGACAAGTTAGCAGAGCCCACAATAGACAATAAGTAAACCTTTTTTTATAAAAAAGTCTGAAACAAACTTTCCAAAGAAGGAAACTAGTGAGCAAGAGACTGCACCATACCTTGAATGAGATTATCCTGCTTTAGGAATATCTCCCTGAGCCTACTCTGACCACAAGGATTGTACTTCAGATTGAATTTGTCAAAGCGATGAAATGTACTCTTGTCTGCATGAACGTCCAAAAGGTCAACGTTGAGGTCATATCTGTTTCAAAAGACAATTGAAATAATTATTACTGTACCTTATTACCAACCAAACTCAATAAAAATTATTAGTTATAATAGAAATTACAAAAAGTTCATTACCCAGTCAAATCCAGACTCTCAAAAACTTCCTTCAAAGTCAGATATGTCCCATCTCGAAATATTACAACCTGAATCAAGTTAAAAAATATAAAAGGTTTTTTATAAGCAATCACTGTATATCAGCTTCCCAATATATAACTCAACTAACATCTGTCACCAAAAGCATATACCATCATTTTTTTTTAATAATGGGTGTCATAATGACTTCTGCATTTGAATTCTGATGACAATCAGTCAATCATTTAAATGAATTTGATAACAATCAGTCAACTATTTAAGCATCCTGAATGTTACAACTTACAAGCATCCCTGTAATATTCTCTGTTCCAATTTTATGTTTCAGTAATCTGACAATTTTACATATATGGCATTATAAATAAAAACAAATTAATTAAATAATAATTGTAATTTGATAAGCTTGTTATGCTCTAAACTTCGTTATTTCATTTTATGCTTATTAAATCTGCACAGACCAATAAGTAAAACAATTGCCTAATGTGGGATTTATCTGTTCTTTCTTGCTGTTCAATGGCACAGATGCAACCAAAGTTTGTTTATATTTATTCATCCAGTAGAACAACCTACAAGACAACTATTGTTATATCTTGAAAATGAATTTATAACACTAACATTTCAATAAAACAAAAATATAGCAAAGCATGTGATAACGCAGTGATAAACAGATCCAACTTGTCACCTCATCAGGCTCTTTCCTTAGCTTTGACTTTATAAACCTTAAAAGATGTTTCTGATTCATGCATGCCGAGTGGTGGACATGGGTATCAACTTTCCTGACATTGTAGAAGTCTCGATGTGGAGCACTTTTCTGGGCGAGAAATTCCCTATCCGCATTTAGCATCAAATGAAGGTTGAATTTCTGAATACATACACAAATTGACAATCAACCAGCTGCTCTTATCTATAGTTGAAATACAAGCATATGCTGCACTTTATCACTCAAAATAAACATTTAAACATGTAATTACTTGTTCTAGAAGATTAAGCCGGTAGTGGCATAAAGTTCTTATATTCCCTGCCGCTATGACTCGAAGTATGTGATGGAGGTCAGTGAAAAAGGTAGTTGCATCTGCAACAGGGAAAAGCTCCTCTTTTGCTGCAAATAATAAGCAAATTTGCATGAGAATCTCATCCGGAATGGTAATAAAGTAACAAGTTCTTAAAGCAGCACTTTTGAGTTACTTACAGTCTTTATTTGGATATACATGAATAACCCCATCTTGCATTTCAAAGTAATGCTGCACCACAACAGAAATAACATCTATTTAAGCACAAAGAGGGTAAAATTGGGATATGCATGTCTCTGAAGATGGAAAAGTAGGAAAAAAGTTTAAAACTCACATCAGACTTCCCTTCAGGAGCAAAAAAGAACGGGTCTGGGTTAGGCTTTGGTGTGCAGGGGTCAGATATAACTTCTTTCTCCCATGGAGCAACTGCTTCTCTAAACAAGTATTGCTTTCTCATTTCAAGGCATTCTTGAAGAACCACATAGGCTTCCACTTCATCAGGTGACGGACCCTCTAAACCATCCAAAAACATATATATAATTTGCTAAATGGTTTTCCACAATTGCAATTATTGACCGCAAAAGTTAATGAAGGAAGGAAGTGGACTATATGCAAGGTACGAGGAAATACATTTGATGCATATCATAGTATTCAAGAGAATGAGGTAAGATTATTACCAAGAGGTGTAACTTCAAGCCGAACAAAAGTTTCATGCTCTGGCACCTTCCTAAGAATATCAGCTGCAATTGGATCAGGCTGCACGCCATGCAAGTCACCAGAAATACTATGAGACCGGATCATACTTGTTGAAGCAGTAAGTTGTATCTTGTCTTCATTAGCATTAACGTGATCAGGTAAAGTCTCATATATGTTCTTGCTTTCTGGTCCCTGCATACAGGTTAATTCAAATTCAACACCATAGATCATTCAAAAACTTCACTAAAGTGGATAGTAATTGGATCTGGGACACTGCACCCTGCAATAATCAAAGTGCAGATAAAAGGTAATGGAGGGAAAGTTGGTTAATTCCAACCCACGGGGAAGGGGAAGTGGAAGGGGTAGGAGGCAACACGGGGGGAGAGAGGACCTACTTATCATATATACAGGAAATGTTTTCTGTTTATAAAATACCATGTGAATGGTAAATTTAATCCCAACACAGAGTTCATAACAGACTTACAACATCTCCATTTGTGTGCAGATATGTAGCATCCAATTCAGCATTGTCAGCAATATCATCATCTGATTCTTCTACACTTTCAAAGGCACTAGCATTCAGAGCAGGAGACTTGGGAGAAATTGCTCTCAATATATTTCTTTTTGGAGTACCAGGATGCGCAGATTTTGCTGCAAAATTATATATATTCTTAATCAGTAAAACACATTGAGATTAACCTTTCAAATTGACAGTTTGTTTGCTTGTGGTGTGCAGCAGAAAGCAAACATAGGAGCAAGTGGAAACTTCACTTCCGTCCTGCTCCCACACTCATCCTTCCATAGCATATGTTGATGATACAAGAAGGCTTAGCTTAGCCTTTCTAAGGTTAGACCAAAAGAACAGTAGGAAGTTGAACTCTTCCTCAAACATAGCAAAATGTTAATCTAAAAAAGGGGTACCTAAATTCCCCTTGGCTGTATACTTATATTCGGAAATACATACTCCACGTCTTTTTCATCAATTTTGTTGTTTAAAACCCACTATAGTCTCTACTAACAGTGTTGGTTCAGGTTTCCCAAGAATAGGACATCTTTCTCGGTCAGCCATTCAATTTCAGTGAGGCCAAAAATAATAAACTATAAAATTCATTATCAATATTCTTGGCAACAGAGGTGAAGATGCATAAAGAGGCTAGGATTCATTAAACTTTAGAACCAAATCCTCACGTATGCTAACCTACATCAAGCAAATATTCTCACTATGGCCTCTTTCACCTTTTCCCAGGTAAACTTCTATTTACATATCAACTAAATACATATATGTTCACATCAGTGTTCCAGCTTCCATATTCTTTCTTCCATTGAAAACCTTTCAGTCAGTGATACATATTACAGAATCAACAAGAAAGAAAACCAAACACAACACCAAAATTATCAAAACAATAAGTTCAACTCCTCAATCCCTTTTGGTTCAACTTCAGTTTCCCAAAAAGACACTTAAAATTGAAATAAGACATGTAGCATACTCTTTAAAGAAACGGCAAGTTTCACCAGTATACCAAACACAAAATCCCAAGATGTGTGCATCAATCAAAAAAGTGCTTTACACACACTGCAGTACCAAAATTCACACACTACATTCTAATCCCTTTGAATCAAACTTCAATCATCCAAAAAAACACTTAAACTCGATAAGACTATGGGCCATTTTGTTTAAGTTTTTCCCAGAAAAAGAAAGTGATTATTTTGTTAAAAAAATAATTGTAACGCATGCACATTAGTTTGGTTGAGCTTTTACATAAAATAGATTAACAAAACCAGAAGCTGAAATAAGCACAACTTCAGCTTTTTGAGAAGCTGTATTTTCATCTTTACAAAAAAATACACTTTATTAAAAGCACTTTTTAAGCCAAAACAAACAAAAAGTCTCTCTGGTATGCTATATACACAAAATCCAAATATTTTCCCACAAAAAGTGATTATTTGGTAAAAGAAATCACTTCTGGCAATAGCACATTTGTTTGGCTGGGCTTTAAAAAATAAGCAGAAGGCGCATAAAAAGCCAAAAAAATTTGCAGAATCACTTTTGAGGAACCTATAACTCCAAAACAAATTATGAACTATTAATCAATTAACTCATCACAGCATAGCAATACCTTCACGGAGCATGTGCAACCGCGGCAACCCAGCCGGAATCCCTTCAACAGAATCCACCTCGCCGCCACCGGAAATCACCGTAACATCCGGCAACGACGTCGAGAATCGCCGGTAATAACCATTCCCCTTTTTCCTGGCGATAAGGTGCTTCCTCAAATGCCTCTTCGGCGAAGAATCAACAACGTCGCCGTCAAGTGTGGTTTCGTCACCTTCGACGGCGCGTGCGAACTCGAGTATCTGCGATAGGGTCTTACGGTGGAGGAAGTAAGCAGAGATTGCGACGGCAGAAGCTCCAACGAGTGCCGCCATGGCAAGGTGCAAAGCGTAAGCATCCATGACTTTCTCTCTCTAGAGTTTCTCTCTCTAGAAATTGAAGATAAAGAGAGAGAGAGAGAGAGATAAACCCTACTGAGTCAGTGAGTGAGTCAGTGGCGAGTTAGAGAATGAAGAAACACTGAGTTCAGCTTTCAACTCAGTACCCTTTCTTTTTCTCTCTTCTGATATTGCCTTCTCTATTTATAATACTAACAAATAAATTCATTAAAAAAATAATATATTTTCCCTATTTTGTAAAATAATATAATATTGATCTTTAGAATTTTTATATTTATGGTTTATGATTTTGTTAAGAGTGTAATGTTTATGTGATAGTGTACAAATTTATACTAAATTTTTATATTAACATATTTAATGATGATAAAACATGAATGATAAATAATATATTGACGATGTATAAAATTGTTACTATTGGTGCATGCATTTTTTGTCTTTTGTTAAACTATTATAATATTGTCATTATCATCATTCATTCTTATAGTAATACAGATAAATTATAGAAATAATATACTGAATCTCTTTATAAATCTATCAATATATTAACAGACAATATATAAATATTACATACAATTACTATTAGTTTTACTTTAGATTACATGAACCAAATAGTTGATCTATATATTAGATATCTGGGATTGGAACAATATTATATAATATTTTTTTATAAATTAGAAAATGAATGAATGAGATATATAACTAATATACTAGGATATTTTTACATTGTTATTATATACAAATAAATTTTATACAAATGTTATAAATGAATGATTGATTTTACATTATCAATGAATTTATACAAATAATATAAATGAATAATTGATGATAAATCAAATGTGTATAAATTTTTATATTGTCATTGCATAAATATTACATTCTATTATTTATAAATTTGTCTATTTTTTTCTTATTTCAATGCATTTTATAAGTATAAAATATTTTATGCAATGTGAATAAATAACTTACATCGAATTATATGAAGTGAGAAGGTAAGTTTTTTTCACTTACAATATTTAGGTTAGAGGGGATTACCCTTTTTTTTGTATTATCAAGAATATATTTTTACTCTTTAGATAAAGAATTAATTATTTTCAAGATGTGTGATCGCTCCTCTTAATGAGTGTTGCTCATAGAAATTAAAATTTTAACTTTTTGATCATCATAAAGATTGTATAGGAAGCACATATTATTCAAGTTAAAATTTTAATAATTAAATCTTTTTCTGAACAAGCACAAATAATACACTGGTATAGGTACATTTGTTGGACATAAAATGTTCAGGGAGGTTAGAGGATAAAGTTGAATGTAATCCTAACTAATGAATGTAACTTTATTCCTATATGTTATATCTACTAGATGAGATATTATAGTTTCAATTCAAAGTAACATATAGTTATACTCATTATGAACATGTTATTAGAAAACAAAGTTATTATGACATATTTTACATATTTTATTTACGTATTTTAACATATGTTTATTAATTTCTTAACTAGTTAATTAGTTAGTTAGTTTACACTATAAATAAGGTTTTTCATACATTGATCATTGAATGAAAAAATTTCACAATATTTATTTTATGTTTCCGCATTATTTTCGCAATATGGTATCAAAGCGTTTAAACTTTGGTTACCGTTGCGCATTCTCTACAATAATTATTATCTTTCTCTTCCAAGATTCAACAATGAATTACCGTCAACAATTCAACATGAAACAGAGAAGTTTGTGAAGATATAAGACGTTTCTGGAAGAAAGGCAAGAATGACCAACCAAGTTACTCTTCTATTGCTTCATGACAAATGTCATATTCTTGTTCATAAGTAGCATTATTATTGGCAGTTCTACCTCTTGATGTTGCAGTTTGAGAATATGCCACAAGAACAACTCATTCCTCATAAAGAAAGATAGAAAGAAAAGGATGGAGCAATATCACTCCAAAGAGAAGTCATGGAAAGAATCACAAACACCATCAACAACAACAACAAGATCAACAAGATCACCAATCACGTTAGGATCGAGATTCGGACCCATTACATTGTTATAATATTAAATTGAAATATCAAGCTGGAGTCAATTGACATTTACCCTCCAACTTGAGGGGTTATTGGAGAACAAAGCTACTATGACACATTTTACACATTTTACATATTTTACATACTTTACATATTTTACATATTTTACACATTTTACACATTTAACACATGTTGAATTGTTTTTCAACATGTGTTTATTAATTTCTTAGTTAGTTAGTTTACACTATAAATAAGGCTTTTCATGTCTTGATCATTCAATGAGAAAATTTCAAAATATTCATTTTATACTTCCGCATTATTTTCGTAATAGATGTCTTGAACCCTTATATATATTGTAAAGTTGGGATTATATATAAAGGTATTACAAAAACTATTCTTATATATTTGTTCGACTTGGGGCTGAAACATGATCGGGGTTCGGGTTGAGAAACCCGAATGACCGAATATAAATATATAGTAAAGTTGAGATTATATATGAGGGTATTACGAAAACTATTCTTATATATTTGTTCGACTTGGGGCTGAAACATGATTAGGATTGGGCTTGAGAAACCCGAACAACCGGGTCGAAGATGGATTCAATTTTTCAACCTATGAGGATTTGAGTTCAATGTTTTGGGTTCAACTTGAAGAATGTAAAAACTGAACCTAATTCACCTTTCTTGTTATCATATCTTCTGTTATGAAAAGATTATACTATTGAATTCTTAAATCTCCGATCACACTTCTCCTTAACAAATCATATTTTCTAAAACTTAATTTAAAATTCTTATTAGAGAATTATGGATAAACAATCATCCACCTTTTATATAGTTAAAACTTAAAAGAGATTTAGTGATCATTGAACTTTTTGGATACATGTGTCACATGACTAAAAATGCAAAGTTTTTTTTAACTTTAAATAAAAAACATCATACCAAGTTACCAACAACAAGAGGATCATTGTTTTGATAACTTTAGTCATTATTTTTTTATCAATAAGAAACTGATCTATTTTAAAGTGTATGGTTACTTCTTAATAAATATGACTTGTAAAAATTGAATATTTAATTTTCTGATCTATCTAAAAATTTAATGATGTGATCAACTTCAAGTTAGTATCTGGCCATTTAAAATCCAAAATGTGAAATCCAACAAGGTATATAAAAAATGGTGGAACACATGTAAAGAATAAAGTGGGCCATAAAAAGTTGAAAAAGCCAAGAAAGTGTGTGCTGGTGCTATTGTCAGTGACTGTCAATGTATATCTGGAGAGCATATCTGCTGACTCATATTTTGTATTACTCCATGTATCATGAGCTTATGGTCAGTCAAAATAATATTTAATAATAAATTTTAACTTAAATATATTTTTTTGACCAATCACATGCTCATGGGACATGGAGTAGCACAAAGTGTGAACAACAACAGATGTGTAATCGTATATATGATATTAGTGGATACTGGATTTTGTGTCATTGTCATATCCTCATTGCACTTCAAAAAAAACACAACAAACCGAGACTCCACGTGTTTAAGCCATGGATTCTTGTCTTAATCACTTTTAATCTTAATCACTTTTAATCTTAATCTATTCGTTTTTTCGTATGGGACCATCAATATCATTATGCAAAAAAATCATATATGAGTCTGATAGAAATTTAATCAATTATTTAATCTAGTTGCATACTTCAAAACTATTGGCTATGTTGGATAAACCGAGATCCAACCGTAAATATATATTGCCTATAATGTTATTGTTTAATAAAAATATCAACTAAAAAATAATAACATCTTATTTTTTTATTGGTGAATAATGTTATATTATCTTAATAAACAACTCCAAAAATATTTTTAAACATAAAAATGATTTGGATCACTCTAAGAAACACATATTCCGTATCACTTACCAAGAATGACTTTTATACTTATTTTTAAGGAAAATATATGATTTTTCTTATTGGTTAAGGAAAACATATGAGTTTAGTTATTGGATTGGGCTGGAGAATCTAATGTTAAAGATGAAGATGACTCATTATTAGATAGTTTTCGGTTATGGTAGTTATGATTAGTTTTACTTTAAATGGTAGCTTGAGTTTCAAGCAAGTACCAATTTTTTCATTGTATAAAGTCTCTACACTTTGCCTTTGTTAGATACAATTCAAATAATGAAAGTTCAATATTTTCTTCTCTTTTTGCTCTTTCAATTTCCTTCTTTTCTTTCTTGCATGGTTGCTAAGAAACTAAGATCTAATATTATGTATTATCAATGTAAATATTTATACATCATTCATTTGTATTACTTTTTTTAAAGTATCAATAAAGATAAAAAATAATTGGTAAATGATGAACGTTTACACTTTAATGTATAAATCATTTTTTCTTATTTTTTTGTACTACCAAGAGTATCTTCCATGTAAGGAACTAATTTTTTTTAGGTTCAGAGTTGTCTATTCAACAAGTGTCGCTCACATAAATTAAATTTTAACCTTTTAATTATCATAAAAATTTAATGTGATCTTACACTACTATACAAATGCATTATTGGTAAATCATTTTTATGTTATAAGAATAGAAAAGATAGGATATAAGATTTTTGATTTAATTAAAGTTGAGTGGTTGAGTTAAGAGTGTGGACATGATTGAAAGAGACACGTAACGTAAGTGTCCACTAGGAAAATGTCAACAGGATAAACGTGGGTAGAAGATCCTCTATCCCTAAAAAAAAATACTGTTCTCATATTCTAAGCCAATCAAATTTTATCCTATAATATAAAAAAATTATTTTATATTTTTGTGATTTTTCTTTTTAAATAGACTAAAAATTCTGATTAAATTATTATACAATGAGACATGAAAAAATGCAATAAGTATCCCCATTCATAAACGTGTGCCTATCCCGAATTTTGATCCTAGATATTTATAAAATATTCATATATTTATTGCGCAAAAATTTAGTAATGGTGTAAGAGATATTTTCATCATTTCTAGATGTACCAAAAAATTACAGCAAATATTATTTATGTTTAATTATCATTAATTATTAAATGTAAGTTTATTAAATATAAGTAATACAAATGATTTATAGTTGATGTAATGATGATCTCCACATTTATTTAACTAAAAGGAAATTTATATTTATGATTCATTTTTACAAAAATTAATCGATAAGTCATTGGTTTAATGATATAAAACATCACTAGATCTCTAGAACGAGTAAAAGGATTAAGTGTTTGACTTCTGCAAATAATATTTGTTATGTGTGACAATCACATATCGCAAACAAAATTAGTTCATTATCTATATGATAAAAAATACCATTTGAAGTACCAAATTATTTTTTTATACAAAAATGAACAATACTAATATTCTTAATTTACATATCCTACTTAACCTAAGTACTAAATTCAGGGCCATGCATACTTGTCTTAGGACAATAATGTTCCTTGTTTTACTAACAAAATAATTGATGTAGTAGTCATGAATGACTATCTAGTTTGGCTTTTTGTGTGTCTTGGCTCATAAGTAAACCAATCGGAATTATTTATCTCTATTTGCGAGTTAAATTTTAAAGAGAAATAAAGAAAAAAAACTTCAAAATAATAAAATATACTAATAAGATGATCATAAAATATTCATTTTTTATTTTTTCTCTTAAACAATTTTTTATGTAAAAATTGGATCTGAGTCTTGGGTATGAAGATAACTCGGCCAAAAGAATTAATTCCACTATATTATGAATGTTTGTAGCTGAAAGAAGTATTTTTTCCATAAAAAATATTCATGGCTATAGCAAAATAGAATAAAAGGACATATATAATTACAGCATACAATAATATTTATGGCTGTTGTTTATTAAGTGAAAGGAACCATGAAAAAGGTGCCATAATTACATGGTTATTTATTAGTATATAATAATATAATTTAATTAGTTGGTATAAAGGCAATTAAAGAGATGTCATATCCCAAATATTTCTAGTTATGTACTTTTATTATAATTATATTTTTTTGTTGCATTTTCTCAAAGTGGGGTTCTAATTAAATTAATGGCACATAAGATAGACATGATAGAAGCGTAAGACAAATCAATATTTTTTCTATGCTTTGAAATATGGATTTAATATGTATTTATTGACAGTGTAAGATTTCTTTTACTATCAACAATCGTCTACCATTGATTTACTAATTATCATTAACTATCAAATAAAATTAATACAAATCAATGGTAGATGATAAGTTGACAATGTAAAATTTTTGATCAGCATATAAATTTTAAACTTTATAAATAATTATATTATAAAAATTCCTTTAAATGAGGTATGTGTTCAGGTTTAAAATGTATTCATATCAACAACAAGTAGAGAACATTAGCACAAGACACTAATAATCTAATATCTGATTGAGTTCTTTGTCTGGAGGATATTTTCTAGGTTCGGCACATGCCTGAACGAAAAAGAATCATCTTCTATATTGGAGAGTCGAATTATTGATTCTGCTTTTACATTTAAGAATAAAAGTGTTATCATATTACATTTATAAAGTAAAAGTGTCATATTATATAATTTTTCTCTCTTTTTTTATACACTTCTATTTCTAGTATTAGAGATGATTATAACCCGGGATAAATAATAGGCAAAGAAACATTAAGTAATGTTGTAGTGGATTCAAGAATCAAGTTCTGGATGTGTATTGGAATCCAAAATCTGGCATCTTAAAAGATAAAAAAATAAAATGTCCACTGTTTTTTGCAGGAACTTGGGTGCATTATTCTTTATGGGGCAATGTTCTCATAGACAGTGCTTTTCAAGGCCAAGATGCTCTTTATTAATTTATTATGAGTACATAGTTAGAATATTTTGGTGCAGAGATCACATTATATGGCAATTGGTAATGATTTAGGCCCAATAAGAGAATATGGTTTTATTTGTTCGAGCCGGGAATATCTACAAGTACCTGGTACTAACTCTTCTAGCGGACATTTTTTTCATCCACGAAACTTGAACCTGAGACATTGCTTAAGGAGAATCAAATATATACCACTTGAACTAATACTCGTTGATAATAAGAGAATATATTTGACAAGATATTAATAAGTATCATTCATAAAATAGTGATATATGGACTAGTAGGAGCATCAGAAGCCCAAATACCCATGTGTTTTCTGTTTTCTTGGCCACATACACTAGTTTAATAAAATATATATATTTTAGAATACTCATTTTCAAACAATAATTTCCCCTTTCATTTGAACCAAGGGCTTGGTGGATGCTACTTTTTTTTTTCTGCCCTAAAATCAAAGATAGCCTCCACCTTATTATAGATGGCGAAATGGGCATTACCTATGGGTGTAAGCATAGCTTACATTTTTTGCAGGTAAGATAAACAAATTTTGTCTATTTGATCGTTGGGTATGTAGACGACCCATAAACACAATTTAAGGAAAAAGTAAAAAAGAAATTAAATAAGTTTCCCTAAAAAATTGTAATATAATGTGATTTATTAAACTTCATATAAAATATCAAAATTTTTGTTAATTTTTTATCTTCAACTAATTTATTTAATTTAATTTCATTTATTATATGATTTTTTTAATTTTTTTTAATTATTCAACAATGTCTGCGGACCGTCCGCAAGCCCGTTTTAAAACGGGTAGAGTATTGAATTTTGTCCGTTAAACCAATGCGGACACACCTGCACCCGTTTAAATTTTTGTGGACATTTATGGGCGCGGGCTAAACGGGTCGACCGATCTGTTTTACCATCTCTACACCCTATGGATAAATGACTAATTTCTTTCGATATGTGTCATTGTTTTCCTCAACAAATATCACAATTAGAAATCAGTTATTTAACATTTTGCCTAACACAATTCATATTATGTTATAACATATACAACATTTCAAAATCACCATATTTAAATTTTTATAATTTTTGTTCATTTTTCTCTAATTTAATTTTACATTACTAACCTTATTCATTTTGATAGAAAGTAAAAACGTATACCAAAATACTAAAATAATAATAAATATAAAATATAAACCTAGTAATATATTTGGTATAAATATAGAATATAAACATAGTAATACATTTGATATAAATTATCTGACACACTTATAAATAATTCAGACTCCTTTCACATATTGACAATTTGGCAGAATCTTTATTCAAACTATCTGAATTGTATCTAATAATCTAATGCAACTCTCTGAAATGTGTAATAAAAAAAAAAACAATTCTTTATATTTTGTTACATAAAATATTTATCAACTTGATCACTAAAACCAATAACAATTCATCACTGTATTTTTTCTGTGACATATTCAATCTCAATCTCATAATTTTCAATGGCTTCCTTAGTTAACATGATTTCAGTTTCACCTACAACATTCTCAACTACTAGAACAACAACAACAACAACAACAACCTCTTCACTTCAACCTCGACTTCTTCAACTACCATCTTCTGTCTCATTCAATAATAGTAAGTTTACTCAAAACACCTCATAAAGTGAAATTTTGTTGGTTGCCCAAGATACCCTTTTGGGCAATCATTATTCTCTGTTGTTAAAGTTTCAGTTTTTATGCTTTTGGTAAGTGTTGCTTTGATGGGTCTGAAGTTTTTGGTGTTTTTGTTTATGTGGGAGTTGCAGGGTGGAGATTCACTGTTAGAGCAGCAGAAACTGATGCAAATGAAGGTTTCTTTTTTCTTTTTTGTGGTTTGATTATTGTTGCTGATTTTGTGACATTTGATTAATTTAAAAAATGTTATTTTTAGATTATGTGAAAGAATGCCGCACTTTTTATATTGATTTTGGTGTAAAGTAGAAGCTATTTATGTTTGGTTAAAAATTAAGGAAAAACTTATCATTTTTTACTTGAAAAGCTACTCATGTTAATTAGAAGCTAGTTTCTGATTATAAATCAGAAATCTAATTATTTTGAGATTCTGATTGTTGAGATAATCTTACTAAACACATGCTAGTATCCTAGAAGTGATTTTTTGTTGTTGAAATAGTCCAAATAAACAAGCTCTTCAATTCCGAATATATAGTGATTTTCACATTAAGTCTTTTTTGTTTGTGGGGTGTTTCAGCAGTTAAATCTCAGGCACCAGATAAGGCTCCTGGTAAGAATGGTTCAAGCTTCAATCAGCTTCTTGGTATTAAAGGAGCTGCCCAAGAAACAGTGAGTCAAAACCGTGCCGCATATTCTTGCCATTCTCTTAGGTAGATTTGATGTTTAGGAAAGTGCAAAATTTTAAAAGTTGAACATAGTAGAGACCGAATATAGTAGGAGAATGCAGAAAATAGGTTTAGGCAATGGCATAGTTTACGACAATTGCTGAATTACCTTTTATGAAATAAGAACATCAAAAGCATTTGTGAAAATCCTTTTCGTAAGCATCATTGGAAAGTTAGTTTAGTATTTCGGGACACGGTAAGTAAGGCTTCAGTTCTTAATTGCTAACAGTTATTGAAATGTGAGTTTATTGATCTATTTCATGGTAAAATAATGTAATTATAAGATAACCATTTGTGAAAAATGTTTGTAATTGAGAACTTATTGTGCAGAATAAATGGAAGATTCGTCTTCAACTTACAAAGCCTGTCACTTGGCCTCCATTAGTTTGGGGCGTAGTTTGTGGTGCTGCTGCCTCTGGTACTTCATTTTCGCGTAGCATTAAAATTTGACGCTGCAAAAGTTTTGGTTCGATATTTTACTACTGAAAGTAGTTCAGAAATGTTCATCTCAAAGTTATCTATTTAAAGCATCATCCTTCATGGCTTACATTCATATATTTGATTAGATACAACTTCTCAATGTTATGAACCAACTTTGCTCTTTGGGTAGGGAATTTCCAATGGACTTTCGAGGATGTTGCGAAATCAATTTTGTGCATGATGATGTCTGGCCCGTTCCTCACAGGATATACACAGGTAATATTTTTGTCAACATAGATTTTTACAACCTTCTATCGGATGGAATATCAGACTGACATAACCTTGAATTCTTGAGCTGTTCATCTTTTAGACTATGAACGATTGGTATGACCGAGAAATTGATGCAATAAATGAACCTTATCGGCCAATTCCTTCAGGGTCAATAGCTGAAAATGAGGTATGTTGTAAACCTGAGGCCGATATGTCTTCTGTTGTCACGTATTTAATTTTCATTTTCTCGATTTTCTTGCTCAAAATTCTTCAGGTAATCACTCAAATATGGGTGCTACTACTAGGAGGTCTCACCATTGCTGGTATATTAGACACATGGGTAGGTTCTAGGTACTGTATTCAATAGTCCTATGATCCATTTCTTCTGAATATATAGTAGCAGAAGCTTGATTACTTGAATATTCTCCTTTATAGGCAGGGCATGATTTCCCTATAGTTTTTTACCTTGCTTTGGGTGGATCCTTGCTATCATATATTTATTCTGCACCTCCTTTAAAGGTACTTTTTCTTTTCTAATTATTCTCATTTTTGAAAATATTTTCTGTTATAATTTTTGCCTTTCATGGTCATTTGACTAATTTCTACATACTTTTCTAGCTGAAACAAAATGGATGGATCGGAAACTTTGCCCTCGGAGCAAGTTATATCAGTTTGCCATGGTGTGGTAGCTTTTTATTTTCATAGTATTTTTTTTAGTTGCTTTAGATTTAAACTATTAACAAAATGTGATTTATGGTTAAACTAATAAAAGTTTAACCATGGTATCCACCGGGCCATAGGCAAGAATATGATTATGAATGAATGTATTAGAAGGAAAGCTTGGGTAACCTTAAATAAAAGCCGGCCTAGTGCACGAGGCTCAACCTGATGGGGTCTACGGAGGACAACCTCAAGCGAAGAGGCTGTTTCCTGGAAAGTTGAGGTAACACCTATACTAGAAAAGTGGTAGAGCCTGCCTTAGGTGGTTTGGGCGAAGACCTTTACCGGCCTTAGTAAAAAGAGTAGATCGTATGGGAGATAGTCCAATTGCTAGAGACAAAAGAGAAACCAAGAAAAACTATAAGCGAAACTATTAAGAAAGATTTACAAGGTGGTTTGCTTGTAGACATGTTTACGAAAAATATATGCCGTCATTTGGTCCATGTAGCCGACTCCATTTAATGCGAAAAACTATTGCAGCTGCAGGGCAATTTTATTAGAAGAATTATGATTAAAATGATCTTGCTGGATTTACTTTGTCCTGTGTTTGACAAATTCTAGATCATTTTCAACCTTACAGGTGGGCCGGTCAGGCTTTGTTCGGGACTCTTACACCGGACATAATTGTTCTCACAATCTTATACAGCATAGCTGGAGTATGCATATTCTTCATGGCATTTTGTTAGACATGACATGTCGAAGAATACTTTAGAGTGGTCATTAATATTTTCGCGTTATCAAATTGCAGCTAGGAATTGCCATAGTCAATGACTTCAAAAGTATTGAAGGGGATAGAGCACTAGGGCTTCAGGTCTACTCTATTATCCTTTGCTTTTCGATGCCTATATTATGAACTTTTCGATGTTTTTGCAATTTTAATCATGCACTGTATTGAAGTAGCTGCTGCTGACATTTCTACTGGCGATGTTGTTTCAATAGTCTCTTCCAGTTGCTTTTGGTGCCGAAACTGCAAAATGGATATGTGTTGGCGCCATCAACATCACACAATTATCCGTTGCTGGTAAGTTTTGATCCCTCGGACATATATAAATAATTACACTATATTCTCTAATGTTGAATGTTCTCAATGTGGTAATGCGGCCATAATATGCTGGTTACGATCACTGCCGCAACCACTTCACCCTGCATTGCATTCAAATGGTGACGTGGACATATACGACTGCATTGCACCCGTATTGCGTTGAGCCGTATTGACCACATTGGGCCACAACAGATCACAACAAAGTCAAGTATAATTTTTTTCTGACATTTATGGTGCAGGATATCTACTTGGGGCTGATAAACCGTATTATGCATTGGCTTTAGTTGGCTTAATTGTTCCACAAGTCATATTTCAGGTCAAATACAAAAACTACACACCCCTTTTAAATTTTGTTAATTTTCTTGTACATGATCTTAAAGAAATGTCTACAATCATGTATAGTATTAGGCAACATATGGTAGATATATTAGAGTGAGACCGAAGAGATTACGAGGAAAAAATGTATCTACTGACAATGTAAGACTTTTATATATTGTCAGTCCATCATCCACCATTCCTATGTTAACCATCATTGACTCTGAAACAAAAGTAATACAAATCAACGATGGATGATGTATCGACAGTGTAAAAAACTTTACATTGACGGTGTGTAGATTTTAAACTCTTATTTTTAATCATTCGTCTCTTAAAAAGTGTAATGCAAATGAATGGTAGATGAAGTACTGACTATGTATAAATCTTTATACCGATAGTGCATAGATATCAGACTCATACGTTATAAGTGTTTTGTTCTATGTTTGGTGCGTTTTATAAATAAAACATTCTAAAAAAGTAGAATATTCTGGTTTCACATGTAGCAACAAAAATAATACAACAGAATATTACCCTAATGCATGCTAAGCTTTTCTATCTAAACTTTATGGTAGCAACTCACTACTTTGTGTGTTGCAGTTCAAGTACTTCCTCAAGGACCCTGTGAAATATGATGTTAAATATCAGGTATTTATGCACCACTTAAACCTTAGCTTCTAAGCATTATACACATTAGCATGACATGACAAAGTGAGGGCATGGGCAATGTCAGCATCTATGTTTGAATTTCGTGTCGGGTTTATTCAAGTGTGAAGTCCCACATTGGATATGAGGGGAGGAGTGAAAGAGTTTATAAGTAGAAAAGGCTCATGAAACCATTGCTTTAAGGCTTTGGTTCAAGACGTGATGTCTTACTTGTATAGCTCTCTGCTCTTCTCATGCCCTGGTAACAATGGAACTGCCCAGTGGTTGGAGGCTCCACGAACGCGGTCAGGTCCAACACTTTGAATCCACATGAATAGAATGTGGCATCTTCTAGAATTAAGTAGTTAAACCTTCTCACTTTATGGTTATAAATGTTTGCAGGCTAGTGCACAACCATTTCTGGTGCTTGGTTTGTTGGTTACTGCTCTAGCAACTAGCCATTGATCTTTCAAAACTTAGCAAAAAAGTGCATGAATGAGTAGAATCAAGATTTCAAGATGAAAAAGTTAGAAAGAAATCCACAAAGCTCTTACTCAAGATTACATTTTAGAAATGTACCAATAGTTTTTCTTTGTTTTATGTTTTTCATACTCTAATTTTTGTTTTGTTCTTACCAAGAAAAACCGTAGAGGAAATGATAAAGAAAGACTTGAAGCTCAATAATTTTTCAATGAACATGATTTATGATAGAGTATTATGACGTTGTTTGATCCATGTCGCCGACCACACCTAGTGAAATTAAAACTTGGTTGTTGTTGTTGCAATTTCTTTTCCTTTCTCAGTTTTCCTATGAACTTAGTTTATGTTGATTGGTGCAATTTAATATTATATTTTGTCTGGCTAGAACATAAACAGAAATCATAAAGCCTTGGTATCTATCTTCACTTCTTATGTTGTATGAACTATGGAGGATCACAAACTCATGAACCTCAGGATTTGTTTGCGAGTTGAATTTTGAAGGAGAATGAATATACAAATCGATTCCCCTCCAAATTAGAAACACTTAGCAAACTAAACGTATAATCTTTATCTGCTATAAATTCTTACGAAAGTATTACTTTCGGAGAAAGAATAAATTTAATTAAAGATGGAGATGCCACAATCTTCACCATCAAAGACCTCAAACCATAGAGTATCTCACCCATTTTTTGCTTTTTTGTCACAATGGTGAAGGTTTTTAGTTTTTGAGTGTCACAAAGAACACAATATGTTCTCCATGAGTCTTTTTTTGGTACTATCATGAGTATCCCTCATCCTATGAGTAAAAAACTAATATTTTTTTTTCCAGGGTGCATAGTTGTATCTTTCGAATAAGATAAATGTTTAGATTAACCATTATGTCAAAGAAAGAAGATGAAAAGTATATCTCAAGCTCACACAAAGTTATAATAATTTCTCTTTCCAATGCATATAATTTTCAATGATCAACCACTTTGCTACAAATTGTCTTAAGAAGAAATATGATTTAGTTATGGTGCCCCACCCTTCTTAGGGAAAATGGATCATATTACAAGAGACAACAAATACTAGCAATACATTTTAATTTTAGGTCTTTCATTGATACATAATTCTTAATGTTTGAAGAGTACCCCTCTAGAACTTTAACATTATGAAAAAACTTACAAAATTATATTTTCTCTTTCGTAGAGCAAATATAAGTTGTTAGAAGATGTATGTTTTCCCTTCTTCATCAACATCGATTATGTTCTTATTCTGATACTAATCAAGTCCAATCTTGATTCAAGTTATCTTTAGTTTTACCAAAAATATCGATTGAGGTACCAACAAGACTTTCAAATACATTTTATTCAATATGCATAACATTGAGAAAATACCTTACATATAATGACCTCTTATATGACAATTCAAAGAAGATTGACATTTTCTTCCACCTATTTGTAATCATTTCTGCTGCAAAAATTTATCAAAGTTATTGCTCAAGCTCTTTAGTTATTGAAATAATTGATCATTCGCCAATGGCAGAGGAGTCTGAGTCTGACATTCTTCATGGTTCTCGTTAATGCTTTTCTCCATCGACGATAATAATGATATGGATGCAAAACTCAATGATGACCAATAAATACATTATTGTTATAGTATTTCAACCTCGTCGAATGTGTATTGTCTTTATATATAGGACATAGATAATATCCTTTGTACTATATTGAGGCATATTATCATTTTGCTGAAAAATCATTGATTGTGTCAAATAACAAAACCCTCAAGTGGAATGTTTCTTCATCATACCCATCATATAACTCTATATATGTCTTTCGCATTTCCTTGAAGTCTTAAATTAATGGAGCCAAATATATGTCTATATCATTTCCTAGTTGTTTAGGACCATCACTTAACATAGATAACATCATAAACTTGCGCTTCATGCATAGCCAATGAGGTAAGTTGTGTATCACCAATATCATTAGTCATGTGATATGGGGGCTACTTTGAATACCATATGGGTTAATTCTATTAGTGGACAATTCAAAACATAAATTTATTGATTCTTGAGCGAAACTAGGATAATCATGATCAACTTTTCTCCATTGAGGAAAATCTACATGATATCGAACCTTGTCATCTTTGATCATTTTATCATCATGTCATGTTAATTGTTTTGCGTATTTTGTATTGTTGAACATGCGCAAACTTCAATGAAAAATATCATACAACCTTTGTTAGAGTTGAGTCGTCCTTCTTATACCACGAGACATTACATATAGGACACAATTTTAATGAAACTACTCATTTAAAAATAAAATGCAATCATTTTCACATACGCGTATCCTCTTGTACTCAATGACAATAGAGCATAATATTAGTTTATCATCATAGGTTTGAGAAGGGAACACATTATCTCCCGACAACTTATCCTTCAAAAGTGTAAGTAACTCAGTAAAGTTCTTATCAGTCTATCTTTTAACAAATTTCAACTTGTACAATTTTGATACTATTGTCAATCTTGTAAATATAACACAACCATTATATAACGGTTTATGAGTATCATTTATTAACTGCTCAAATATCTAAGGACAATATTGAAAATCCTCTTTGATCATATTTTCCATTTCTTCGAAAAAGTCACTTTCATATGCATATGTGTTGATATCATTTGTAAAGATCTTATTAGTGTAACCATCTTTCATTTCCCTATCTCTTCTCTCACCATGTCTTGTCCAACATGTGTAAATCTATTCGTTTCTATGACACACTAAATGAACTTTTAGCTAGGTTCGATTAACTCGCCTTGTATAACAAGATCATACAATTTTGTTAGGGTTTTTGACACCCTTAATAACAAACCTAATAAATGATTACACTTCATCCTCATATTTTTTCATCAATCAATTGATGTTCCTCCATTTTTATCAACAAAGAAAGCCTCATCTCTACCTATAAGACCAAGAACAATAGTAGCTAACTTCTAGGCAGATTAGTAATATATGAGATAAACTACCTAAAGTCGAATTGACAAAAAATATAGTGAGCACAAATCAGAACCTAACTCATTTATAGTGAGCAAAAGTGAGAGATACAAAAAAGAAAAAACACATGGATGCTACAAAAGGAAAAACTTACGAAAAGGACTAAACTCACTTTTGACATCTTCAAAGTGTTTTTAGTGTCTTGTGGGAAGATGTAGTGTGAGTGTTATGGGAAGATAACTTGAATACATGAATAATGTGGTAAGGTGAGAGTTGTGTGAAGATGAATTTAATGAGTTTTGTGGGAAGATAAGTGTCATGGGAATGCGAGTCTTATGAGAAAGTGAGTGTCGTGTGAACGTTTTTTAATTCACAAAATATTTTTTGAGTTCTAGTGTCTAAATGAACAGATAATGTGTGATATTTTAGATAACCCTAAATCAAGCTATAACCATTATAACATATAAACATGGATTGAATCATTAACAACTCTAGAGGCAAACTCACTTCAAATCAAAATACTCCAATGCTACCCTATTACACACATCATCATTAGTATAAAATACAAAAAAATGGATAGTGCAAAATATATAAAAATATATACAAAAAAAAAAATAAATAAATAAAATGGATATGGCACCATAATAAAAGTTTTTTATATTATTAAGATATCCTATATAAGCCAAAAACATGTGTTTGTGACTGCAGCCCTAGCAGTTGTACTTCATTTCTCACCGAGTCAGCTACACTACCCATACCTTCGATCAAACCCATTCACTGTAAGTGATTCTTCAAAACCGATCAAAATCTCAACTTTTCATCTGGGTCTTGCTCAGTTTTTGATTTTGATTCCTTATTTTCACAACCCATTTGGGTAAAAAATTGATTTTTTAGGTTTTTTTGTTGTTGTTTTTGGTGCAGAAGTGAGAAACCATGTCGGACGATGAAAGAGATGAGAAAGAGTTGGATCTCTCTTCTCATGAAGTTGTTACCAAATACAAAACTGCAGCTGAGATTGTTAACAGTGAGATTTTCACTATCTTTGTGTATATTTATCTTGTAATTCTGTTTGTGTTTTTGTTATTTGTTACATTGAATTTTTTGTATACATGAATTTTATGAAATCTAGCTAAAGTTAATTTTTTTTAATTTGATTTAAATTTTATCTTGTGTGTTTGTGATTTTCATGCTCTGGTAAGTAATGGGTATATATTTTCTTGCAGAGGCCTTGAAGTTGGTTATTTCAGAATGCAAACCAAAGGCGAAGATTGTTGACATTTGTGAAAAAGGGGATTCATTTATTAGAGAGTAAGCTTATGTTGTTCTCTATTGTTTTTTTCGGTCGAGGATTGAATTAAATTTGGTATTTTCACTATTTTATAAGTGACTGGAAGGAGCATTGTATGTGGGATTTGATGTATGCTTATATAATTGCTACTGCTGTTGTCTTTTAGTTTAAATCTGCCACGTGACTATGTTCCGTAATTGCAATTAAGACTGAAATATTATGATTTTGTCCGGCTCGGTAACTGCATTTACATTAAATGCAAGGTAACCGCTGCGGTGACCACAACTGAAATTTAAAACCATTTGACCTTAATAATATTTAATATGGATCAAGGTTTTAAAATGTGGCCCATTTTCAAAACATTCCTTGTTTTTTATTGCAAAAAAGCTGTCGCCTTCCAAAACGTTAATGTTGTAGCCTCAATTATGGTCATGGAGCCAGATTTAAAACCTTGATCTTGATCATTCACATTTAGTTTAAATGGCTGAGATTTACTCTTCTCATCTCTCACAATAAATTACTCATCTCATTAGATATTCCCTCACACACATGTATATGAATCCGTGATTTTTACCTTACGGTGTTCTGTTTTTGTGTTAAGGCAAACTGGAAATGTGTACAAGAATGTGAAGAGGAAGATTGAGAGAGGTGTTGCTTTCCCGACATGCTTATCTGTGAACAACACAGTTTGTCATTTCTCTCCTCTCGCCAGTGATGAGGCGGTCTTGGAAGAAGGTGACATATTGAAAATGTAAGTTTCTTGGAATAAATTTGTAATAAATGATGGAAGAATGAATGAAGTGGTTTTGGCTATTACTCGGGACTTTAATTGACTTTTTATTTGGTTGGTTGCAGTGATCTGGCTTGCCATATCGATGGGTTCATTGCCGCTGTGGCTCACACACATGTTCTTCAGAACGGTCCAGTTACAGGACGAGCAGCTGATGTCTTAGCAGCTGCAAACACTGCTGCCGAGGTGGCCTTGAGGCTGGTCAGGCCAGGAAAAAAGGTAACTATACATAAGAATTTATTTTTTCCTGCATCTGCATTTGTAAAATGAGTCAAGTTGCCGTATGTTTTAGTCAAAGGCATTTTGTACCAAGCTTATATTGGCAATTCGGCTTAATTTATTGCGACATAACAAAGTACTATTTTTTATGTACCGTATGAAGGGATTCCCTTGCCTTGTGAATATTGATCTCTAAATGATGAAAACTATCATGAGCTATGGATAAATAAAAACTATAAGCGAAACTATTAAGAAAGATTTACAAGGTGGTTTGCTTGTAGACATGTTTACGAAAAATATATGCCGTCATTTGGTCCATGTAGCCGACTCCATTTAATGCGAAAAACTATTGCAGCTGCAGGGCAATTTTATTAGAAGAATTATGATTAAAATGATCTTGCTGGATTTACTTTGTCCTGTGTTTGACAAATTCTAGATCATTTTCAACCTTACAGGTGGGCCGGTCAGGCTTTGTTCGGGACTCTTACACCGGACATAATTGTTCTCACAATCTTATACAGCATAGCTGGAGTATGCATATTCTTCATGGCATTTTGTTAGACATGACATGTCGAAGAATACTTTAGAGTGGTCATTAATATTTTCGCGTTATCAAATTGCAGCTAGGAATTGCCATAGTCAATGACTTCAAAAGTATTGAAGGGGATAGAGCACTAGGGCTTCAGGTCTACTCTATTATCCTTTGCTTTTCGATGCCTATATTATGAACTTTTCGATGTTTTTGCAATTTTAATCATGCACTGTATTGAAGTAGCTGCTGCTGACATTTCTACTGGCGATGTTGTTTCAATAGTCTCTTCCAGTTGCTTTTGGTGCCGAAACTGCAAAATGGATATGTGTTGGCGCCATCAACATCACACAATTATCCGTTGCTGGTAAGTTTTGATCCCTCGGACATATATAAATAATTACACTATATTCTCTAATGTTGAATGTTCTCAATGTGGTAATGCGGCCATAATATGCTGGTTACGATCACTGCCGCAACCACTTCACCCTGCATTGCATTCAAATGGTGACGTGGACATATACGACTGCATTGCACCCGTATTGCGTTGAGCCGTATTGACCACATTGGGCCACAACAGATCACAACAAAGTCAAGTATAATTTTTTTCTGACATTTATGGTGCAGGATATCTACTTGGGGCTGATAAACCGTATTATGCATTGGCTTTAGTTGGCTTAATTGTTCCACAAGTCATATTTCAGGTCAAATACAAAAACTACACACCCCTTTTAAATTTTGTTAATTTTCTTGTACATGATCTTAAAGAAATGTCTACAATCATGTATAGTATTAGGCAACATATGGTAGATATATTAGAGTGAGACCGAAGAGATTACGAGGAAAAAATGTATCTACTGACAATGTAAGACTTTTATATATTGTCAGTCCATCATCCACCATTCCTATGTTAACCATCATTGACTCTGAAACAAAAGTAATACAAATCAACGATGGATGATGTATCGACAGTGTAAAAAACTTTACATTGACGGTGTGTAGATTTTAAACTCTTATTTTTAATCATTCGTCTCTTAAAAAGTGTAATGCAAATGAATGGTAGATGAAGTACTGACTATGTATAAATCTTTATACCGATAGTGCATAGATATCAGACTCATACGTTATAAGTGTTTTGTTCTATGTTTGGTGCGTTTTATAAATAAAACATTCTAAAAAAGTAGAATATTCTGGTTTCACATGTAGCAACAAAAATAATACAACAGAATATTACCCTAATGCATGCTAAGCTTTTCTATCTAAACTTTATGGTAGCAACTCACTACTTTGTGTGTTGCAGTTCAAGTACTTCCTCAAGGACCCTGTGAAATATGATGTTAAATATCAGGTATTTATGCACCACTTAAACCTTAGCTTCTAAGCATTATACACATTAGCATGACATGACAAAGTGAGGGCATGGGCAATGTCAGCATCTATGTTTGAATTTCGTGTCGGGTTTATTCAAGTGTGAAGTCCCACATTGGATATGAGGGGAGGAGTGAAAGAGTTTATAAGTAGAAAAGGCTCATGAAACCATTGCTTTAAGGCTTTGGTTCAAGACGTGATGTCTTACTTGTATAGCTCTCTGCTCTTCTCATGCCCTGGTAACAATGGAACTGCCCAGTGGTTGGAGGCTCCACGAACGCGGTCAGGTCCAACACTTTGAATCCACATGAATAGAATGTGGCATCTTCTAGAATTAAGTAGTTAAACCTTCTCACTTTATGGTTATAAATGTTTGCAGGCTAGTGCACAACCATTTCTGGTGCTTGGTTTGTTGGTTACTGCTCTAGCAACTAGCCATTGATCTTTCAAAACTTAGCAAAAAAGTGCATGAATGAGTAGAATCAAGATTTCAAGATGAAAAAGTTAGAAAGAAATCCACAAAGCTCTTACTCAAGATTACATTTTAGAAATGTACCAATAGTTTTTCTTTGTTTTATGTTTTTCATACTCTAATTTTTGTTTTGTTCTTACCAAGAAAAACCGTAGAGGAAATGATAAAGAAAGACTTGAAGCTCAATAATTTTTCAATGAACATGATTTATGATAGAGTATTATGACGTTGTTTGATCCATGTCGCCGACCACACCTAGTGAAATTAAAACTTGGTTGTTGTTGTTGCAATTTCTTTTCCTTTCTCAGTTTTCCTATGAACTTAGTTTATGTTGATTGGTGCAATTTAATATTATATTTTGTCTGGCTAGAACATAAACAGAAATCATAAAGCCTTGGTATCTATCTTCACTTCTTATGTTGTATGAACTATGGAGGATCACAAACTCATGAACCTCAGGATTTGTTTGCGAGTTGAATTTTGAAGGAGAATGAATATACAAATCGATTCCCCTCCAAATTAGAAACACTTAGCAAACTAAACGTATAATCTTTATCTGCTATAAATTCTTACGAAAGTATTACTTTCGGAGAAAGAATAAATTTAATTAAAGATGGAGATGCCACAATCTTCACCATCAAAGACCTCAAACCATAGAGTATCTCACCCATTTTTTGCTTTTTTGTCACAATGGTGAAGGTTTTTAGTTTTTGAGTGTCACAAAGAACACAATATGTTCTCCATGAGTCTTTTTTTGGTACTATCATGAGTATCCCTCATCCTATGAGTAAAAAACTAATATTTTTTTTTCCAGGGTGCATAGTTGTATCTTTCGAATAAGATAAATGTTTAGATTAACCATTATGTCAAAGAAAGAAGATGAAAAGTATATCTCAAGCTCACACAAAGTTATAATAATTTCTCTTTCCAATGCATATAATTTTCAATGATCAACCACTTTGCTACAAATTGTCTTAAGAAGAAATATGATTTAGTTATGGTGCCCCACCCTTCTTAGGGAAAATGGATCATATTACAAGAGACAACAAATACTAGCAATACATTTTAATTTTAGGTCTTTCATTGATACATAATTCTTAATGTTTGAAGAGTACCCCTCTAGAACTTTAACATTATGAAAAAACTTACAAAATTATATTTTCTCTTTCGTAGAGCAAATATAAGTTGTTAGAAGATGTATGTTTTCCCTTCTTCATCAACATCGATTATGTTCTTATTCTGATACTAATCAAGTCCAATCTTGATTCAAGTTATCTTTAGTTTTACCAAAAATATCGATTGAGGTACCAACAAGACTTTCAAATACATTTTATTCAATATGCATAACATTGAGAAAATACCTTACATATAATGACCTCTTATATGACAATTCAAAGAAGATTGACATTTTCTTCCACCTATTTGTAATCATTTCTGCTGCAAAAATTTATCAAAGTTATTGCTCAAGCTCTTTAGTTATTGAAATAATTGATCATTCGCCAATGGCAGAGGAGTCTGAGTCTGACATTCTTCATGGTTCTCGTTAATGCTTTTCTCCATCGACGATAATAATGATATGGATGCAAAACTCAATGATGACCAATAAATACATTATTGTTATAGTATTTCAACCTCGTCGAATGTGTATTGTCTTTATATATAGGACATAGATAATATCCTTTGTACTATATTGAGGCATATTATCATTTTGCTGAAAAATCATTGATTGTGTCAAATAACAAAACCCTCAAGTGGAATGTTTCTTCATCATACCCATCATATAACTCTATATATGTCTTTCGCATTTCCTTGAAGTCTTAAATTAATGGAGCCAAATATATGTCTATATCATTTCCTAGTTGTTTAGGACCATCACTTAACATAGATAACATCATAAACTTGCGCTTCATGCATAGCCAATGAGGTAAGTTGTGTATCACCAATATCATTAGTCATGTGATATGGGGGCTACTTTGAATACCATATGGGTTAATTCTATTAGTGGACAATTCAAAACATAAATTTATTGATTCTTGAGCGAAACTAGGATAATCATGATCAACTTTTCTCCATTGAGGAAAATCTACATGATATCGAACCTTGTCATCTTTGATCATTTTATCATCATGTCATGTTAATTGTTTTGCGTATTTTGTATTGTTGAACATGCGCAAACTTCAATGAAAAATATCATACAACCTTTGTTAGAGTTGAGTCGTCCTTCTTATACCACGAGACATTACATATAGGACACAATTTTAATGAAACTACTCATTTAAAAATAAAATGCAATCATTTTCACATACGCGTATCCTCTTGTACTCAATGACAATAGAGCATAATATTAGTTTATCATCATAGGTTTGAGAAGGGAACACATTATCTCCCGACAACTTATCCTTCAAAAGTGTAAGTAACTCAGTAAAGTTCTTATCAGTCTATCTTTTAACAAATTTCAACTTGTACAATTTTGATACTATTGTCAATCTTGTAAATATAACACAACCATTATATAACGGTTTATGAGTATCATTTATTAACTGCTCAAATATCTAAGGACAATATTGAAAATCCTCTTTGATCATATTTTCCATTTCTTCGAAAAAGTCACTTTCATATGCATATGTGTTGATATCATTTGTAAAGATCTTATTAGTGTAACCATCTTTCATTTCCCTATCTCTTCTCTCACCATGTCTTGTCCAACATGTGTAAATCTATTCGTTTCTATGACACACTAAATGAACTTTTAGCTAGGTTCGATTAACTCGCCTTGTATAACAAGATCATACAATTTTGTTAGGGTTTTTGACACCCTTAATAACAAACCTAATAAATGATTACACTTCATCCTCATATTTTTTCATCAATCAATTGATGTTCCTCCATTTTTATCAACAAAGAAAGCCTCATCTCTACCTATAAGACCAAGAACAATAGTAGCTAACTTCTAGGCAGATTAGTAATATATGAGATAAACTACCTAAAGTCGAATTGACAAAAAATATAGTGAGCACAAATCAGAACCTAACTCATTTATAGTGAGCAAAAGTGAGAGATACAAAAAAGAAAAAACACATGGATGCTACAAAAGGAAAAACTTACGAAAAGGACTAAACTCACTTTTGACATCTTCAAAGTGTTTTTAGTGTCTTGTGGGAAGATGTAGTGTGAGTGTTATGGGAAGATAACTTGAATACATGAATAATGTGGTAAGGTGAGAGTTGTGTGAAGATGAATTTAATGAGTTTTGTGGGAAGATAAGTGTCATGGGAATGCGAGTCTTATGAGAAAGTGAGTGTCGTGTGAACGTTTTTTAATTCACAAAATATTTTTTGAGTTCTAGTGTCTAAATGAACAGATAATGTGTGATATTTTAGATAACCCTAAATCAAGCTATAACCATTATAACATATAAACATGGATTGAATCATTAACAACTCTAGAGGCAAACTCACTTCAAATCAAAATACTCCAATGCTACCCTATTACACACATCATCATTAGTATAAAATACAAAAAAATGGATAGTGCAAAATATATAAAAATATATACAAAAAAAAAAATAAATAAATAAAATGGATATGGCACCATAATAAAAGTTTTTTATATTATTAAGATATCCTATATAAGCCAAAAACATGTGTTTGTGACTGCAGCCCTAGCAGTTGTACTTCATTTCTCACCGAGTCAGCTACACTACCCATACCTTCGATCAAACCCATTCACTGTAAGTGATTCTTCAAAACCGATCAAAATCTCAACTTTTCATCTGGGTCTTGCTCAGTTTTTGATTTTGATTCCTTATTTTCACAACCCATTTGGGTAAAAAATTGATTTTTTAGGTTTTTTTGTTGTTGTTTTTGGTGCAGAAGTGAGAAACCATGTCGGACGATGAAAGAGATGAGAAAGAGTTGGATCTCTCTTCTCATGAAGTTGTTACCAAATACAAAACTGCAGCTGAGATTGTTAACAGTGAGATTTTCACTATCTTTGTGTATATTTATCTTGTAATTCTGTTTGTGTTTTTGTTATTTGTTACATTGAATTTTTTGTATACATGAATTTTATGAAATCTAGCTAAAGTTAATTTTTTTTAATTTGATTTAAATTTTATCTTGTGTGTTTGTGATTTTCATGCTCTGGTAAGTAATGGGTATATATTTTCTTGCAGAGGCCTTGAAGTTGGTTATTTCAGAATGCAAACCAAAGGCGAAGATTGTTGACATTTGTGAAAAAGGGGATTCATTTATTAGAGAGTAAGCTTATGTTGTTCTCTATTGTTTTTTTCGGTCGAGGATTGAATTAAATTTGGTATTTTCACTATTTTATAAGTGACTGGAAGGAGCATTGTATGTGGGATTTGATGTATGCTTATATAATTGCTACTGCTGTTGTCTTTTAGTTTAAATCTGCCACGTGACTATGTTCCGTAATTGCAATTAAGACTGAAATATTATGATTTTGTCCGGCTCGGTAACTGCATTTACATTAAATGCAAGGTAACCGCTGCGGTGACCACAACTGAAATTTAAAACCATTTGACCTTAATAATATTTAATATGGATCAAGGTTTTAAAATGTGGCCCATTTTCAAAACATTCCTTGTTTTTTATTGCAAAAAAGCTGTCGCCTTCCAAAACGTTAATGTTGTAGCCTCAATTATGGTCATGGAGCCAGATTTAAAACCTTGATCTTGATCATTCACATTTAGTTTAAATGGCTGAGATTTACTCTTCTCATCTCTCACAATAAATTACTCATCTCATTAGATATTCCCTCACACACATGTATATGAATCCGTGATTTTTACCTTACGGTGTTCTGTTTTTGTGTTAAGGCAAACTGGAAATGTGTACAAGAATGTGAAGAGGAAGATTGAGAGAGGTGTTGCTTTCCCGACATGCTTATCTGTGAACAACACAGTTTGTCATTTCTCTCCTCTCGCCAGTGATGAGGCGGTCTTGGAAGAAGGTGACATATTGAAAATGTAAGTTTCTTGGAATAAATTTGTAATAAATGATGGAAGAATGAATGAAGTGGTTTTGGCTATTACTCGGGACTTTAATTGACTTTTTATTTGGTTGGTTGCAGTGATCTGGCTTGCCATATCGATGGGTTCATTGCCGCTGTGGCTCACACACATGTTCTTCAGAACGGTCCAGTTACAGGACGAGCAGCTGATGTCTTAGCAGCTGCAAACACTGCTGCCGAGGTGGCCTTGAGGCTGGTCAGGCCAGGAAAAAAGGTAACTATACATAAGAATTTATTTTTTCCTGCATCTGCATTTGTAAAATGAGTCAAGTTGCCGTATGTTTTAGTCAAAGGCATTTTGTACCAAGCTTATATTGGCAATTCGGCTTAATTTATTGCGACATAACAAAGTACTATTTTTTATGTACCGTATGAAGGGATTCCCTTGCCTTGTGAATATTGATCTCTAAATGATGAAAACTATCATGAGCTATGGATAAATTCCGATGAAGCATTATTGTCATAGTTACACTGATAGAGGTCATGTATGCTTTTTCTCGTCAATTGGTTGGAATAATGATTAAGTGAAACAACTAGATCCGTCAACTGAAATGTTAGTTCCTCATCTCTCAACTGGTTGTCAAGTTCAATCCTTGAGACTACTTGGTTTTCAATTCAATCCTTTTAGACACGTTATTTTCATGTCATGTTGAGTGCTATCTGCCATGTCATTGAAATCCTGACCTATTCACTTCATGTATTCTCCGGTTTTGGAACAACTGTTAAAACTTATTTGTTGACCTATTTCATGTTTTCATATCTTAATGGTTTCCTCCTTTCCCTGTTGCCTAAACTAAAATTGGTCGAATACAATTTGTGGTTGTGCTGATTTATGTGATCGATGCACTTGTTTTTTGTAGCCAAATATAGTACTATACGCGAATTATTGCTTATAATCTGTATGTGGAGAAGAGGAATAATTAGATTGATTATCATCACAGTACACTTTGTCTTTTGCAAACAACACACTATTGAGACTACGTGTAAATGATCCCTTTTTAATCTTCATAGCAGCTCATAATAATGCTTTTGTCAATTTTTCTTCTCTTGTCAGAATAAGGATGTAACTGAAGCAATTCAAAAGGTTGCTGCTGCCTATGATTGTAAAATCGTAGAGGGTGTTCTTAGCCATCAATTGAAGCAGTTTGTTATTGATGGGAACAAGGTTGTGCTTAGTGTATCTAATCCGGATACAAGGGTTGATGAAGCAGAGTTTGAGGAGAATGAAGTTTATGCAATTGATATTGTCACAAGCACCGGAGATGGCAAGGTAGGTTAATTCTATTAATATATTGATGAACATCGTGCAGTTCCTACGAATTATCGAAAGTAAATTTCGCATCACTTGCAGCCTAAGCTGTTGGATGAGAAGCAGACAACTATTTATAAGAGGGCTGTTGACAAGAGTTATCACTTGAAGATGAAGGCGTCTAGATTTATTTTCAGTGAAATTAGCCAGAAATTTCCAATCATGCCATTCTCAGCTAGGTATTGTTACTATTTGCGTTCTTTAAATTCTTAGAATATATAAGAAACATCTCTTAATATCTATCGTATCCTTGAATATTTTAGAGCATTTAAAAAATATTTCTCAGGATTTATTTCTTATTTATATTTTATGATTTGCTCCCTTATTTAATCAAGACTAGGATTCTACATTTTTTGTATTAATTAATAGGACATGGATCAATGGTGTGATAATGTTGTATTAGACTTGTCTTTTGTAATAACCTTTTCATATCAGAATATCAGTGTCATTATTCGGAGTTTCTTCTACTCTCTCCCTTCCTGAGATAAAACTCTCAATTCAACAAAAAATATATTCGAACTGTTTCAATTTGGATTTTGATTCTCTTCGTTCTACTTATTAGAATCTTTATTCGTTGATAATAGGGCTTTGGAAGAGAAAAGAGCTCGTCTGGGCTTAGTAGAGTGCGTGAATCATGAACTCTTGCAGCCATATCCTGTTCTACATGAAAAACCTGGTAATGTTTTTGGCTAATAGTATTTGATCCCGTGTTGCAGTATTTTTGTGAGCACTGCTCATGTCATGCATTTTTTGTTACTTTTCAGGTGATTTTGTTGCACATATCAAATTCACAGTCTTGCTAATGCCAAATGGATCGGACCGACTCAGTTCTATTCCGCTCCAGGAATTGCAGCCTACAAAAACTGTTGACGATCCTGAAATCAAGGCATGGCTAGCCTTGGGCACAAAGACAAAGAAGAAAGGTGGTGGAAAGAAAAAGAAAGGTATGCCGTGTTTGCATCATCCTTATAGTGTGGAATCGTGTCGTGCTTATTTACGTGTAATGTTTCGAACATTTGTGGATTGTACTAGTTGTCAAATTGGCTAAATCAATGCTTGGTTGTTTGGATATAGGTAAGAAGGGGGACAAGGCAGATGAGTCAGTTGAAGCTGCTGAGCCTGTGGACTCAACAAATTGAGCAAAAACCTCAAGATTGATCCCTTCCCCCTAACAAAAAAAGTACTTTTTTAATTTAGTTTACAAAAGCACTTTCAAATTTTGGTACATTGCTTATTGAGTTGTATCTGCTTGAATGTGTTTAGTGTGCACATTGTAGTTGGTACTTATCTCCTTGCTTTGATGCTTGTTTTTATAAAAACAATAGAAAAGTTTATGTTTAAAAATGTGTTTATGCTTTGATTATTAGATAAGAAGAATCCAGTTATGGAATCTGGAGGAGTATCACCCTTCTAGTCACACCAATGTGTGTATATGATTTTGGATTGTGAGAGTAGTTGTAGAATTGTTTTCAAATTCTACTTCCCTCATTTAATGGCGACTCTATCGTTACGACGAGGAGGAAGACCATGAGGGCTTGGTGGCTTGAAGGGGCTGAGTCCCTCTCAAGTACTGGAGAGTCTATTACTTAAATACTTCGATCTGTGGTATGTAAAGATATCATTGATGCATTTTGGTAACCGGCTGATGGGATGTGGTCTCGTGGGAGGGGGTGGTAGCTACATGTATCGAAAAAAAATCTTTCTCCACTAAGAATATCTTCTCAACTTATGGGTAAGGAATTAATTCCTTTCGTGGCATGTGACTGTCCCTCCCAATAAGTGTCGCTCTTAGGAATTGAACCTTTGATCTTTTGGTATTTATTGTGAATAGGGGTTCTGAAGTCTAGGAATGGAAAATGGGATTGGTTTTGATGCTAATAGATGTTAACCGATTTCATAGCTTGCTGTCCACGCGGTGTCTCAATCTGCTAATTTGCCGGCAGATTCACCACCAGAACCTCTCAATTGAACAATCAATCTCCTTATCACTTCACTCCTTAAGCTTTTTACCCTTATCATTTGATCATCTTATGACTCAGTAATTGATTGCCATAAGCAAATGCATAACTTCATTGCACACAATTTCAAAATGCAAATTTAATATAATCTTCATATATCTCAACTTTCTTTTTCTGATTTTTTTTACTAGGAATGGTGTCTTAGGAAAAAAAACTAATTTATACTTGGTGATAGCAGTTCAATATGTGATTATAAGTGCATGAAGTTCAATATTTGATTATAAGTCCATAAAGTTGGAGTGTTACCATAATGATTATCATTTTTAAGATTGAAGTTTAGAGGATGATGTTTACTTACTCCTAAGAAAATAATTGCTATTAAAACTAAGATAGAGATCAAAATGTACCATCCAAGGCATTTTATTTTATAACAAATGATATCTTCTCATTTTCGGGTAATTATATGTCATCCTTAACAAACGAGTGTTAGAATTATGATTCACATGAATTAAACTTTCTATCTATGATCTAGTACGATATCTATAGATCTAGTAATGTTTTAGAATATTTCTGTTGGAGAATATAAATTTTATTTTTATTTGGGTCTCATATTATTTTTAATTTATTATACATTCTAATATCTTAAATAAGAATAATTATTGGTTGTTCTTAGCCAATGAAAAGTGAGAAAAAATATAAATATTGTGGGATCCAAATAAGAACAAGAATGATATTTGCTATTGTAAGAAAAAACTATATATTACTCTTATTTTATGAGGAATTATAATAGATTATAAAATAATATATGAGACACAAACAATTGATTTTATTTCGAGATGCCTCCTTCCACGTTGCCATCTGCCTTTGATTTCTTCCATTTGTCACATCACAACTTCTCCACCACGTTACTTTTCCATATATTTGTCGCACCAATCATGGCATCCAAACTTCTACTCACCACACTCATTTCATATCCATTCCCCCTTTATTCACGAGCCGAGATATCTTCTGTCTCACAAATGTGCCACAAGCATGTAAATATTTATAATTAGTCAGTAAAATAATTAAATATTAAAATTTTAACTTAAATATATATTTTTAACCAATCATATCCAAGTATCCAACCACAGAAATAAAACAAAATCACCCATGTAAAATTGAAAACTAATTTAAAGAAGACATGGCTTGGTGGATGATAAAAACATTGATTCTTTGGTAAGAAAATTCTAAACAATTTAATTTCTTATGAGAGTCCAACTTCAAATTTGCTTCACTAGTCAATATAATATCTCCTTTCTCTTCTTTGATCTACCTACCTAGTTATAGTCTTTACTCTCTAGGATAAAAATATCACAAAACATAAACTAATATAATATACTAAACTAAATTATATTTCAAAACCTTTACAAACAACAAGTACCAAAACCACCGTCAATACCTAAACAACTATATTAAAACATAAAACCGCACATGGTATCTTCCAATACTTTCTTTTTTCTCCATTTCCACCTCCACCCTCTTTCAATCACATTTACCTTTTTGTCGTAACAAGATATTAGTCTAATGATATAAAGTCATATTAGATTTCAAACATAAAACTTTAATTTACGAGAATGATACTTTTTGAAAGGGATAACCACGTATTCCGAGATCAATTATTTTAGGAAGAAGTTGTGCTTGGTTGTAATGATACAATAAAATTTTCTCTTTACCACTTTCCAGAGGCACACACAGGATCATTACACCACTTTCTTCTATTTCCAAAGGCACACACAGGATTCTTTCTCTCCTCATCATTATTACACTAACAAAGCCTTATTATAAATAAATCTCTTTTCTACACTCTTCCCATTCATTTTCACATAAAAGCACTTAATCCCTCAAACTTGCTCAATTATTAAGCACTTATTTTCTCAACCTTTCTCAATTATTCTCTATCACTCCATAAACCACAACCTTTTTAACACCAACCAAAAGATGGACACAACTATATTCACTCCAAACGACGTCGTTTCATGCAATGGATCAAAAAAATCAACTAATTCTGATTCTAATCCTATTCAGTGTTCTATACCCACTTCGGTGATCTCTTCGTCCGAGGCCACATTAGGCCGCCACCTGGCTCGTCGCCTCGTCCAGGTCAGCACCATTATTAATCCTAACGAATTTGGATCCTCTCCATTACTGGAGAGTTTATTATTATATTGAAATCATGATACGAGACAAAAATAAAAATCCAAGTGTCCTAATTTTAACTCATTTTTTAATAAAATAAATTATAATTATTGTGTCCGACTCTTAGAGGAGTTGGGCTCAATTCTAACAACCAAATTTAATAACTTTTAGTTTCATTTGTGTCAAGAAAATTAAAATAATATTTTTATTACAATAAACTCGGCTACATGATCGAATGACACCATGTCAGATCAGATTTAACTACTTTCTTATATTTTTTGATACTAATCCCTATCGGGGGTTTTAGTTGCTCCCAAGAATTTAGTGAGGCCTTATACTACTGGACCAACGTCTTGTGAGTAGTTTCTTATATGTTGTTATTTATTTGCAGGTGGGGATAACGGATGTGTTCTCCGTTCCCGGGGACTTTAACCTGACGCTCCTCGACCACTTGATTGCTGAGCCGAAGCTCAACCTCATCGGCTGCTGTAACGAGCTGAACGCTGGTTATGCAGCCGATGGGTACGCGAGGTCGAGGGGCGTTGGTGCTTGTGTTGTTACTTTCACTGTGGGTGGACTTAGTATTCTCAACGCTATTGCTGGAGCTTATAGTGAAAATTTGCCATTGATTTGTATTGTGGGTGGACCAAATTCTAATGATTATGGAACTAATAGGATTTTGCATCATACTATTGGGTTACCTGATTTTAGCCAAGAATTGAGGTGCTTTCAGACTGTTACTTGTTTTCAGGTACCAATCATTTCTCAAAAAAATTGCTTTTTTATTTGTTTTTTTTTAATTCACTAATAGGAGTGTTTCTTTGGGACTTTGAAATTTTGGTACCAGTTTTTTTGTCATGATATGAACTAAGATGTTGACAGATCATGTTTTGTAGCTTTACCAATATTTGTTGGTATAATTAAGAAGGTATCCGATCACCCTATGAGTAAGAAACTAATCTTTTTCAGTTGCATGACTGTCTCTCCCAAACTCCCAGGAATTTAACTATTGACTTTTTGGTCTAATTGAGAATTCAGTTGAGCCTTACATCATTAGATCAACTACTGTCACTTTTTAGATAAAAGTGTGATCAATTTGTAAAAGTAATATTGTGTCAATAGATATTGTGGAAGGGTGAGAGGAAATAATATTAGTGAACAATCAAGATTAGAAGTTACACAAACGAGTGTTAGAATTATGATTCACATGAATTAAACTTTCTATCTATGATCTAGTACGATATCTATAGATCTAGTAATGTTTTAGAATATTTCTGTTGGAGAATATAAATTTTATTTTTATTTGGGTCTCATATTATTTTTAATTTATTATACATTCTAATATCTTAAATAAGAATAATTATTGGTTGTTCTTAGCCAATGAAAAGTGAGAAAAAATATAAATATTGTGGGATCCAAATAAGAACAAGAATGATATTTGCTATTGTAAGAAAAAACTATATATTACTCTTATTTTATGAGGAATTATAATAGATTATAAAATAATATATGAGACACAAACAATTGATTTTATTTCGAGATGCCTCCTTCCACGTTGCCATCTGCCTTTGATTTCTTCCATTTGTCACATCACAACTTCTCCACCACGTTACTTTTCCATATATTTGTCGCACCAATCATGGCATCCAAACTTCTACTCACCACACTCATTTCATATCCATTCCCCCTTTATTCACGAGCCGAGATATCTTCTGTCTCACAAATGTGCCACAAGCATGTAAATATTTATAATTAGTCAGTAAAATAATTAAATATTAAAATTTTAACTTAAATATATATTTTTAACCAATCATATCCAAGTATCCAACCACAGAAATAAAACAAAATCACCCATGTAAAATTGAAAACTAATTTAAAGAAGACATGGCTTGGTGGATGATAAAAACATTGATTCTTTGGTAAGAAAATTCTAAACAATTTAATTTCTTATGAGAGTCCAACTTCAAATTTGCTTCACTAGTCAATATAATATCTCCTTTCTCTTCTTTGATCTACCTACCTAGTTATAGTCTTTACTCTCTAGGATAAAAATATCACAAAACATAAACTAATATAATATACTAAACTAAATTATATTTCAAAACCTTTACAAACAACAAGTACCAAAACCACCGTCAATACCTAAACAACTATATTAAAACATAAAACCGCACATGGTATCTTCCAATACTTTCTTTTTTCTCCATTTCCACCTCCACCCTCTTTCAATCACATTTACCTTTTTGTCGTAACAAGATATTAGTCTAATGATATAAAGTCATATTAGATTTCAAACATAAAACTTTAATTTACGAGAATGATACTTTTTGAAAGGGATAACCACGTATTCCGAGATCAATTATTTTAGGAAGAAGTTGTGCTTGGTTGTAATGATACAATAAAATTTTCTCTTTACCACTTTCCAGAGGCACACACAGGATCATTACACCACTTTCTTCTATTTCCAAAGGCACACACAGGATTCTTTCTCTCCTCATCATTATTACACTAACAAAGCCTTATTATAAATAAATCTCTTTTCTACACTCTTCCCATTCATTTTCACATAAAAGCACTTAATCCCTCAAACTTGCTCAATTATTAAGCACTTATTTTCTCAACCTTTCTCAATTATTCTCTATCACTCCATAAACCACAACCTTTTTAACACCAACCAAAAGATGGACACAACTATATTCACTCCAAACGACGTCGTTTCATGCAATGGATCAAAAAAATCAACTAATTCTGATTCTAATCCTATTCAGTGTTCTATACCCACTTCGGTGATCTCTTCGTCCGAGGCCACATTAGGCCGCCACCTGGCTCGTCGCCTCGTCCAGGTCAGCACCATTATTAATCCTAACGAATTTGGATCCTCTCCATTACTGGAGAGTTTATTATTATATTGAAATCATGATACGAGACAAAAATAAAAATCCAAGTGTCCTAATTTTAACTCATTTTTTAATAAAATAAATTATAATTATTGTGTCCGACTCTTAGAGGAGTTGGGCTCAATTCTAACAACCAAATTTAATAACTTTTAGTTTCATTTGTGTCAAGAAAATTAAAATAATATTTTTATTACAATAAACTCGGCTACATGATCGAATGACACCATGTCAGATCAGATTTAACTACTTTCTTATATTTTTTGATACTAATCCCTATCGGGGGTTTTAGTTGCTCCCAAGAATTTAGTGAGGCCTTATACTACTGGACCAACGTCTTGTGAGTAGTTTCTTATATGTTGTTATTTATTTGCAGGTGGGGATAACGGATGTGTTCTCCGTTCCCGGGGACTTTAACCTGACGCTCCTCGACCACTTGATTGCTGAGCCGAAGCTCAACCTCATCGGCTGCTGTAACGAGCTGAACGCTGGTTATGCAGCCGATGGGTACGCGAGGTCGAGGGGCGTTGGTGCTTGTGTTGTTACTTTCACTGTGGGTGGACTTAGTATTCTCAACGCTATTGCTGGAGCTTATAGTGAAAATTTGCCATTGATTTGTATTGTGGGTGGACCAAATTCTAATGATTATGGAACTAATAGGATTTTGCATCATACTATTGGGTTACCTGATTTTAGCCAAGAATTGAGGTGCTTTCAGACTGTTACTTGTTTTCAGGTACCAATCATTTCTCAAAAAAATTGCTTTTTTATTTGTTTTTTTTTAATTCACTAATAGGAGTGTTTCTTTGGGACTTTGAAATTTTGGTACCAGTTTTTTTGTCATGATATGAACTAAGATGTTGACAGATCATGTTTTGTAGCTTTACCAATATTTGTTGGTATAATTAAGAAGGTATCCGATCACCCTATGAGTAAGAAACTAATCTTTTTCAGTTGCATGACTGTCTCTCCCAAACTCCCAGGAATTTAACTATTGACTTTTTGGTCTAATTGAGAATTCAGTTGAGCCTTACATCATTAGATCAACTACTGTCACTTTTTAGATAAAAGTGTGATCAATTTGTAAAAGTAATATTGTGTCAATAGATATTGTGGAAGGGTGAGAGGAAATAATATTAGTGAACAATCAAGATTAGAAGTTACTTAAGGGTTAGTTTGGGAGTTGGATTTTGGAGGGGAAGGGAGGGAAAGGGAAGGCTTGGGAACCATGAAATACACTTGTTTCATAGCTCCCAAGCCTTCCCTTTCCCTCCCTTTCCCTCCAAAATCCAACTCCTAAACTAACCCTAAAGGGTCACTACTTTATGTAATGTGAGTGTTTTATGAAGTTTGGGATTTTGGCATGTTGGGTGTTTGTGGTGATTCTTCAGATTGAATTGGATATTAGTTTGTTGCTATTTTTGTGAATTGCTCTGTTTGTGTTTTGAAGTTTTTGTTACCCTTTTTATGCTAGATCTTAACTTGATGAGTTGTGGTAATATGGTTTTTGCTAATTGGTTAATGTGATGAGTAATTTGGAAGTTTTTTCATGAAAACAATCTGAACCTTACTGATTTTCTTGTGGTGGTTCATTGTGATTTGCAATTTTTTTGCTCTTATATGAGTATTTCATAAAGTTTGGATTTTTGGCCTTGTGTGTTAAAACTTTTTTGGTGATTGGTTTTGATTATAGGCTGTGGTGAATAACTTAGAAGATGCTCATGAGTTGATAGACACAGCAATATCAACCGCGTTGAAAGAAAGCAAGCCTGTCTACATAAGCATTGGCTGTAACTTGCCTGGAATCCCTCACCCCACTTTCAGTCGCGATCCTGTTCCGTTTGCATTGAATCCCAGGTAAGGTTCTTGAAATATTGTATAATATCAATTGTTATTGATTAGAGGTTGAGTACTAAGTGGGAGTCTCGTGCATCAGACTGCCTGCATTAGCACAACGGTAAGATTGCTGCCTTATGACCTGATGGTCATGGGTTCAAATCCCAAACATGGCCTATCTGCTAGTCGGGGCAAGGCTGTGTACGTTTCCCTCCTTATTAAAGCCTTCCGGGTCGGGGAGGCGTGAATTGGGCCACCATTTTTTACTCATTGTTATTTATTGCTTGGTTAAAAATCCAATAATTTAAAAAGCTGGTGATTAGTGTGATCTGATTTTTTGTTTTTATTCGGTGTTCTGTAGACTAAGTAACCAGGCGGGGTTGGAAGCAGCAGTTGAAGCAGCAGCAGAATTCCTCAACAAGGCAGTGAAACCAGTACTAGTGGGTGGTCCTAAACTGAGGGTGGCTAATGCCAATGATGCCTTTGTTGAACTAGCGGATGCATCTGGTTATGCATATGCTGTGATGCCATCAGCTAAAGGGCAGGTTCCAGAGCACCATCCTCATTTCATCGGAACTTATTGGGGCGCTGTGAGTACTGCATTCTGTGCTGAGATTGTGGAGTCTGCTGATGCATACTTGTTTGCCGGTCCCATTTTCAACGATTACAGCTCTGTAGGATACTCACTTCTTCTGAAGAAAGAGAAAGCTATCATGGTTCAGCCTGACCGGGTTGTGATTGCGAATGGGCCTGCATTCGGGTGTGTGCTGATGAGGGATTTTCTCAAGGCACTTGCGAAGCGTCTCAAGCACAACAACACCGCATACGAAAATTACCACAGGATATTTGTCCCTGATGGGCATCCTTTGGAGGCTGAACCCAAAGAACCTTTGAGGGTGAATGTTTTGTTCAAACATATACAAAATATGCTGTCTGCCGAAACCGCTGTTATTGCTGAGACCGGTGACTCATGGTTTAACTGTCAAAAGCTGAAATTGCCAAAGGGATGTGGGTAAGTTAAGCCTGAGTAGATATGATATATGGTACTTATATGTCATGTTATCGTTTCTTAGTGTTTTGATGAAAACCTTTGAAACAGGTATGAGTTCCAAATGCAATATGGCTCTATTGGATGGTCTGTTGGTGCAACTCTTGGTTATGCACAAGCTGTCCCCGAGAAGCGAGTTCTCGCATTCATCGGTGACGGAAGCTTTCAGGTTTGAACTCACAATAACTACTTAAAAGATGATTTCAATCAAAATGACTTCTTTCTATTACTGTCCCTTAAACCTTCACTGAAGACAATTCTTTTAACTGCTTATGGTGTTTTTCTCTTTTCAGGTGACTGCTCAAGATGTATCCACAATGCTGAGATGTGAACAAAAGACAATAATCTTCCTGATAAATAATGGTGGATACACCATTGAAGTTGAAATCCATGATGGCCCTTACAATGTGATTAAGAACTGGAATTACACTGGGTTCATTGATGCAATCCACAATGGTGAAGGGAAATGCTGGACTACCAAGGTGAGTTTATGTGTCACTTTGGTTCCTATACATAACACTCCTATGTAATAAGATGTAATGCCACATTGGATCCCCACGTATCGTATTAGGCCAAACGTCAAAGTTTTAATTCCCGAGAATTACATTTTTCAGGTGTTCTGTGAAGAGGAGTTAATTGAAGCAATTAATATAGCAAAAGGAGAAAAGAAAGATAGCTTATGCTTCATAGAAGTGATTGTTCACAAAGATGATACAAGTAAAGAGCTTCTTGAATGGGGTTCAAGGGTTTCTGCTGCTAATAGCCGTCCACCTAATCCTCAGTGAAAACTCAAAAATGAAAAATGAAAACTTTACCCTTTGCATTTATGTAATTGAGTACTACCCTTTTAAGATATCCTTGCATGGAATTTTCTTTTGTTACTGGTTTTGTACATTTATGCAACTCAGTTTACTGGTTTTATTATATTAAATCAAGTGAGATATAAACACTTATCGGGAACGACAATCACACAATGAAAATGATTAGTTCCTTACTCACAAGGTGATGAAATATTTTTAGTAGTACAAAAAACGTCATTATTAACAATAATTATATTATTTTCCCTTCACTTTTCTTTTTCCATTTTCTGTCATACTAAATAACTAAAAAATCATCTTATTTTCTATTAATTTTCTTCTCTCAGTTTTTCTTTCCTCAACTTTTCTTTTGTAAGCCAAATCTAACCACTTGGTAGTATATTAAAACAATACTCAATATTAATTTACATGTATATTATTATGATGATAATGTTTTATTTCAACTACTGTTTAAATATAAATGTAGTCAAATCACTGGACTTTTTTAAATTATTTCACCTATTTAATAATATTTTTATAAATATAAATTACACTAAATTATCAGCTTGATTAAGAATATATAACATCTTAAGATTTTACGATTTTTCTCACATTTGATAAAATTAGAAAATCAATATAAATAACTAAATTGTTTCAGTTTTCATTTAGAATATATTATATTATAATGTTAGTAATAATATAATGGTTAATATAATTTAACTTAGAATGAAATAAACAAAGGTGGTGGCCTCTATTGTATAATAGTGTGTTAGAATTTTTTTTGTATAACCAAAAGCAGTATCTCACTCTATGAGTAAATAATTAACCCTTTCGGGATGTATTACTGCCCTTTCCAACAAGTATCACTCTTATGAATTGAACTGTTGACTTTTTGATCGATATGTAGTTCACTGAAACCTTATATCACTAGACTCACACCATTGTTAAATTGTTTTAGTGAAGTATTGCCGAATCTAGGAAGTCCCATAAGCCTTAGTTTCACTTTTGCTATGGCCCTAAAAGATTATACCACATTTAAATTAATACCATGCATGTATATGGCATCATGTAAGACACCATAATAGTCCAAAATGAGTGAAGGATTCAACTATTAAGAGTGGTCCTAACGACAATACCAGAAAACATGATCAAATAATAATAGAGTCATGATATTCTCATACTCTCTCCACATGCTCAATTTTTCTACATTTTTTTATAATCATTAATCACAATATTTTTCTCTCTTACAAAAATTAATGAATAAAGTAGATATGAAAAGATGAGTAAAACATTAATTAAGACAATCATTTTCTACCAAGCATAAGGAACAAAGATGTGATATATTATATCATATTTCATACATTATCTCATGCCAATAAAAAATATGTTATGTCAATTAAAAATTATTTTTTTTATTGATATTTTTGTTTTATTATCATTGACACAAACAATATATAAAATACGATCTTAGACGACAAATCCATGTTAAGGCACTTTTGTAATGGAGAAAGTAACCAATAGCATTATGCATTGTACCATATATGTTAATTTAAGCACTTTAGGAGCTAATTTATGCCATATATGTTAAAAAAAGTAACAACATTATACCATATTATTGTACATAAAAACTTAACACTTTTCATTTTGAAAAAATAAAAAATATAATGTTTTTTTTCTTTGCAAAATGGAAGGTGTTAAATTCTGATGTAGAATAATAATACCATACAAATAACATTATAAAAAAATGCACTAAGCTGGCCAATATTTCATGTTATCATCAATGGTGACAATGGCATTATCTTCACCTTGGAAGAAGCATTGTTCCTCCACTGAAGTGTTTTGTTGCTGAATTGAAATGATATTTTCTCCATGATGAGGAAAATATTTTTGAGATGGTAACATAATGAGTGAAGAATCATCAACAATATCAACAAAGTTTATCATTTTTTGGTGAAAACAAATCTGATTCTTGAGGAACTTAACATAGTGAATAGCTTCTTCCAACATAGAAACTGTGTCCATTTTACTCCCTCCAGGGACCATGCTTTGAAGGATCTTGAATCTATCACTTATTCTATGCCTTCTTTCTCTAGCTGCAACACTTTGTGGATCAGTTGAAAGCTTCACTCTTTTGTTTTTATTATTCAACCCTTTTGAGGTAGGGTTTGGAATGTTGTACTCCATGTGATGATAATAACTAAGAGAAAAGGGTAATAATTACAAAGAAGTGAGAAGAACCCTAATGAAAGTTTTTGTAACTAGCTTTGGGAATGTATTCCATTTAAGTTGTAACATTTGGTTATATAGGAAGAAGGGAATGAGAGTGACAATGATGATGTTGGGTCTATTCAAGAAATTGTACGTCGGATACGGGAGGAAGAGTGAAAAAGTTATAGGTAGAAAAGACTCATGAAACCACAAAATTTTAGTTCAACACATGATGTCTCTTTAACCAATGCACTGATAACGATGATGGAACTCTCCGATAGTTTGGAGGGTCCTCGGTCATGATCGGGTCCAACAAATGCAAACGAGAATAGATGATCATCATGTGAATCAGGCCAATCTTTGGCGCAGGATACGGTTGGTTTAGGTAGGGACCCGGGGGTTAAGGCCAAAATTTTCTTTTTTGCCATTTCTCTTTGTTCTTTTGCATGTGTTGTTTCTTTTCACTAAGTTCTTAGGAATTGATGTATAGTTTCACCCGAACATAAACAAAAGAATGTACTAATAAAAAATTATACTAAGAATAATATAATTTTTTACTATATTTACGGAGGGAAGGGACACCATGTTTTTTTTATATATAATTTTACAACATTTATTAAAAAAATAGATAATACCAACAAATATATTACAAAATGCTAGGAGTTTAAATCAAGAAGTTTTATCACATATACTTAATTATTGATTGTAATAAAAATATACATTTAAAAGAATATGAGACATTGAAATGGAATAGAAAGATCATAAACTTAATTCAATCTAGTCCCAAATATTAATGAAATCTATTTTAAAAAATCCTAATCTCTGAAAATGAACTTTCTATTGAATAGTATTTGTGGGATGAAATGAAATGGTCACCCTACTCAAAATATAACAAAATCAATATTGTATTCCATTTAAGATGTACAAATAAGGTTATTTCTATATATAAATCTAATTAGAGAGTAAAAAATGTATATACTGACTAATAGTGTAAGAGTTGTTTATATTATTATTACGTTATATATCACTGCTTTTTTATAATCATTGACTCTTAAATAAAAATAATACAAAATAATTGATGGATGATGCACTAATTAGTATATAAATTTTTACATTTTTTGTGTGTGAAAATTACATTCTTACATTAGATCTTAACAATTCTCCCCAATTATATCTTATCCGATATAATCTCATGTTTTTTATACAAGATAATTCAATTTTGACATCTTGTTCTCATCTCCATTATTAATTTTTTTGAGTGTATATAGTATATATAGAAGCTTAAAGCTCATTCTAATATTACATAAATTGAAAATATTCAGTCATGCAAACTACACATAAATATCATAGTTTTCTAATTAATGCTACTCTACATAAACCATATTTACTCTACCTAGTACTTTGCCAAATGGTCAAAGAAATTGTCCTTGTTTCAATTACTCAACTTCTAACATTACCATTATAATAAAAATGATAAATACACTCTCATATGACCCACCATAGAAAGAGGGGAGAAAAAACACCAACATCTTAATAAATTTGGCTAGTAACAAAGTGAGAAAGATTAGGCTTTAGGTCCTTCAATTGTCTTTTGATTCCAATGGCTAGTGATGATAAGAGACAAAGTAAGTAATTGTTGGAGGGTCCTCCCACTGAAATAGAACTAAATGTATAATAGTTACAGGGGTGTGTTTAAACATAAAGGACAAAATTCATGTAATTGATTCCCCTTAAGTAAGATTCTGGGTTCGAGTCTTGTGGATGAAAAAATATACGCTGGGAGAGTTAGTCACACATACCTGTAGATGTTCCCATTTCAAATAAGATTGCCTCAAGTGCGAAGATATATTATGCGAAACAAAAGAAGGACAAAATAAACATTGGTTTCTGGCTTTATTATATATGTACTACTTTTCATCCCAAGGAATTAAATTATTATGGTGCATGACTATCTCTCATAATATAAGACGTTCCCATAAATTAAATTATTGATATTTTAGTTCATCATAAAAATATACCGGAATTTTATATCACTAAACCAATATATTGTAAGGAAGTTACATATTATTTATTAAAGAGAATAATTATTCCCGTTTTTTATTTTATTTTACTTAGCTTGATTGTTGCTTTTTAGAAAAGAAAAGAGATAGAGATCGAATGATGCATTCAGCTCTTCTTTTAAAAAAGAATAGTTAACCAAAGTTTGTTTGGACTAGAGTATTAAAGTTTTGCTTTCAAGTTGTTTTACAAATATTATTTTAACAACACAATTATATATATAGAGATTGTTAATATAAATATTTATGTACAGTTGCTATATTATTTATAATTCATTTGAATTATTTTTTTAAACAATCAATAATAATTAAAAATAAATGTTGTATAATGCATTGGGTCCTTTTAGATTTTTTTAATAAGGTGTTTGGGTTATTCTATATGAAAGAAATGTGGATTTTTTTGTCATCATTACAGATTTTTTTATTAAATTTACAGTGACACCAATGTCATAATGTCCTTTTAGATTTTTAAAAAAGACAAATTACATTATTTTTTATATTTTTGAAGTGTATATATATAAGATAAATATAATTCAAAAAATTAAATATATATATGCACATAAATAACAAGTCTCTTTAGTTTTTTGTGTATTTCTAATATCTTATGCAAATCTCACATCCAAATTAAGCAAAGATCAACAAGAAAATTCCTCAATGTCTTTGTTGGGGGTATTTTGCCAAAAAAAAAAAAATTCTTTTTTAATATATGTAACACATTAAATTTTCTTGAAATTCCTTTCAGAATCTCAAAGGGACCCCAGCATTAGGTTTGAACAAAAGTGATATCTAAAATTTCTCTTTTTCAAATAGATTGAAAAATTGAAATCTTGAATATGTTGGGTGCAAACTTTAAGAATATGTATAGTAGATTTCTGTGAAGTTGTTCACTAGTTCCATTCTTAGTATGTGACATTACAATGCTGCAGGATCAGATATATATCATTGATATCAAATAATTTTCCTGGAAACTATTTACTAATGAAAAATAATAATAATAATAACCTTAAAATATGAAACTATTTACTAATGGAAAAAAAAAATAACCTTAAAAAGAGAAAAAATGTAAGCACCAGATGTTTAATTATGAATGATTCTTCAAAAAATAATACAAGTGAATAATTACTAATGTATTAACCGTATATAAATCTTTATACCAAAAAAATATGAATATTATAGTTCAAAAAATGGGAATTTTTCACATGTGATGATGGGTAGAATCCTAATTATTCTTACTTGTGCATATATGAAAAATCCACAGCTTCACTTGTCAACTCAGATTTGTTGCTCATGTCATCAAACACATCAATATCTGCACCAAAAATATATGATAAATTGTTTAAATATTATAATGAAGAATAAAGTATTATGTACTCTTTACCTGCTAATGTAAATGGTGAAGATGATTGCATTTAAAAAAATAATAATTGTGAATTAAATGGAAAAAAAATTATTTTCATAAAAAAAGTGATGAACGTGTATATTATGAATTATTAAAAAAATACCATGGCTCTGTTCCACAAATATGTCTAAAAATAAATTAAAACTTTAATATATGTGGATAGTTTATGTAAAATAATTACACTGTCAGTATATTATCTATAATTTGTTTGCATTATTTTGTTTAAGAGTTAATCATAATTAACATATGAATAATATATTGACGGTATAAAATCATTGTTATAAAACTCAGCTTAGATTGGCCAGTCCGACCGGTTAAATCGTGAATCAAACTTATAATCGGTTCAAGTCTCTAATCTAACTAGTAATTGTTTTGAACTTATAACCCACAATATTTTATGTTTTAAGATATATTTTCTTTTTATTGTATGTATATTTTTGTCATTCAAAATTTATATACACATCTTTTTCTTCTCTCTCTTCCTGTCAAACTAAATAAAATAAAAAATCTACCCTATTTCTCTGATATAAATACATATAAGTGTTACTTCAATATTAATTTTAGGTTTACAAATAATGGAGTTGTTGGATGATGTGTTTGTCATTTGCTTTTATGTTGGTGAAACTATACTGCCTTACACAAATATGTGAAAGTATTTTTATACTCATTAATCAATTATCACGTTTAAATATATTATTTGTGGATAATTGATTAATAATTTGGTTAATTGATTACCAATATTAATATATTTTGTTATTTGGATTAGTTTTATATTTGATTTTTATTGGTTGGTTAGTTAGTTTTTTTTGATAGGATAATTAGTTTTTCCTTCCTTTTGTATAAAATATGAGTTTAAAATTTGTGTGTAAAGTTTTTTTACACTATCCGTATAACATCTACCATTGATTTGTCTTACTTTTGTTTGGGAGTTAATTGTGGTTAATAAATCAATGGTGAATGATTTGCTGACAATGTAAAAATCACTTATACTTTCAATGAATACATATTAAATCCATAAAAGATTCATTATGACTTTGTATTTTTATCCATTCAATACTCAATTCAATATTCTTTAATAAATGATTTTCTCATTCTTTCTTGTTTTATCAAGATTGTTTATGACTCCTATTATTTTAACAATTTTGAGTAACAGAAACGTTACCAAAATGTCCTTAGTGACTTTTACACTCTTTCTTGTGTAGATAAAAATATGCACTAACACTCCATTTATGAGCATTGAATAACGTGTATTAATTTTGTCCATAGTTTTTTTTTAGTGTTTTTTATCACTAATGGTGACAGTATTAACTCTTATTATAATATTTGAGTACTAATTAATGTTTTTAATTTTTTAGATCAAATTAGTATACACTTAAATTTTTAAGGGTGAAAGTGAATATTAACTTTTTCTCCTACATGGTTTAATACAATGGATTCAAATGTAGGAGGAAAAATTAGAGAATTGAAGCTTTTGAATGTCTATTTGTCTAGTTCTAGTAAGGATTTCCCTAATTATTATTTACTTGGCTTTAATTCCAAAATTTCAATAAACATATGAAATCAAATATTGAACAACAATTGTTAAAATCATGTCAGGGTTAAAACCTATATACTTCCAAATTTGAAATTTAATTTAGTTACGATAAAATATATAAAATCAAATATTGAAGAATAAATAAATTGTAAAATAGCACGTAATTCAATCTTTTCAATATTATGTCTCACAATTCTGCAAACAAATCTCGTATCACACTAATGCAAAAACTAAATAAAGTTTTGTCTCTAAGGTGCATAGCCTTCACATGCTTTTTTAATATTAGATTTATGTTTATGGAAAACTATGATCTAAGTAGATCACCCCTCATTTCTGTTTAACTAGAAACTTTTGAAAATGAGAATAAAATATCTCATCGTACCAGTAGATAAATTTCATTCATTAAAAAAATATATATTTTAAAATATATTATAAAAAAAATAAAGCACATGTCAATTTAAGGAAATAAATTATCTTTTGGTATAAGTGAATACTTTATTCTATTCTATCTTATTTTTCTTCTACTAAACAATACAAAAATTCTCTCTCTTTCTCACCTCATTCTTTCTACCCATTTTCTTCTCTTAAACCAAAGAGAGCTTAAATTTGCCATGGGATGAGAATCTTCATTATCATTTAAAATATCATTGATAAAAAAAATTCATGATAGGAGAGGAAAGTAACCAAGGTTGCAATTTTATAATGGACATTTAAAACTTTTCCCATGGTACTTGCAATAGTTTCATCTAATTTCAAAATTAATTAATAGTCCTTATCAAACTACTATGACCTTTGGTTAAACAAGATTCGGATTTCATCGGTGCAATGTAAGGGTAGAACAATAGAATTAGAAAGAAAAAGTTCAAAGTCTCACCAAAATTAAAATTTTATCCTTAGCATTGATATGACTACATCAAAGGTAATTAAGGATTATTGTACCTACAAATCCTACAATATTACATTAAAAACTGGGGGCAGACAATTCGTGTCTACCGACCTACATTTATATATTTAATTATGTAAGTTTTATATATTTTATTTTGGTAAATTAGAATACTTTTTAAATTGAATATACTTTATATTTTAATTTTTATTGGGTGCACTTTATATTATATTTTTTCTTTATTTTAAAGGTCAAATTAAGGTGAGAGAGTGATTAATATATTGACAGTGGTTATATATAAGTATATGATTTTTTGTAGAAATTAAAAATTGTTAAGAACAAAATCGTAAAATTATACCATGGTGATAGTTAAAAAATGTTTTCCTTTTATATATAACTAGTGTGTACAGACACTTCGTGTCTACCGACGATATGTGGTTAATTAATGTATTGGTAGTAGTTGCTTAGGATTATATAGTTTTTTTGTAAAAATTAAATAATGTTAAGGGCAATATAAGAAATAAAAATTACACCATGAGAAAAGTTATTTCAAGTTTTGACTTTATATATAGTATAGAGAATGTTTAATTTAAGATGAGACATGTGGTTAATTAATGTATTTGTAGTGGTTGCTAAGGATTATATAATTTTTTTTGTAAAAATTAAATAATGTTAAGGGCAATATAGGAAATAAAAATTACACCATGAGGAAAGTTATTTCAAGTTTTGGCTTTATATATAGTATATATAGTATAGATATAGATTTAAATATATAGTTGGGCCTTTCTTTCCCTTCCATTACTTCACCCATTCCATTTCACATAAGTTCAACTTAGAATTCCATAGATGAATTACACCATGTTTGTTCAGAATTCCCTTAATTATATTCCATATTTAAATTAAAAAGAAAGAAATTGTATCATTTTTCCTTATACTTTATGTTACTATTATACTTACCCTCCTTAAAAATGCTAATTAAAATTGCACTAATATCTAACTTCAAAGAAAAACGAGTGTAACTTTTAAAATAAGACACATACAAATTATAATCTAATCAAACCTCAACAAGGTACTTAATTATTCAAATTCTTTTTACACTTCAATTAAAGACACAAATTATCACAAGCTCAAACTTAAATGACAATTAGGGTTATGATTGTCCCCAAGAGTAATTTTAGTTGGTAGAGTTGTGACAAATTAAGAGTGAACGATTTACTAAATGTGATAGTTGCAATATTTCCTGATATAAGGAGATATGTTATATTCTCTAGCCAATAAAATCATGATATGTATCCTATTTAATTATTTTCTACAAAATTATTTCTAAAACTAAACAAGACAATACATATATTATACTTTTACTGGCTGGAGAAGATAAGTTATTTCCTACTTATTTGTTCGCCGGAATTGTAAACACTTCCATTGTCACAATACCAATAGAAGCCACTATATGATGCAAAATTTGTCATGGTTGAAATTTTGAATTTGATAAGATGGAACAAATGTTATTAAAATTGTTATGCAACAATAATATTATAATTGTTAAAGTAATTTGATCCATAATTTAAAAAAATGATTGTGACTAATGTAAATATGTAATAACAAAATGCACCTATTGCTATGCAAAACAAATTGTGCCAAAAAAATTGACTTTGAAGTTGTTGCACCTTGATGAAGTTCAATGTGAGGCAGTGGCGGATCTTGGTCAAAATTTTAGGAGGGGCAATAATATTTAATTATAATTTATAATTAAAATGAATTGAATAACGAAAATATAAAGAAACATAGGATGAGATCAGAGATAAAATTTTCAACTATTTCTTTTTCAATATAATTCATTATGTTGTTAGCAAGAAATTAATCTTCTATGTTACTATGTAATTTTGTTTAGTTGATTTTATTGCCGAAAATGATATTTATATAGTAGTTGAACCACAATAGATAAAATAAGATGAATTACTTGATAATGCAAGATATGACTAACAACATATGGTAGAAAATTTTCAAAATTGAATGGTTAAAGAGATCAAGAATAAAATGTTGACATTGCGATCTCAAACTAATCTTCATTGCTCAATGAATAGAAATTTTCGACAAAAAAAATATATTATCAATATTAAATGATATATAAGTATCATTAAGATATATATATATATATATATATATATATTATTAATACATACAATAATTTCTTTCAGTAAATGTAAAATGATTATGAACTTAAATGAAGTCATGTTATTATAAGCAACATTAACATTTAAATGTGTAAGAGAATTTGATCTATTATGTTAATTTTTAAAAGAACCACACAAGTTACATTATATTTATTTATCAAACTATAAATTACAGAAATATGTGAGTTCCAATTAATATATTCTTAAAGACATCATTGTTGTGTAGGTAAAGGGAGTACATCTGCTCCAAAAAGTGTGTAAAACTCTGTGTCACATTTTATAATTTAAAAGTTTAATAATTACGTATTTTTTCTGACCAAACACAACTAAGTGACATATAGAGTGACACACTTTATAAAATAATAGATGTGTTCAGGAAGAAAAAAGGAAAAACAAAACATTTAATAAAATTTTAAAAAAAATCTAGGGGGGGCAGCTGCCCCCACCTGTCCCTTCCAAGGTCCGCCCCTGATGTGAGGTCATGTATAGTGATACAAAACCATACAAGAATTCTAGGGTAATAATGTGATTTGTAAGATTATCATTGCAACTACAACATGTGATTTGTAATATTAAATTATGATTATGACTAATTTGATAACATTATGAAAGAATTATATGTAGTAGTATTTTATAACAACCAAAAATACATTTAATCCTCAAACATTTTGTTTCAATTCTATCTCTTATTGCATGTCATAACATTAGCTTATAATGATCGGAATTTTAATTTATTTATTGATATATTTTTCATCAAACGACTTTATAAATTTTTAATGCTACTTAATAATATATAATATACTAAATAAGTTATAAGAGCATGTCTATTGGCTATTTTTATGTTACTCTATCATTTTAAGCACATGCTTTATTCAAAGATTCAAGACTTGTGTTTAATGAAAAAGTGATCTCACTTCTATTATGAAAAATATTAAAGTGCAATATAGATTGTAAGATCTATTTAGTAACAAATAATGATTCAAGAATGAAGGAAAAAAAGAGTTTAATTTTTTTATAAAATAATTGTGAGATTATTGTTCACTTTCTTTATGTAAATGAGTGTGAATCACTCACACGAAAACATTTATCATATAAGAGAACAATAAATATGCATCTTAAAACCATCCTTGAATAATTATAATTAAAAGTCGATTATTAATCATATGATCATTAAAAAAAATTATGTGTATTTATCTTTTAAATTTATTATTTAACTGATATCCAATAATCTCCATTAGTTATCCTAATTTTTTGCTATAATAATTATAACGATCGGTGAATCACTTCTTTATCCTAAAACATAGCAAAAACATAATTTTAGTTTTTTTGTTTCTCATAAGTATTTTGACATCGGAACCAATATTGTCCGAGCTGAGAATATCCATAAGTATATATAATTAACTCTCACTATGATTGTTTTTTTCATTCACAAGACTCAAACTCAATACTTAAATAGAATCAAACATGTACTACTTGAACCAACGTTTGATGAAACATAACTTTAGTTGATAAAATATATTATTTACATAATAAAAGAAAAACATAATTGAATTGAAATTTAAAATAAAATATAAAAACAATCGAAAGTGAAAGTGGATAACAGCATAAACCTTTGACAACTCTCTTTTTCCCATTTCCAAAACGCACCGTTTCATTCAACGGGAACTTCCATGAAAAACCCACCACCACGTTCCGCCGGAGTCTCGCCGGAGACCGACGACATCAAATGGGAAATGCGGCAAGTATGAGCTTTATCTCCCAGATCAATCAACTTTATGTGAGTCTCTTTTTCCTTCAATTCAATGTGTATGTTGGTTATTGAGTGAATTTGAAACATGGGTTATGGTTTAATTTTATTGTTGTTGGATTTGAATTTTAGGTCTTTTGTGATGCTGTGTGTGCTAATTAGAATAGTAAAGTTTTGAAATTTATGTAATTGGGTGCTTTATTAACGGTGAATTTGAGCTTAATTAAGCGCTTACTCAATAAAAGAAGTTGAAATGAGTTAAAAGTAACTTATTTTTCGTATAATTTTTGGATAAGCTTATTGAAATAAGCTAAAAGTACTTCACGGTAAGGACATTAGCCATTTTCATAAGCTATGTCTCTAATTTTATTTTCATATGTCCAAATAAGATCCCAATAAGCGCTTTCAAATGCTCCTGAAATGTTTTTGTTGTGCAATGGCTCATATTCTAGTGGACCGTACGTTTTCTCTAGACAGCAATACAAGTCATGAGCTTCTACTGACGTAAAATGGTTGGGGTAGAATGCCTATATATGTGTTATGTAAATCTAACGAGAAGTAAGAACAACAACCAAAAACACAAATCCTTATTATCGGAATTGATTATGCTGTTAAAATGTCATTACATGTTGTTTTTAGCGTGTTATTGTAGGACACTTTCATCTCTATTAATTGAGAGAATCCTTACTCAAGTATTAGAGTGAGTACTATTAAAAAAAATATGAAATCATAAATATCTATTGTAGGCCTCTACTAGGATGATTGATATTGAAGACTAACCTTGAAGTCCAAAAAGGCTGCTATAACAAAGAATTTTCATATAAAAGTACAAAAGACTACTAATTATGAAACAGTTTTCATATAAAAGTAAAGTGTGTTGTTCCATAAGCTTACAAATAAAATTGCATTCTCATTCAATTTCCATAAAAAAAAACAAGTCTTATAATAGTTAGGATCTACCCTTCTAGTTCATTTTTATCTTGATTCAAATTACACTAGGTATACTTTTTTTTATTCACATGGGTGATGAGATATTTATAGTTAATGTTAAAGATCCAATATGGTATTATTTTCACACATGGGTAATTTTTTTTTTATAGAAGGTTCACTATATAAGTATAAATTATGTGTAAAGGATCCATTTTATACCAAACATAATTGTTGAAGTAACTCATTTTATCCACTGTTCATTTGTATTATTTTTTTTCGAAAATTCAATCATAATTAAAAAATGAATAATAGATGATGAATTAACTATAAAACTTTTACACTTTTTTTTAAAGTTATCATTTAAAATTGAAATGGTTAATGATAGAAATGTCACATGATTGTTGGTTGACTAGGTGAACAAAAAATATAACCATAATTGATCTCAAAACTTGAAATTTTCTCATGAAAATCAAAATTCTACTTACACCATAATATAGTCATTGCATTTTCTAACCATATCAACACACACATAACATAAGCACACCCTTTAGTTGTATAATTCATAAATTTATGGTCACACCTCTAGCACCATTAACATAAGGTGATGAAGAATGACCAATATTCATGGAACCATGCCTAGTTGGATCATATTTCTCTCCATCACCCCATAGAGCATAGGCTTCCTCGCCATGAACTGCGTCGTCGCCGATCTCCAATTGCTCGTCGGGCATCCTCAATGGTATGAACAATTGTATGAAAAGGAGAATAATGGTGGTGGATACCAAGTTCCATGCAATAACAAAAAATGCTGCCACTAATTGCTTAAGAAATTGCATGCCACCATTTCCACCATAGAATGCACCTCTTGAGTTAGTGACTGGTAATTGGAGTCTACAAAGGGCTGGTTCTGCTAATAGGCCTGTGAGGAGCCCACCCAAAAGCCCAGCCACAGCATGTGTGTGAAATACACCAAATGTGTCATCTACCTGAACATAATAATAATCAACGTTATAAAAATCGGTTCGTACCGACCGGTCGAACCAGTAAATTGTAAAATAATGACCCACAAGACCATCAATTATTTATGTTCTAGAAGAAGAAAAATAATGTCATTTTTCCTATAGAAAATTGTAAAGAACAAAACCATGACATACATTGAATTAATCAATTATATATTTTTATAGGCATAGTTATAGTTGTAAGATGAATTATTGGATTTGAGGTTAGATATTATATATTCATTGAGTGAGATTAAACATCATAATATAATACATAAATATGAATAAAATATTATATGAAGTTTGATTGCACTTACCTTTTGCAAAAGACTTGACTTTTTGTGAAGAATCATCATAGAGAACCAAGGAATGCTACCTGATAATATTCCCATCACTATAGCCGCCCATGATTGCACAATACCTGCAACTTGCATTCACATTCTCACATATTAATCAACAATGATGGCTTCTATATATAACTAATAGTAAAATCATATCGACTCGATGAAATATATGACTATATGTCCATAAAATTATAGGATTGAGTCGCGGTAATTTAATGTCGCAGGAGGCAGCCTCTGACAAGTGTAGCAAATGTCGATACTAAATTACGATAAAAAAGGACACTTTACCTTCAACAAGTTTTTACTATGTAACGTTATACTTAGTAGAATTAAGGTTTGATTGTTAAGGTATATTGACGAGCTTGCAATGTGTACAAAAACAATGTCAAGTATCCAATTTCAACACTTGTTTTAGCAATGCCTACAACAATGTTTTTTGAATCTGCTATAAGCAATGCATACCTGCACCAGGGGTAATGCATACTAGTCCAGTCATCATGCCCTGAACAGCTCCGATGACCGACGGTTTCCCGAAGAAGGCGACGTCGAGACATGTCCATACAAGGAGGCTAGTGGCTGCACAAATGTTTGTGTTCAAAACAGCAATTGAAGAAACCATGTTTGCTGCATATGGTGCTCCACCATTAAACCCTGACCAACCCATCCATAGTAAACCAGCACCTGCAAGCATAAGCAGCACATTGTTTGGTGGGAATCTCTCCCTATCACTCTTCAACCTTGGTCCAACCTACACATATATAATCACAACATTCTTCGTTATAGTTATTGTCGTTTATGTGGCTCACAACAATTGTAAATTTTGTACCAAAGAATTATTACTCGCCGAGTCATGACCAAGTTGCAATATTTGTTAGGAAGGCAATCACACACTCCGAAAGGGATTAGTTCAGAGTTGTGAAGAAAAAAAGGAGATTAGAAAAGTGATGTACCCAATAAGCAGCAGTGAAACCAGCAATTCCAGAAGAGAGGTGAATAACATAGCCACCAGAATAATCAATAACACCCCAATGATAAAGAAATCCACCACCCCAAAGACTAAAGGCACCAACAGTATAAGAAAAGATAAGCCAAAGAGGAACAAAAGCCATCCAAGCCTTGATATTCATTCTACCAAGTACAGACCCAGCTAACAAAATAACAGTAATAGCAGCAAAAGTGAATTGGAAATAAACAAGTGAAGCCATAGGAAAAAAGGGTTCTTCAGTTTTACTCTCAATTGTACCATTTTTATAATAATGAATAGTTTCAGGTACTATAGCTCTTTTTATGAGAAACTTTTGACCTAATGATGGAGCACCTTTACCCCAAAAGGGTAAGAGTTTTTCACCAAAGGCCATTCTATAACCTACAAGTACCCAACATATAAGAACTGCTGCAAATGCATATAGAGCCATGAAAGCTGAATTCACTGCCCATTTTTTCTTCACTATACTTGCATAGAGAATCACAAGACCTGGCATGCTTTGAAGACCAACAAGTGTAGCTGCTATCATTTGCCATGAGTTATCTCCTTTGTTTAACCATTCAGGTGAGGCTGCAGAAGGAAGATATGCTGTGGGAGTAGCCATGGTATAATTTTGGTTCAAGAGTTTTCAACTATCACAATTTCTTCTCTCAAAAACTTTTATTATATATATATATTTGTGTGTGTATTCCTTTGTTTCTGTGCTTTTGTAAGATTCTTCAGATGGATTTGAATATTAGGATACTTGGTTTGAAGCTTGGTGTGAACTTTCTAAGGAGTTTAACAAGTTGAAGCAATATTATAAACTAAAAATAAAGGTAAAGCATGTTTGCAACACTTTGACTTTTAGTTGAAAAATGATGGACAAGTCTTTTTCTATTCTCTTTGTATCCAGAACAAATCAAAATTCACGAAATAATATTAAAATATTAAATTTTTCTTTTTAAATAAATAAAGTTTTTTATTGACTTGGGAAACTAAGTGAGATATGAATGAGAACATGTGATCCCTATCCGAATAATGATGAGAAGGTTTTATGAGGGTTGGGATCCTCGAAAAAGATACGTTGTCCTCAAACATCTCCTAAAGTTTGTTACAAACCAAATATAATATGTCACATCAGTTAAAAAATTAAACATTCATGACTTTGTCTATTTTTATTTCATTGTAATTGGTTTGAGACAGAGTTGGAGACATCAGATGTCGATCCTTAGGATCTTTCCATTAATAATATAATGTGACATTTTTATCATTTAAATACATTATAATGACACTTTTATCTTTAAACATACAAACAAAATACATAATTTTTCTCTCCATTTATGGAAAGGGGACTTTGTGTTTAGAGCAAACAAATTGTATATATTTAAAATTTATAAGTTCAGTAGTTAAGGTATAAAAAATACATTTTATATTAAAAAAACATAATTACGAGTAGTTAGTTCAGTTGCTATATGCATGTTTTATAAAGTGAAAATCGAGTTTGAATCTTGTATATAATAAATCATATTGGGAAAGTTATCCAACTATAATATAAATGTTTCCTAACTTAAATAAAATTATCTCCTAAACTAAAAAAAAAACTATTTTCTTCCCCTAGTCTGATGATGCAATGAAACATTTATTACTTGGGTTTTCAGTACAAATAGTAGATGAAAATGAAATTATGATATATGATATAATTGATTGCTAACAAAAAATTGTAAGAGTATCTATCATAAATGCATTTTAGTGGGTTGGTAAACTAGTCAATGGTCAATGAAACGAACCTACCAATCATTTTCTTGCAATTTGTTCAAATAAATAAGCAGTACAAAACTTGAATTAAATAATTGCTTCCATTAAAAAGACTAATTAGTAGTATTAGGAAAAATATTCCATCCACCACATCGTTTTCCTAATGATCTTATACATAAGTAATTGACAGCCAGAAACATTATCATTCTATTCAACCTTAAATAAATTCAAAGGAGTCAATTACCTTAACCAAAAGTTTAGAGAATAATGACCCACAAGACCATCAATTATTTATGTTCTAGAAGAAGAAAAATAATGTCATTTTTCCTATAGAAAATTGTAAAGAACAAAACCATGACATACATTGAATTAATCAATTATATATTTTTATAGGCATAGTTATAGTTGTAAGATGAATTATTGGATTTGAGGTTAGATATTATATATTCATTGAGTGAGATTAAACATCATAATATAATACATAAATATGAATAAAATATTATATGAAGTTTGATTGCACTTACCTTTTGCAAAAGACTTGACTTTTTGTGAAGAATCATCATAGAGAACCAAGGAATGCTACCTGATAATATTCCCATCACTATAGCCGCCCATGATTGCACAATACCTGCAACTTGCATTCACATTCTCACATATTAATCAACAATGATGGCTTCTATATATAACTAATAGTAAAATCATATCGACTCGATGAAATATATGACTATATGTCCATAAAATTATAGGATTGAGTCGCGGTAATTTAATGTCGCAGGAGGCAGCCTCTGACAAGTGTAGCAAATGTCGATACTAAATTACGATAAAAAAGGACACTTTACCTTCAACAAGTTTTTACTATGTAACGTTATACTTAGTAGAATTAAGGTTTGATTGTTAAGGTATATTGACGAGCTTGCAATGTGTACAAAAACAATGTCAAGTATCCAATTTCAACACTTGTTTTAGCAATGCCTACAACAATGTTTTTTGAATCTGCTATAAGCAATGCATACCTGCACCAGGGGTAATGCATACTAGTCCAGTCATCATGCCCTGAACAGCTCCGATGACCGACGGTTTCCCGAAGAAGGCGACGTCGAGACATGTCCATACAAGGAGGCTAGTGGCTGCACAAATGTTTGTGTTCAAAACAGCAATTGAAGAAACCATGTTTGCTGCATATGGTGCTCCACCATTAAACCCTGACCAACCCATCCATAGTAAACCAGCACCTGCAAGCATAAGCAGCACATTGTTTGGTGGGAATCTCTCCCTATCACTCTTCAACCTTGGTCCAACCTACACATATATAATCACAACATTCTTCGTTATAGTTATTGTCGTTTATGTGGCTCACAACAATTGTAAATTTTGTACCAAAGAATTATTACTCGCCGAGTCATGACCAAGTTGCAATATTTGTTAGGAAGGCAATCACACACTCCGAAAGGGATTAGTTCAGAGTTGTGAAGAAAAAAAGGAGATTAGAAAAGTGATGTACCCAATAAGCAGCAGTGAAACCAGCAATTCCAGAAGAGAGGTGAATAACATAGCCACCAGAATAATCAATAACACCCCAATGATAAAGAAATCCACCACCCCAAAGACTAAAGGCACCAACAGTATAAGAAAAGATAAGCCAAAGAGGAACAAAAGCCATCCAAGCCTTGATATTCATTCTACCAAGTACAGACCCAGCTAACAAAATAACAGTAATAGCAGCAAAAGTGAATTGGAAATAAACAAGTGAAGCCATAGGAAAAAAGGGTTCTTCAGTTTTACTCTCAATTGTACCATTTTTATAATAATGAATAGTTTCAGGTACTATAGCTCTTTTTATGAGAAACTTTTGACCTAATGATGGAGCACCTTTACCCCAAAAGGGTAAGAGTTTTTCACCAAAGGCCATTCTATAACCTACAAGTACCCAACATATAAGAACTGCTGCAAATGCATATAGAGCCATGAAAGCTGAATTCACTGCCCATTTTTTCTTCACTATACTTGCATAGAGAATCACAAGACCTGGCATGCTTTGAAGACCAACAAGTGTAGCTGCTATCATTTGCCATGAGTTATCTCCTTTGTTTAACCATTCAGGTGAGGCTGCAGAAGGAAGATATGCTGTGGGAGTAGCCATGGTATAATTTTGGTTCAAGAGTTTTCAACTATCACAATTTCTTCTCTCAAAAACTTTTATTATATATATATATTTGTGTGTGTATTCCTTTGTTTCTGTGCTTTTGTAAGATTCTTCAGATGGATTTGAATATTAGGATACTTGGTTTGAAGCTTGGTGTGAACTTTCTAAGGAGTTTAACAAGTTGAAGCAATATTATAAACTAAAAATAAAGGTAAAGCATGTTTGCAACACTTTGACTTTTAGTTGAAAAATGATGGACAAGTCTTTTTCTATTCTCTTTGTATCCAGAACAAATCAAAATTCACGAAATAATATTAAAATATTAAATTTTTCTTTTTAAATAAATAAAGTTTTTTATTGACTTGGGAAACTAAGTGAGATATGAATGAGAACATGTGATCCCTATCCGAATAATGATGAGAAGGTTTTATGAGGGTTGGGATCCTCGAAAAAGATACGTTGTCCTCAAACATCTCCTAAAGTTTGTTACAAACCAAATATAATATGTCACATCAGTTAAAAAATTAAACATTCATGACTTTGTCTATTTTTATTTCATTGTAATTGGTTTGAGACAGAGTTGGAGACATCAGATGTCGATCCTTAGGATCTTTCCATTAATAATATAATGTGACATTTTTATCATTTAAATACATTATAATGACACTTTTATCTTTAAACATACAAACAAAATACATAATTTTTCTCTCCATTTATGGAAAGGGGACTTTGTGTTTAGAGCAAACAAATTGTATATATTTAAAATTTATAAGTTCAGTAGTTAAGGTATAAAAAATACATTTTATATTAAAAAAACATAATTACGAGTAGTTAGTTCAGTTGCTATATGCATGTTTTATAAAGTGAAAATCGAGTTTGAATCTTGTATATAATAAATCATATTGGGAAAGTTATCCAACTATAATATAAATGTTTCCTAACTTAAATAAAATTATCTCCTAAACTAAAAAAAAAACTATTTTCTTCCCCTAGTCTGATGATGCAATGAAACATTTATTACTTGGGTTTTCAGTACAAATAGTAGATGAAAATGAAATTATGATATATGATATAATTGATTGCTAACAAAAAATTGTAAGAGTATCTATCATAAATGCATTTTAGTGGGTTGGTAAACTAGTCAATGGTCAATGAAACGAACCTACCAATCATTTTCTTGCAATTTGTTCAAATAAATAAGCAGTACAAAACTTGAATTAAATAATTGCTTCCATTAAAAAGACTAATTAGTAGTATTAGGAAAAATATTCCATCCACCACATCGTTTTCCTAATGATCTTATACATAAGTAATTGACAGCCAGAAACATTATCATTCTATTCAACCTTAAATAAATTCAAAGGAGTCAATTACCTTAACCAAAAGTTTAGAGTTAACCAACGGGCGTTGGTTCAAGTGGTACATGTTTGATTCTCCTTAAGCAAGAACCCGAGTTCAAGTCTTGTGGATGGAAAAAATGTCCATTTGAAGAGTTAGCCCAACGTAGTGGACGTTCCTGGCTCGGACAGGATTGCCTCCAGTGCGAGGATACTTGTGGAAACCCAAAAAAAGTTTGAGTTAAAACTTTGGTGTCCATAATAAATACATTTCTTATACTTCCTTTAATTCATGATTAATCTTTAGACATCTTAGAGCCGATTCTTGAATCAAAGTGTAGGAAGGGTATTCTGGGTTTGAATTGAAGTGCATTTGTTTTGTTTTATATATTTTAAACTTATGATGAAAAGAATAATTGTCATCACATTGAATATGATTTTCTACTAATTGATGTCCTTGACTCTTGGGTGTTATGGTATATGTGTTGTACAAACTTCGATTTCTTTCCAATAACCAATCCAACAAATTCTGAAGGCTATTGTGCATGAACAAAGATCCTATCTATTAATGGAGAGATAATTATATGATTTTACATGTGTTTTTAATGACAAAAGTGTTGTTTCATTGTATATAAAATGATAAAATGTCTTACCATATTATTATTTCCTTTGTTTTTTTGTAATACTTGTCGGATTGATAACCGTTCTCACTGTTTATCATAACTCACACATGGTAATTTAATTTTATATTAGGGATGTCCACCATGCATAATTTATACTTGCTATGATGATAAGTGGAGAGATTCTGAAGTGACAAGTATAAATCACCTATGGTCAATACCAAAAGTCATTAAGTTTAAACATATTCGATCAATCACAAAAATAATGGAGAAATCTAGGGAAATATAAACCATGGATTCAAGAGTGTTGAATGAAACGGCAGAGTGCATTTGTTGTCATATTAACAATAAAGTATGTTATTATATGAAGTCTCATATTGTCTATTATTAAAATAGAGTAGAGTATCAATGTTATATATTAAACTCAAATCCATTGTTGTAATGTGTATCAGATATAATTACCAAATAGAAACACCAATGGACTTGGGTCCATGGGTGTGTTAGGGCTTATAATAATTATTCTCTAATAATATCTTGGTAGGCGCTCAGTGCCTCCAGGGGCGCAGGTACAACTGTTCGAACTCTTTACCAAATTCTCTTGTTTCTTTTCTTCTATTTATTCTATTTATTTGATTGCTTGTAATCCAAAAAATTAATGTACTGGATAGGATCGGATTAAGGTCAAGGTAGAGATAGGGACTCATGTGTTGAGTTTGGCCATGAGACACGTTCTGACAATATCTCTCTAGATGTTGAGAGAATGATCTCATTTGAGATGAGAAGTGGAATATCCTAATGGCCTGTCTGGGACGTCATAGTGAAGGATATTAATTGTTAGCATATCTACAAAAGCACAGCAGCGATGACTTACTTTGATGCAGGGTGTAACATGAGCATAGCCTTTGATGCAAAGTGTAACACATACATTAATTGATAGAGATGCAGGGTGTAACATGAGCATGGGCTTGGATGCAAAGAAGTGACATATGCATTTGTTAGCATTGACACAAGGTGTGTATTGTGGTATACTCCTTATGGTGGAGTATGATAGTTCTTTTGAACTAGGATTGTCGGATTAGAAAACGGTGGTAACGATTGAGGCTTTCCAAGGATGTTCTAAGGTTCAGTTTGACTGAGTATTGAAGAGGACGATTATTGATGAACTTTTGTGTTGAGGTTTCATATATTGAAAGACTTCCTAGCAATTGGTGGCTAGGCGGTGTGTTCCATTTAATAGCGGTATGGGAAGCTGCAATACAAGTTTGGAGAGCTAAACTCTTGGTAACATCGTCAAGGATACTTAGAAGGTTTATACTAAATGGGAACAGTTAAAGAGAATTAGACATTGAGCAAGATGGTGTCATATATTCGCTAAGTGAAGATTGTTGTGTAAATTTCATAAGGAGCGAGATATTCGTCTACTTCATCCAAGGTGGAGATTGTTGGGAATGTTTGAAATTTGTTATTATAGGAAATCCAACATTGTCTATATTAGAATAGAGTAGAATATCAATGTTATATATTGGACTCAAATCCCTTGTTGTAAAGTACACCAGATATAAACACCAAATAAAAACATCACATGGGCACTTGGGCTCATGGGTGTGTTAGGGCTTATAATCATTATTCTCTAATAATATATTGATAGTCGCTCAGCGCTCCCAACGATATAGGCATAATTGGCTGAAACCTGTTAATGGAAATCTTAAATAATTGAAAAATCATCATTCTAGCCTATATTACAATTTGATTACTCTATGAAAAAACAGGTAATCTTCATAAAACTTTCAATGAAACACATGGAATTCAACTATCGATATGGTAGCAAATGTTCTCAATTGCATAATAGTTTCTATGCCATTTAATATACGCAGCATTGATACAACTGCTTTGGTCTAAACTCCTGATTAAGGATGGAATACTACATATTTTTTAATCAAATTGGAAATTAGATTATCAGCTTAAAGCCAATTAAGTAGATGTTAGCTTTTCTTATTCTGAATGGCTGTTTAACCACATGTCATTGATGAAAACACCAAAAATATAATATTGTGACCACAATTACTATTATGGATTGCAATTTAAAACACCGATAAAGATAGAAAATTATATCCCAACATCTAAAATATGCATAAAAAGTGTGGATGATGTTTTCGTTTGATGTTGTGTAGTCAATATAGATTATAAGAAATGACTTCATCTTTTAATAAAAGCTAAATCATGGATTTGATCTAAACTAGATAATAAATTTGATTTTTATCTTATGTGACACCAACTTATTTAGATTTTGCAAATTAGTGTTTACATCTTTAGTTTTTTTTTTAATATTTTGTGTCACCAAAATTAAAATATTCTAAATTGTGAATCATAAATTCAACCACAATGGTAATATTGCATTTTTAACAACTCCCAAATTCACCTAGTTACCTAGTACATGCATTCAATGTAAAATTTGTTATTCACTGTCCATATATAGACAAGAACAAAATACAACTATGTCAGATAAATATAATAACATTTCTTCCAACAAGTACCTTAAGATCTCACTCACCTATAATATTTATCACATTCATATTGTCAGATTCAGATCACTGACCCTTTTGTCCTTACAATAATCTTGTGTTTCCTTCAACCTTCTACTAAGATAAGAAGAAGATGATTGGCATAACAAAGAAAGTGATAAATTGCTATCAACTTCAAGGTCCTCAACCATGCTTCCTTGCTCTTCAGAAGTGACCTTTGATGAATTTAGTTTAAGTGATAAATCTAAATTAATATCTGAACCTTTCCTTTTCAAGGTTTTCTTCACTTCCAATGGATTTAAAGGAACATTATTATCTCGCATGAACTGTTTAGCTCTGATTGGCCGAACATGGTTACCAAATGAGATAAATTCTTCATCTTTTGGTTCATATATCCTTTCATTCATTCTGTTATAAAGTCCAGCTCTAGATTCATCTAGTGGAATCCTAGCTATGAAAGGACTATTTATCATGTTTTCATAGACAACAAGAGATGAAGCATCTCCATATCCATATCTGTTCAAAGAAGAAATTAAGAATTACATTAAGTGGTTTTTTTGTTTTAAATTACGATTATGGTTGAGTTGCATTGTCGCAATTACAGTCAAATGCCAAATGTAATCACGACGTAGTTGTAGTGTTGTGAAATCACCGCGATTACAATATTATAAATGTATACCACATTTAAAGAGTTGTTATATATACAACTAAAGTTGACAACTCCCTTATGTTTTTCCAAAATGGAAGTTGTCTACTATATTCAAATCTTCATCATAAACAAAACCTTTCCAAGAGTTAAAACCATTAATAACTTGGTGTAGAAGTATATTAAATAATGTACCTATATGCTGAATTTTGGCTTGGATTATAACCTTGAAGCATGGGAAGCTGGCTTAGATTATAAACATTTTTGTCTTCACTTTCTACCATAAGCCTATGATCAGCCAATACTGTCATACACATAATCAAGTTATATTCATTAGGTTCTAAGCACAAACCCTAATCACTTATTCATGATAAAAAGATATTATTTTAACTTGTACCTTGATTTGTGTCTTCTACTTTCTTGCTCCTATACATCTGGTAAATGAAATGAACCAAATTGGTAGCAAATTAAAATAAGTTATTTTTAGAGGGGAACTTTAGGTTATAAAATACTAACAACTAACATACTAACAATTGCCGATAAAAAAAAAAGAGGGGAACTTTAGGTTATAAATTTGTAATTACCTGTAAATGACTCTTCACATGAGCAATACTTAAACCTTTGATATTCATCAACTGAAGAACCAACTTTGGTGTTGCTTCTACACCCAAAAGAAGAATATATATTCAGAAAAATAAATATCACAACATTCATATTTAATTAACCAAATTGCTGAATTAACTAAGTTACTATAAGGATTAATGGTGCCACATGAGAAAATTGAAATAAAATAAAGGTATGAACTTACTCTCTTGTCCTCCAAGTCTTTGAACAGCATGAATAAATCGAAGATGAAGATCATGTGTCCAACGTAGCCTTGGCAACTTTGATCTAACATAAGGTCTCACTGATTTCTTCTTCTCATTCTCTTCTATTGAACTCTTGCTTGAGCTTCTTTCATTGTCATTGGCCTCACATTCAGAACCATTTTCATTACAACAAAGGCTTGTTTTGGAACATTCTGAGCCATGGCTTTCTCCCATCCTCATACCTAAGTTCTTTAAGTTCCTACCTTCTAAATTTACCTTGTAGATTGGACTTGAAAATCAAATTTTGTAGTGCCCTCTATGTCAATAATTGTGTGGAACCAAACCACTAATTCATACCACCAAATGGGTTAGATTATATAAAAGAAGTAACTCTCGTAGTCGTAAGATGGTCTAATAGTTAGTATGAAGGGTTTAAAGAATGAAGTGAAATAGACTATAAATTCGAGCTTCACCTACAACAAAATACTAACATTCTGACATTTTCCGATAAAAAATTGTGACTTTCGTAGATATCAATCTCAGATAGTGAAAAGCTAAAACCTTAGGTTGATCTTCACATGGAAGTTAGAACACTTTCTCTAGCTTTCTATCTTTCTCTCTCCTTCTTGATGAGTGAACATATAATTTGGTATTCATATGGTAAGCATGTTGATGTATATATTTTAAATATGTATTATTTTAGGGTATAACCTGTTTTAAATATGCATGGGGACATTAAGGAATGGTGAGAACATAGTTGTTTATTTCATGTGAGGACAATGTTCACGTTCCAATTTCAATAACAAAAACATTTTTTTAGATTATAAATTATTCATATAAATAAACTTTAGCTAATTATAATAATTGTTTGGTACTCTAATAGTAAGAGCCGTACATAATATACAATGGAGTAAAGTAATTTTTTGGAGAAATTAGAACATGAGTATGGTTTGAACCATATAGATGTTTTTAAAAGAGAGTTATGTTTGAGTCATACATAATTATTATTAATGACAAAACACTTCCTACTAAATATTAAAATCATAAACATGATTAATCTCTTGTTCAAAATATTAGTTTCACCGAACTAATGGCTTAAATAATGAAAACCAATTATATAATGTGGGTCTCACTCCCAAATGGTCCAGGGCTATATGAAATAAAAAACAATTTCTTCATCATTAAGTGCTCTTTCATATTTATAGATTTGAAAATTTGTAATTTGATAATTGTCAATATTTTTTTTTATAGACAAATACTAGTATCTTACTATCTTTTGTCAAATGTGAGCTAAATATCTTTTTGTGTGTGTGAAATGCTTGTCCCTGAATTTAATGTAAAGATGATCGAAATGAATTTTGATTTTATTAATAAAGTTTTCTCTATACACACAATAAGAATAAAATCTCTGATATCATACTTGGGAAATAATAATTTGCTAATTGTTTTAGATCCTACTAATATATACACAAGGTTCGAACAAATGATTGTATTGGTTATAAAATTTAGTTGTGAGTATACAAAAGTATATTAGCTAACCATATACATATAATTAACTATTATGATTTAGCTTAACCAATAGTAGTATTGAGTATCAAATTGTGTTAAATATTTGAAAGAAAATCAATATACATATATTACATTTATTTTAAAATGAATTTGAATTTAATAAATTAGAACATGGCTAGTAGGCCAAGTGGTAGTTCTATTAATTTGTACCAGTATGTTTGCAAGAATGAAAATATTCTTTTGTATGATAATTGATAAGAAAGAAAGACAGAACAGAATAATAATAATTGGCCTAAATTTTGTAAGAATGAAAATTATACTTCCTTGGGAAAAACGATGAATTGGTGATTGTAAAAAAGCTTAAATTTAAATATTTTTTACTTTATCTTTTATTTTTCTTATTGAGTAGGATAGTTTATTTTATTTTAATTTCACGTACCAAAACAAAAAATAAACGATTCCATTTCAATAATGCATATATTTCTTTAATACGAATTATAAAGTTTTATTGCATGCACCAAATGCTGCTTACATCATATCCCAAAAAATCATTAAAAATCATATTGTTGTACTTGCACAATATATATATATATAGTGTAATAGTACATGTGTCAATGTAAAAATTTATAGATAATTAGTATATCATCCATCATTTATTTGTATTATTTTATTTAAGAATTAAATAATTAAAAATTAATGGTAGATGATACAATAATAATCTCTATGTATATATATATTTCTCATATATATATATATA
>NC_032021.1:17184295-17298545 GCF_001865875.1 Lupinus angustifolius
TATATATACACTACACTCTTTTATTAACCTTTAACAACAACTCAGTTTCATATATATACATGGATGATAATCAACTATGACTCAATCATTTATCTTTTAATAATAAAGGAAGAAGACTTTTAATAAATTCATTAGAATTGGAATGAAAGAAAATATAATATAATTCTATGATTAACAGTAAAAAAATGTATGAATAGACAGTTATATAAGTAACTAAGTAATGGTGGGTTTTCAATTTTTCATGGTTGTGCATGTGTGTGAGACAGTGAAGTTTGATGCTGTGCTGTCTCTGATGCAGACCCAAACCTCTCAAAAAGATAATATGAAATATTCATTGGGAATCACGGGCTTTGTTTCTTACATTATTTCTTCAAAATTTGTTTCCTTCTAATATTTTAATTTCATTTTTATATTACTTCAATTTTCATTAGTTTTTTTTTTCTATGTTTAGTATGGAGCCATAAATTATCGGATTTTACGGGTAAATATGAAAAAACAAACTCAAATTTATAAACTAAACTAAATATTTAGGTGAGTTTATTTCATATCTATTATTTTTAAATTAATTTAAGCAATTAATATAATTTATTAATTCAAACTACTTTAATTTTAGTATGTTAGATCCTCTCTCTAATCCTTTTTAACTAGATGTAAACAAAAATTTAGATTAGGAGAATGTTCAACCTCATGCAAGGTTAGGGAAAACCACCAACATTAACAACCACTTATAATGAACCCTTTGTCTTATAGTTAATACACTATTCCAAAAGACTAAAATGGAGTATATGTGCCTTTACACTTTGTTTGTTTATATATAGTCAATGGAGATATTACCATAATAATTATATAACAAATTTAAATTCATTCAAAATAAAAGAATGTTAACAAAATTCAGCAACAAAAACCTTCTCCTTAAATATAAAATAAAATAAAAACTTTTCCTTCAACTTTATGGCTATGATACCATTTTCCAATTCCTCTTCGTACAAAGGAAAAATATTTTTTTTTTATCGGCAATTATTAATATATTAGTTGTTAGTATATTACTATTTTGTTGTGGGTGAGACTCTACCTTCAACCTCCTATACCCTATCATCTAACTACCTTATAATTCCTTTTTTGTTGTTGATGGTGGGACTTGAACTCACAACCTCATGTACTCTATTCCTTATGACCACCCTCTTTACCATCAGACCACCTTATGACTCTCGAAAAATGATTTTTTTGGTTGGAAAATGAAACCTTTTTCATTCCACAACCGTGTGGTTATTATCCTTGAATGCATGGGCCATGCATGATAAAGATCAACAAAAAGGTATGTGAAAGGAAATTTCTTTTTCTTTTTCCTTTTCCATCAATCACGAGGTTCTTGATTATTGTTGGTTTTGCAACTCATATGTCAACTTTCCAATTCTGCATGGCAACGTTGGAGTTTATTTCTGCATTAATTCTCATCCCCAACTACTAACAAATGTAGGAAAATTCTCCAATATGACACCTATGATATGGGTAAAGCCAATATATAAGATAATACAAGGTTCTTAACCCAATATAAAATAAGGAAAAGTTATTTGGAAGCAAAAATGTAAGATATCGAGTTCATATATCAATTAACATTTGGTTATTAACGATATATTTATTTGACTATCTAGAAATAATGTCATATTCAATTAAATTAGGATGTATCTATTTGTCTTAATTTTACTTGTAATTTCTACGTTTCATATGCTCTTTTGAATTATTCTTACTACATTTGATACATTTTTAATGATATTAAAAAATGGTATACAGTTCCGGAAGTTTGTGTTTTTTGTTTTAAAGATCTTTTTATTACTAAGGGTATCTTTTATCTTTTACATAAATAATTAATCTTTTACTTATTGATCTTTGTATTACTAAAGATCTTTGTGAAGTTAAACAGCCGCATTCATACGATTTTATAATTTATTGAATTATTTAATTTAAAATTATAAAAAAAAAATTGGACCATTAAAGATGATATGAACCCTATTATCTCTTATTTTGTGAATTCATTGAATTATCCTTCTAAAATCATGTCCATTAAAAGGATATAAAGGATTTTACATGTATTTTCAATGATAAAAAAATTATTATATTGTATATAAAAGGATAAAAATGTCTTATCATATTATTATTTTATTTGTTTTTTATGATACTTATCTCTTCATTAATAAAAAACATCCTTACTTTTTTGTTCCTGTCTCATATAGATAAGAAGTGACAGCCAGAAAAAATCATCAGCACACTTACCATAAAAATATATAAAGTGTGTTCCTTAAAGTTTAACAAATGATTTCATTGAATACTCAAGATTTAAATCAAAATAGCAATTGTATAAAAAATATCTGAATAAATTAAAAATTAAAAAAATTACACAACTAGAAACACTCATGTTATTTTATAGTCCAATTGTGACCTAAGGTATCTTATAAGGTCAACGCTCAATAGTACTATTTTGTCATTTATATTTTGTTATATAATATTTAATTAATTCTAATACATCAATCTACATTTGAGTGCGTGAGCCTATAAATTCGGATCAAACATCCTTATTTATATATTTCAAAATGAGCATGTTTGTCGTTTTATACCAGTCTTCATACATTATTTACAAATTGAATTATTAAATTATTAGACACCTCACATAAAGTAATAATATTAGATATTATTCAATCAATCATGACCCTTTTTTATGAACTATTTCAGTGATGATCCTTAGGTATATATATGGATTCCTCATACTATATATTCTATGTAATATACACTATTTTTGCATGCATGTTATGTTATATATAAACATTATCATATTCAGCAACAAAATAAAATAAAAGCACATGATAACTCAGATTTTGTAACATGTAATTTTATCAAAAGTAATTGAAGAAGTTATTTATAGAATTTGAATGAATGACCTTCAATCTATAAGAGAAATAACTTTATCACTGCATCGAGCCAAAGTCTAAATATAAATATACAGTGCTAAATATAAATACAAATAATTTCAAATGTAGAATAGATAGTCAAGTGAAATTCAATCCACGAAAAATACACTTTTGGATTAATAGGTTTCATGTTATGTCAATTTAAACTTGCTCGATCTATTAATTTGAGGCCTTATAATGCAATTTCATTCTCTAGTCCAATTGTTGTTTGACTAAAATTTCATTTTTAAACTAATCATAAGCCTTTTGAAGATATATTTTAATCAATAATATTATTTGAACAATAGTAAATTTTGCAACAATTTTCCATATTAGGATAATAAATAAGGGCTCCACCTCTTCTCTCATATTAGGATGATATTATTAGAACTTTGCCTACCCTAAATAAAGCTATACAGTGAGTGACAACAAATTGATAAGTGATAACTACATAAAATATAGTATTCTCTTGGTTGGGCTTTGAGCTTCTTATTTTGTATTTCTTTTATTGGGGGTTGTGATTTTTTATTTCATTTTAGTTCAAGTATAGTACATGATCTTGATCTTTCTAAAAGGTTAGAAAATGTTAAGGTAATAGAACTCCACATTGATTCAGAATCTGAGCTAAGAGTGGTCTATATTGACTTCAACAGTATTTTTTCTAACTATAAATTCCAGTATTCATTTGATTTTAATCTTTGGCATATATACAACAACCATCAACAATTAATCATTTATTTTTTATTATAAATGATGTTCTTTAATAAAACATTGACCTCTAAGTCATTTTTTATCATTTCCTATACGATTTTTCTAGGTCTTCTTCTAGGAATTGAACTAATTTATCTTTGATTTACTCTTCTTATAAGAGCTTTTAACAGTTTCCTCCATACATATCCAAACCACATAAGGTCTGATTTTACAATCTTTTCTATAAGATAAGAGTTACACTAACTTTCTCTCTAATACAATCATAACTTTTTGTTTTTTATATATATGAAGAAAAAAATTGTTGTTGGAAGTAAAATTTATGTTAATCATTATGGTTTGAAAAATATTAGTCATGAACAGTCAATAAATGACACCTACATGAAAAGAATAAATGCTTATAAAAGAAGAAAAATAAAGAAATATATGTGTTAGCTTCAAAGCACAACTTGCTATTCTGTTTTTATACCAACTTAAATGGCATTATGTGGTGATATTGTTGACTCATGCAACTAATACAACCAATAAGCTTAACAAAATGTGTAACATAATTTGTCAATGTTGAATAGTTCACAAGTCACATAATTAAGATGGACCACTCATAAATGCCTTTCATTTGGTAAAAGAAAAAGAAATATGATTCATTGGATTCACGTATAAAGACTTGTGTAAAAACGTATCTATGTGAAGATAATTAATAAAATATTGATACTATAAAATTTAATACTAATTAAAATTTAGTCATAAATACTAGCACAAAAAACATAAATACACGTATTTCTAAATATGACCTTCATATAAGTTTTTGAGATATATTTCTCCCACTTTTTTATTTGAAGCCAAAAGTCCAAAACTAAAAATCATGTAAAAAAGAAACCATTATTGAAATATCAAATTTAATTAAACAAAAATAAGAATAACACATATAGTAAAAGATAGAACACCACAAATAGATACTTAAACATTAGCTAAGTTTTTTCTATCTATATTTCCAACCATAAATATCTATAGTGCAATTGTAACATAATAAACCTGAGCAAATATATAATATAGACAAAAGAAAAGATCGAGAAGGGAGTGAAAACTAATTATACTAATCACAATGTGGAATTACATAAAGAATGACATGTTATAAGATCAGACCCTCACTGGACCGTCCTACCTAAACAATTCCTCAAAGTTTCTTAATGAATTATAGTCATTGTCGCCCTTATCCAAATCCGCAATAATATTTCTATCAACATATCTTTCATTTTCTCCAACTCAAACAACAATAATGCAATACATATACACTAACCGAAATTAGCCATTTAAGTATTATAGTAAAAAAATTCAATTTCTCTTTTAACAAATATGACATAAGTTAGTCTTACTCTCATACCACTTTTATCATGTCAAGCAGAATGAGCTGAACATATTAGCTTAGTGATAAAAATTATTGGGCAAAACCCCATACTTAATTGCACTATGAAGTATATGATTAGTTAGTTGATCAGATTTTTATTTTCAACTCTATAATCATTGTTTTTCTTTTAATTTAATTATTAATTAATTTAAGAACCAACCATTAATTTAGGTATATCCGTTAAGAATTAGCTTTAACTCTTTGATGCTTAGATGGTTACATATTTACAATATATTACATATTTGATATTTAAACTTTAAACAGTTACAAATTTACAATTATGAAAATTAAATTTGCATTAGAGAAATATTACTAATTTATTTTTACTATCAATATTATTCAAATTTCAAAATGTTGAAATCATTATATTTTGATTTAAAAATTCAATAACTATCAGAATTGAAACATAATCATATATATTTCATAATTATGTAACATGAAAGAAATTAAATATTAGAAAAACTAACAAATATTCCATGTGTTACAGATATTTTTCAAATATAGAAAAAACATAGATAAAACTAAAAAAGAAGTCTTTAAAAAATAAAAATAATTATATAAAATGAAGATACAAAATGTTAACTTATTTAAACAAAGTTTAATTAAAAATAGTTATTAACTAGAAAATAAAAATAATTAAAATTGTAAAATAAATATATAAAAGTAAAAATAAAAACAAAGATTTTTAACCTGATTATGAACTAAAGTTTGATTTATTGAGATTTAATATTAACAATGTTGTTTATGTCATTAAGATTTATCACTTCAAATTATTGATTCAAAGTTTTTTATGCATTTGCATTGTAACCATTTTGACATACATGTCTATTTTTTACTTCAACTCACACAAATTTAATATTTATATTGTATTGTTAAATTAATGTATGACTCTATTTAACTAAAAGTTTAGGTCTTTCATTTAACTAAAATTCTGAAATACATTTTTTTGTAGCCAACACGGAGCGATATGTACGAATCGCATAGGTATAATGCTAGTTTTAAGATGAATAAACAATTTTTTTTAAACTTATTTGTAGTAATGTTTATCATTCGATAATTTATTCTAAAACGGTTTTGTTATTTAATTAAATTTTAATTGTACAATGTGTTTTTGTTACAATTAAAGCATGATACATATGTTGTTTAATTTGGCAATGTTTTTAACTTATTTGTGATATTTTATAGTAGTAAAATCTTCTTTGTTGATTATTTAATTAGATATGGTAATATTTTGAAATTTGGAGTATATAATTATAAAATAATTTAAGCTAATATTATGAATTTTATAGAATTTTTAATATAAATCAAGCCGATCAGTCCAACCATTAGCCAGCTAATTCAACTTGTAATTCATTGACTCAATATCCTAAGAGGCCATTGATTGATCCATATTTATTTTTCTAACAATCTTCACAATTTATATTTATTTTTATCATGTGGAATAGTGTTTATCCCAATCATCTCATTCAAATCTATTTACTATTTAACAATGTACACATGTCAATACCAACACTTGCAAGTGACACGTGTCAACACCTTATACAAAAAATTTCTCTAAAAAGTTCTCTACCTCATATTGTGCAACCTCACCTCACACATATGATGAAAAATTGTCTTTATTATTTGTTTCAATTTAACATAATAGCTCATTATCTTTCTCTCACACTTTTTTCTATTCTTCCACATCTTTCTCTCACATTTTATTCTAAAGCATAGAATCATCTCTCTACTTTTTACTCCATCATTTCATCACTTTTTTTATCTTCTACCAATTTTTTATCTTCTTGGTTCGTATTCTTCTTCCATTTCATTTCATTTCACCATTGATGTCTCTTATTGTTGGTTCACCCTTGAAGCATTATTCTAGGTTAGTTTTTTATATATTTGTGTATCTAATATTTTGTTTGTAGAATTTTGTACTAAAAGTAATCATTATTTTAACAAAGAGCATATGAATTGTCTTTACCGGTTGTAATATAATTGTTGAAAACGACATATGGATTGTCTATACCAGGTTTTAATATAATTTTATGCCGGATTATCAAACCTTCTATCTCTCTCAACCTTTTCACAAAAAAGCTCGCAAGTATGTTGCTTGCGAGTGCTACTGTGAAATTTTCTAAGAGTATTACTTTATCTTATAACTAAAGAATTAATCCTTTTCGGAATGCGTGACGGCCTCTCCTAACAAGTATCGTTATCAGAATTCAAACCCTTGACATTCAAGTCTTTCTTGAGGTCTAATGGGACCTCGCTAATGGAGTTCAAGGTATAATGGCCGTGATGCCGAATGTCATGGATGATTCTTGTGAAGAAGATGGTGCAAGCTATGGATGTTTCACAGTTAATGTCGAAAAAACTAAAATCCCTAACCTGAAACGAGTTAGAGACATGATCAATGAAGAGTGGCACCACTGGCACAAACACCAGATTTAGGTACTTCAAACAAACCCAACACCATTTCAAAATTATTCTCAAAGATGCATCCATCCACACATCACTAGAACACAAAAGAGTAACAAGCACCATAATCAGAACTTCCAGTTTGTACAAGATTTCCACTCATAATAGAAGATACAGTATACGGCATGTGAACTCGGTATGAGACTATTGACACTCCATGATACCTATTAACACTCATCGTTAACCGATCATAACTAAAAGCATGATCGGTTCACAAAGTGTGAATAGGTCAGTTTTGGCGTGGTAATAGCAGTAACCTTGAACTCGTCTAGGAAACTATCTAAATAGACAAATATTGCGTCATCCATGACTGGAAGCGAGACCAAGCCAGCTCAACTGCGGTTTCATCTTCATCGGATAATCCCATGCCCTTCCTCCTCTGGAGTCCTTCAGGAGACCTGTTCATGAATGCATGTGCGCTACTGGGATATATGTGTACCTCATGTGGAACTCCAGATGCCTTTAGTTTCTTCTCCAATGCCTTGGCAGCCTAAGATAACAAAACAATGTCGTTGATTAAATTTACGAGTTATCATCTTAGAACATGAACATGTGTGATCTTCTGGAAAGCATAAATACGACACGGGCATGAATATGACATGGGCATAGGGATGCAACAAATTTTAAAAATTATAGCATATGACACGCCGGTTACACAAAAATTAGTATTAGGTTGACATTAAAGCACAAACCTTAACTTTTAAAATATCTATTTGTAACGGTATAAATATTCCAAAGTGAATATAAAAGGTTGTCGAATACAATGAAGAGTGTATCAAAGAATGAAAGTATCTGATATCGTCATAGATATGTGGCCGACACGAACATGGCAAGAGTGTTTTCTCTTGAAGTGTCTGTGATTCATAGCAGTCTGTTTCCTTACTTTCCTCATTCATGAGGATGAAGCTCTAAGTAGCAACTAAATAACATATAGCATGTGATATGTATCTTACCTTACACAACACTCGTCGCAAAAAAGCATTGCATGCATTAGGATAATCTCAGAAATAAAGATATGATGGCAAAAAAGAAATCAGTTCCCATACCGTAACATCAGAAAAGCCAACAAAATTATCCAACTCTCCAAAGTGAGCCTGAACAGGAGCCTTGGTTTGGGCAGGATCTGCAAGCTCTGAAGACGGAACTCCATAGAATGCTACAGCAGCATCAACCTCTGGAACCAAAACAGAACTTGCAATAGAGAGTGCACCCCCCAGACAAAAACCAGTCACACCAACCTGTTGCAATAAATGGTAAAGTCCGATTTTGAATGACATAAGCAAAATAGTATTTCAGGAATTTAGACCGGTTAATCAAAAGAAAACTCCTTTGAATTTAACCATATACCAGTGTTGAGCATCCATTCTAACACCCTTAACTAAATAAGACATAATAAACCAGATTCAGAATTCGTATGAATATGATGATTTAATTTCTCTATACCCACAATAATTACCATAACCCAATGAAATCTTTTATCAAACACGCTATTCAAATTTCAAAGAGACTTAGTCCCTAAGTAGTCAATCCAGATCCCGTCCCAATTTGGCACGGTACTGAGATGGGAATCCCAGATCTGAATCCCAGCTATCCCAATGGAATCTACCTAGGAAAGGGAAAACAGGGTTGAACTATTGTACTAATCACAAGATTAAACCATTGTACTAATAAGTTTTGGAATAAATTCAGAAATCAGAAGCAGCCAACTATGAGGCATCACAAGTACATTACAATATGGAGCAATCTTTATTTAGGAGGAGAGCCTCATGGTTTAACTATCACTTTGAGCTTACTTTTTCACTCAATGTGAAACTCCTAACATCGTTGCCTCCTTTAACGATCAATGTCCACAATGACTTTCACTCTATCGGCATTAAATCAATGGTACTAATTTTTCTTTTGGCGGCTCTACTCACTTATCAGTAGGGATGAGCAGGACCCGCCTCAACCACTTACCCAACTTGGTCTGATCATGATTGGGCCTGAATAAGGTCGTGTCTCATCGTGTCTAGGTTCAGGTTTAAAAAATTAGACCAAGACAATATTCAGGGCCGATAGGGACAAGCATAACCAGTTCCGGACCGTCTCATGGTTACTCATTCATCATATTTGTATATGTCTCATTCAATTATGTACAGAGCAATGACATCTCTTTGGTCGAAAATATCATCGATTCTCAAAAAATTTCATTATATATACATTATTAACAATATATACACACATATCATTTCATATGTGAAATTACATATCCACAATAATAAATAACATTGAGCAAACTTGATCTAAAAATGTATGCATTATATTTAATCGGGTCTAGGTCGGGTTCGAGTTCATAGGCTGACCTAGTCAACATTACAGGCCAGGCTAGCTTTGGGTCTAGAGTTGGGTCCGGGTTCACTCAATGTGGGACTCCAAACAAAGGACCTAAAACAACTTCCACTACAATCTCTAATATTTCAAGACTAAAACTAATGCAGCTTAAATATTTCAAGATTAAAACTAATGCAGCTTAAATCCTAAGCGAAGGTTAGCTTGTCTATTCATTGTTAATAAAAACTAGAAGAACCTTCTGCATGATCGTGAAAGCACAATGAACTCTTCATACACTGGTCATTGGTCAACATGACAAAACAGTCACAAACCTTCTTTGAGCCATTTGCTTTAAGCCAATCAACCGAAGCACGAATATCCTTGACAGCACCTTGCCAATCAAGACCATCCATCAAATGCTGAGCTTCTGCAGCATCCAGACCAACCTTTCCTCTGTACAGACTGGAGGAAAAAAAGCGAAAAATCCATTAGTCAATCAAATGCAGCATTGATATATAATTATATACTATTAACGTTAACATGCAGAAAGAAGAATACAAAAAAAATCAGGAAGCACAATTATCTTACTCTGGGATAAGAGCTTTAAATCCAGTACCAAGTTGAGAAATCTTCACTGCATGGTTCTTAACTTCGAAATCCACACCCCACCATTCCTGAAGCACAACAATTCCTGGAGCATCTTCTTTTCCAACAACGTATGCATCAAATGTCTGATCAATGAAAACAAAAAAAAAACATTACACAACAGAAAACCAGATATAAAAATCACAACTTTCTGAGAATAATATCTTATGAAAACGACTTTGTTCCAAAATCACAATTCTATGCTGCAAACGACATGAAACGCAGGCATGGTAGAGTCCCAACAAAATGTGTGTGTTGAAAACTCATAAATCTTCCAAATCCAAGTGGGAAAAACACACCAAGTCTAAAAACTAAGTTAATTTTCTACTTTATATTTTTAAAAAAAAGTAAACCATAGATTCAATCCTCAAAAAAGATCAGTGTCATTAGTTTGATCCTCAAAGATTTGTGACAAAACATAAAAAAGTTCGATTTTTAAAACTTCACCCCATTATTCTCCAAAGATATCCCATCAAACAATTTAGTCCCCCAAACACTTAAAAATTGTACTTTTCATCCCTGAATGTTCAAAAAGCCGATCAAGTTACTCCATCAATGACATATACGACAATCAAAGGGAGTCATAAGGTGGTCTGATGGTGAAGAGGGTGGTCGTAACGAATGGAGTGCAGGAGGTTGTGGGTTCGAGTCTCACCATCAACAAAAAGAGAGTTACAAGGTGGTTAGATGGTAGGGTATAGGAGGTTGAGGGTGGAGTCTCAACCACAACAAAATACTAACATACTAACAATTGCTGATAAAAAAATATACGACAATCAAAGGCATTACTACTCAAATGATTAATTTGACCGACATATTCAATATCTACCAGGACTACAAAAACAAAGTCATTATCCAACTAGGTGGGTCGGCTACATGGGTCGAACTTTTATTAGCCTAAATTGTTTATTACCAAATCCTCGAGGGACCAAAATGACAATTTACTTTTTAGTGACAAAAATCTTTCAATGACCCATTTGGTAATACTTCATTCTTTTGAGGACTACATTGACATTTTACAGTAACAAAATGGAAATATTGGAAAATTAAACAATATAGAAAAGGTGAAATTGAAATCAAAGAGAGAAAACTCACAGTGTCATCCCTTTGAATCTGGATTTTCTTGAAAGGAGATGAAGATGCAGTGTCAGCCATGGAACTCAGTGAGTGAGAGAGAGACAGAAAAGTGGGGAATAATCTAGAAAGTAGAATGAAGGATAATAATAGCATATGATAGTGTTTTATAAGTTGTTAACTACAAAACGATGTCGTTTACCATATTTTATGAGACATGGGTAAGGATTATCATTCTGGGCAAAGCCGATCGGACCTGCCCACCCACACTTATTGGGCGAACATGACATGAAAAATGTACAAATTCACCTTAAAATGTTTGTGCAACATGTTATATTCGCATATGTGCATTTTACGGACCGCATGCATTATTAAATAAAATATTGAACATTAAATATGCATTTGTATATCAAATATAAGAAAATATCACAATTTTCTTATTTTATATATATATTTGTATTTTGTATATTATATATATATATATATGTACTATTTCTTTTGTATTTCGTATGTAAATTATTTACTACACATATTTTTTATCATATATTACATTTATATTTTGTATGCATTGTTCAATTTGTATGATTGTTTATTATGATAAATATATTTGTATGTATAATATATATTGTTTATTTTGTATGAAGTGTATATAACTTTGTATATATTTTTTTATTTTATTTAGGGCGGCTCGCAAGCCTGTCCTGCCCATGTTTAGGGCGGATAGGGCATGATATTTCATGCATTGTTTAAAAACGAGCATGCATATGCTCGCCCCAATTTAGACGGATATTGTATGGGCATGGTTAAGGCAAACTGATTGCCAATACTAATAAGGATACAAGTATAGTGAAATTTAAGGGTGAGAATGAGTCTGGTTTGGACGGGTTAAGGTTTGTCTTTTACCTGGTCATAAATATTGGTCAAGTCATTTTTTAACCTGGACTCGACCCTAGACACGAAGCTAACCCGACCCTAAATATTGATCAGGTCAGCCTTTAAACCCAAACCCGATCATAGACGCAATTAAATATAGTGCATAATCATTTTAGATAAAAGGATCTCAATATTATTTATTAGTATGAATATGGAATTTGATATATAAAATGATATGTGTATATATATATATATTATTAATCATGTATATATGATGAAAAGATTAGATAATCAATGATACTTTCGACAAAAAATATGTCAATACTCTGTACACATTTAAATGAGACACGTACAAACATGTTAAGTGAGTGATCATGGGACAAGTCAAGTCATGTTTGGTCCCTACTCAACACTAAATATTGATCATGTCTGGCTCTGGACCCAATGAGACCCGACCATATCCGGTCTCAATCATGATCAAGTCATACTAAGTGAGCAAGTAGTCACAGGTGCTACTCACCCCTAGTGGGATTGGTTATTAAATCAATAGAAATAAATGAATGAATCTGGTTTGATCGGGTGTAAATTCACATTTAAAAAATTATAATTTATTAACATCATTTAATAACTTTATACTATAAATTCTAAAAAACATAACACACTTAAATATCTAATTCAACAATTAATAAAAAAGTTATTATAAATATTGTGATATATTAGTTGAAAATTCCATCAAACAATATCAATTATAAGCTTTAATTGCAACAAAGGTATTTAAATATAGGGAATGGAGTATCTCCTATTATAATGAGATAAATTATCTCCTCTTGCTAGTGAAATCTTGACATATGTCATGTTTCATAATTTTTTATAAAAATATTTTTTAAAATAAACAAAATAGTACACATGTCACATCTTTACTAGCTAGAAGAGATAAGTTATCTCCTGATATGAGGAGATACATTATTCTCTTAAATATATCTAAAATTTAATTAAACAAGTAAGTTTTGTTACACCACAAAAGCACACAATGGTTCATTCTTACTTGAAATAAGAATATTGGTATCTAATATGGTTCTGAGACTGAAAATAATAATAAAAACAATGTTTGTTATTTATAAAAAATAGATATTATTTTTAATTTATGAAGATGTGTAATAAATTATAAAAGAATTTGTGATTTAAATAAGAATAAAACTGATATTTTTGATGGAGATGCTCTAGGTTAGTAAAAAAGTAAAATATGTGTGCATTATTAGTGTAAAAATTTATACACGTTTAATATATCATCTACCATATATCTTTATGAATTTTTTGAAGAATCAATTATAAATAATTATGAATAACAGATTATGCAATGATGATGTATAAAACTTTTACATCAACACTATCTTTTTCTCATAAAAAACAAGTATAATTATAACAGCATCAAACAAAAGTATAAATAAGTTGAAAGCACCAATTTTTCATCTCAAAACTTTGTCCTTTTGACATTTAAAAAATAATGATTGAAACATTTAAATAAAGTAAAACCAATTTATATCTATTTTGCCTTAATATAGATCCAAGATATGAACTTGTCCATCAATTTCCAAAAAAGACACTCCTAAAAGATATGCAAGACACTCATAGTTAAATAACATTAATATGCTGAAAGAGTTAGCTACACGTACCTGTAGATATTTTCGACTTGTACATTGCCTATAGTACGAGGATACGAGAATATCCGTAGGAAACATAAAAACATTAATATTGTTTATAATCAATAAACCATACAAAAAAATGTGGCATAAATAATATTTTTAAGATTACATTTTTTCTCATTAAAACTAAAAAGTAAAAAAAAGAAAGTGAAATTTCATATTTATCCATTAAGAATATATAAAGCAGCAAAAAGGCAAAAAACACAGAGAAGAGAAAAACAAAAACAGAAAGCAAAACAAAAAATAGAGAGAAAGAAGAGAATAAAGGGAAAGAGAGAATAATCAGAGACACTGTGGCCGTTGAAATTATCACAAACATTTCAACGGCCACCGCCACCGTCACCGCCACCACAACCACCACCACCACCACCTCTCCTCATTATGCTATTCTCTCTTTTCCCTTTCTCTCCAATTTCTCTCAAAAAAATAAAATAAAAAATCACACACAAAAATTGAATTAAAAGCAAAAAATCCACAATTTTGTTTCATTCATTCGTTGATCTTAATTTTAATTTGAAGTTTCAATTATTTTGAAGATGATACGTAGTTTAAAGATCATGGATGGTTGTAAAGGTACTCAGGTTCATGCTTTCCCGGTTAAACCGAACCGGTTCGAACCGAATCGGTCTAATAACCAAACCGTTAAACCGGTTTCGAATTTCAACGCCGTTGTTTCATCTGAAGGTGTTATTCTTCCCACTACGGAGCTTCTAGAACCCGAAATAGAAGCTTCTCTGAAGCCTATTCATTTCGTTGAAATCCTAGCTGATTTGCATCGGAGGATCGAGAATTGTGAAGGAGAGTTTGAGAAATTTGGGGTTTTTTTGGAGCAATCTGCGGTTTTCAGGGGCTTGCCGGATTTGAAATTGTTCCGGCAGTGTCTCCGGTTGGTTCGGGGGCATGCCGTTGATGTGCACGAGAAGGTGGTGGTGGCAGCGTGGTTGAGGTATGAGAGGAGGGAGGATGAGCTTGTTGGATCGGTTTCGGCGATGGAGTGTTCAGGAAGGAATCTTGAATGCCCTAAGGCTAGTTTGGTTCAAGGGTATGATCCTGAATCGGTTTTCGATCATTGTTTGTGTTTTCGTAGAAAAGATGATGATGAATTTAAAATTGTAGTTAATTATGATTGTGATGGTGATTTTGTTGAGGAATGTTCAAATTATGATGGTAGTTGTGAAAATGATGATGATGATAATAATAATAATAATGATGATGTGTGTTTTTGCATTGGTGATGATGAAATTATTTGTAATAGATACCTTGTGGCCTCGCTTTCGAGGCCATTACAGACAATGTTGTATGGCGGATTCATTGAGTCGAGAAGGGAGAAGATTAATTTTTCTAAGAATGAGGTTTCTATTGAGACAATGGTTGCTGTTAAGGTTTTTAGTAGAACCAATAGGTTGAGTAACTTTCCTCCAAATGTTGTTTTGGAGTTGCTTTGTTTTGCGAATAGGTTTTGTTGTGAGGAGATGAAAAATTCTTGTGAAGCTCATTTGGCTTCTTTGGTTTGTGACATGGATGATGCTGTTTCGCTAGTTGAGTATGGACTTGAGGAATCTGCGTACCTGCTCGTGGCAGCTTGTTTGCAGGTGTTTTTAAGAGAGCTTCCCGGTTCAATGCAGTGTTCGAGTTTTATAAATTTGTATTGCACTCCAGAGGGGAGGGATAGGTTGGCTAAGGCAGGGCACGCATCGTTTGTGTTGTATTATTTCTTGAGTCAGGTTGCGATCGAGGAAGACGTGAAGTCTAACACAACTGTGATGCTATTGGAAAGATTAGTAGAGTGTGCGGTGAAAAGTTGGCAGAAGCAGCTTGCATGTCACCAATTAGGTGTTGTTATGTTTGAGAGAAAAGAATACAAAGATGCACAGCATTGGTTTGAGGCTGCAGTTGAGGCAGGACATATTTATTCTTCAGTGGGTGTTGCAAGGGCGAAGTATAAGCGTGGTCATGTATATTCAGCATTCAAGATCATAAACTCGCTTATTTCTGATTATAAACCGGTTGGTTGGATGTATCAGGAAAGGTCTTTGTATTGTACAGGGAAGGAAAAAATATTGGATTTGCTCTATGCGACTGAATTAGATCCAACTCTTTCCTTTCCGTACAAGTATCGGGCTGTTGCTTTCCTGGAGGAGAATGAGATTGGAGCTGCCATTATGGAAATCAACAAAATAATCGGTTTTAAGGTTTCTCCAGACTGCCTTGACTTGAGAGCTTGGTTCTTGATTGCCTTGGGAGATTATGAAGGAGCCTTCAGAGATGTCAGGGCCATTATGACATTGGATCCAAATTATATGATGTTTTCTGGGAATATGCATGGTGATCGCTTGGTAGAACTCCTCCGCCCTGTAGCTCAGAAGTGGAGCCAGGCTGATTGCTGGATGCATTTGTATGACAGATGGTCTTCTGTTGATGATATTGGTTCTTTGGCTGTTGTACACAAGATGTTAGAAAATGATCCAGGGAAAAGTATTTTACGCTTTCGACAATCTCTCCTTCTCTTGCGGTGAGTGTAAACCTGTTTAAATTTAGTTATAATTTTTTTATCTTTTCCTCATAAGCAAGACTTTTTTTTGTCTGGAACATTGCTTGCCGGGTTCAAATCCTTGAAATAATATCTTTGCTCGCGAGGGTAAGATTGCATATAGCTAATTTTCCAAGCAAGAATGCTTTTCACTAATTTTGTTGCCCTCTTTTCTTTTTAATAAATGGTGTCAATTGTTCAAATAGGACAATCAATAAGTGTTTAGTCTCCAATTATTTTAAGGCATGGGCATGCATGATCCTATCCATTTTCGGTGTTGATGTTCCTGAATCTTGCAGGTTAAATTGTCAAAAGGCAGCCATGCGTAGTTTGCGCCTAGCTAGAAATCATTCTTCTTCAGTGCATGAAAGGCTTGTTTATGAGGGATGGATATTGTATGACACTGGTCATCGTGAAGAAGCATTAGCAAAGGCTGAGGAGTCCATTTCTATTCAAAGGTCATTTGAAGCTTTCTTTCTCAAAGCTTATGCATTAGCTGACTCGTGTCTTGATTCAGATTCTTCAAAGTATGTGATTGATCTCTTGGAGGAAGCTCTTAGATGCCCTTCAGATGGTCTTCGGAAAGGACAAGTATGTTTTATATTGTTCTCAGATTAAACATATTAATGATATTAGTGCTGAAATAATGAGTTTGTTTTCTGCATTCTATTGCATTTTAGGCACTAAATAATTTAGGGAGTATCTACGTAGATTGCGATAACCTGGATCTCGCTGCTGACTGCTATAAGCATGCACTCAACATCAAGCATACACGAGCACATCAGGGGTTGGCACGTGTATATCATCTTCAAAATAAGCACAAAGCTGCATATGATGAGATGACAAAGCTAATAGAAAAAGCCCGAAATAATGCATCAGCTTATGAGAAACGTTCAGAATATTGTGATCGTGATACAGCAAAGTGTGATCTTAGTATGGCAACACAGTTGGATCCTCTAAGGACTTATGCTTACAGATATAGGGCAGCAGGTAATTTCCATAAAACTGGTTATATTATTATCTGTTCTTCTAATTTCTTTTGGGGGATGAGGGGTAGGAGAGGGAGCTTTATTGTTAGTGGCAGATCTTGACTTCACAGTTTTTGGGGAGCCACAAGATTTAATCAAAATTTATCAATTAACACTTAAATACACAAAGAAATAAACATAATTGTATCAAAATTTTAAAATAACATATTAATTCAAAGTAACAACAAAGTATATAAAACATAACATCCAATATATTATTACTTTATTGTGATGCAGCTCCAGGTCACTGATGATTTGTTATCAACGCAGTTGAACTTGTATTAGTAATTATGTAATCTCCTCGCAACATTATACATGGTGAAATTGTTGGAAATGGTTAATGGATCTTTCACACATATTGGGTAGAAAATGAGCTTTAGGAAGTGCATTAAATGTTGAAGGAATATCGTAGCACTTCAGAGAAGTTTGTCATTATAACATGCTGATCAAGTTTCATATTTTTAGACGGTTCATTCTCATTTTGGCTTAGTTTATCATAGCAGTAGCAGTAGTTTATCATGCAAGGAAACGAACCTTGAGTTTGAGCCTATTCTTGTTTTTAATGACCTAATTTATTGAGCCCCATTGTTGTTTTGTATGCTTCTGTTGTTTTGTTTGCTGGCCTTGGTTCATGCTGAAATACTTTGTTTGCTATAAGCACCATGGCATTGTCAGAGCAATGTGATCATGATTTTCTTTTGAATCCTTGAATCCCTGTTAGTGTAATTTGTATCATATAGCATGTGCAAAACCTATGAAGTTCTGACATGAACCTTTGTCTTTCAGTTTTAATGGATAATCAGAAGGAAGCAGCAGCAATAGCTGAAGTTTCAAGGGCCATAAGTTTTAAGCCAGATCCTCAATTATTACATCTTCGAGCAGCATTCCATGATTCAATGGGTGATTATGTTTCTTCTGTCCGAGACTGTGAAGCAGCCCTCTGTCTAGACCCTAGCCTCCGTGAGACAGTAGAGCTTCATAACAAAGCACTGGAGCGGATTAATGAACCGAAGTGAGAGAAGAGAATAAGAGATCAATAATCATGTTTTCTCAGTATCTTCCGTATGGGGACGAACCTATTCTTGCAAGCAGTAATTTTTTACACAGGAAGGCTCAGTACTTATCAGCGCGATTAATCTTGTCTCCGGAAACAGTAAGGTAGATCTCATAGGGCTTGTCTTCTGGATGCAGAATTACAGAAGGGAAAAGACAAGTTAAGAAACACCATTTTGATTGAAACTGAAGGGTAAGTAGAGAATCAAGATAGCTTGTAAATATATATTATCACTTATCGTTTCGGTCAGCTTATACTTCAGGTAGTGCACACAGCTGCTGCTGCTATTCCTCTCCGTGCCACGGCCAGCAAGAATGGTGATAAATTGACACAGTTTTAAACGAAGCATATGCATACAAGTCAATTTATTGTGCATGATTTTTAGATATTTGTCCCCATAATTTTGGCTGAGTGAGCAATTGCCAAATTCACTTTCTGTTGTAACTTTATTCTATCTTCTCTCTGTTGTATGAACACAAAATTTAACTGTTATTTGTGATGAGTTCTCTGTTGAGAAGCTACATCCATACCCAGTTAATGAAAGTTTCCATCATCTCAATTCATCTATATCCTTTTGTTTCCTTACTTTGTTCCCCTCTCATTTTATGACCTTTTCTGTGGATAATTTACTTTGTTTCTAAACTTCACATTACATTGTAAAATGTTAATTAAGAATTTGAAACACATCAATGTCATGTCAATTAAGCTGATGCTGTATTCTTGGCATTTGGCCTCTTGTTTCTCTTCCACATGGAACTTAAAAGGGGATTTTCAATCCTGTGATCATTTGAAAGCTAGACTTTGGTTTTAATGATTTCCACAAGATATCCATATTTTCAACTGCTACTATTTATTCCACCCAACTAACTTTATATCATGTTCTCTCTCTAATCACATTTTTGACAAACTTTGTTGATATATACCTTTTGGTATCTATACACCACAGGAATATAGACTAATATGGGTTCAAGTAAGGTAGGACTATAAGGGCAGCAAAATTTTCCTATCAAGTTTTGTAACATACTTACATTTCTAAAGGCTTGAACTCGAGACCTTTGATTAAACTAGAACGGACTCGTGCTTTTAATTAGATAGTTGTTCTCAAATACTCGTTATTGAAGGTCTTCCTCTAATATGGAAGAAAAGGAGGATGAAAATCTGGAGAACATGGATTTGAAAAGTCGTAGAACGATAAACTTCAATGTGCCTCTCTTGTCAACAAGGCGTCTTGGTTGTTCAGTTGTTGCAGATACATCTTGCACATTACAAAATACAAGAGTTCCATTTTCATGGGAACAAGCCCCAGGGAAACCAAAAGACATAGAAAGGAGCAGTAGCGTCCGAGATGGAGACACCCCTCGGCTGCGACTACCTCCTTGCCTTTGGCATCAGCTAAAAGAAGCAGTTGGAGCTGATATAGATAATGGCATACAGGCAAGGGATGAATGCATCGCTTCCAATGCAGAATCCGACTTAGAGGTGTTCGGTCATGATCTAACACACGGTAGTTTTGAGTCACCTGTTTTTCAACCAACTGTGATGACCGATTGTGTCAAACAACGGTTCCTTGAATTTGATCAAGACGATGGTTGTGATGGTGACGACGATGACGACGACGATGATGTTTTGTTAGATGCAATGGATGTATTATCTCTATCAGAAGCATTAGACATTGTCCAACTAACAGAGAAAGTTCATAGTGAAAGCAATGATGGGTTGAGATTAAAGCTTGCAGAGTGCAATGGTGATCAATCTCCAGCTTATATGATCAACCGATTTCTTCCTGATGCTACTGCTTTGGCTGCATCATCTTCTATAAATTGTTCCAATGATTTCAACAAGAAAATGATTGATACTGCATCATATGCTTCTTCTTCAAAGGGTTGTGGCCCAGAAATTCTCTTCCCTTGGAGTATGAAGCATAAACTTTGTGCTATAAAGAGCCATATCCTGCCATATTCTAAAAAAAGTGTGCAGAAGCATCAGCACAGTTCAAAACATAAGAAACATTGTTCTTCAATTCATAAGGTTTGTACAAATAATGTGAAATAAGACAATTAATGAGTATATAAGTTGGTATGTTATTCAATAATTTAGTTCTTCTGTTCATTTTTAAATGCTTAAACATTATGCACCAGTTGTATACCAAATGCTTAATAGAGTTATAATGTAACAAAAGCTCAACTAGTTATAATGTTCCAATGTATATTGGATTTGTAAAGGTTATGCCACATTTTTAGTATTACTTTTGTATTGTTTTATTGAGCTACAAATAAAGTGATCAATTAAGAACCACATAACAGTTGGATTAAATATTGTTTCATGTTGTCAACCAAAACAAAATAAAATGTAGTGTGGAGTAAGGTTTATATATGGTTATTGTATCATTTACGTATTGGTCTTTTTTTTCAATACAATCATGTATATTATTAATTTTAAAGTAAATATATATTTTGGACTCTCGGTTTCGTTCATTAAAAATTGAAAAAAATGGTTCTAAAAAATATCAAATTTAGATTAAATTAGTCACTTTTAGTATATATTATGACAAAATTATTTTAACTTATATTTGTGATTATTGGCTGCTAATTTAATTTTTATTTTTGGGTTCAAATTGGTCCATGAATTTTTTTTTAAGCAGGGAGTATTCACTCTCATTTTTATTCTCTTTGTCATAATATTGAATACATTTTTAGATATGGTCTTTAGGTATTAATTAGCATTCATATGATATATTAATTAAATGAAAATATTGATTCGAAATTCGATTTGCTATTTAGCTCAATAAACTTGGTTTATGAATCTGAACTTGAGCTACAAATTGAGCTTGTTAAATTAACAAGTCGAACGTGAGCTGGATATAGTTTGACTCGTTAGTTTCATAACCGAGTCGAACTCAGACTAAAAATATAACTCATGTCAAGTTTTGATCTAAGTAAATCCTTATTGAGTTGAACCGAATTTAACTCTAATTTGACTCATTTCGATTCGTTTCCAGCCGTACATCGAACGAACAGAAAATGATATATTGACCATATTAAAAACAAATGTCACAAACTCACAATAATACATCAATATTAAACTCTTATAAATTAAATTATGTTTATGAACAAATTATTGATACTTAAAACTCTCTAGTGTTACTTTATCCCTCTATGTCCCAAACCGGTATACAAGGCTATATTTAAGGACTATAAAATCTATGCATTCTAAGTGTAAAGATTTATACACATGAACTCCATCATTTATTTAGATTACTTTTCTGAAAAGTCAATAACAATTAAATATCATTTTAGATGATGCAATGATAATATATAACACTCGTATACTTTCAGTATATACATCTTTGCCTGATGTTTAACTAGTTTTCTATAAGAAGATGGAATGAAAGTGAATGAAATCGACCCAACACAAAATCATTAATAAAAAATGGGAGAATGGTGTTCAAGAAACAACAACATAGACGTAGACAAGCTTATATCATACAGTGATGACCTCGTTAAGGTATTGCAAGACCAGCATGACGTCACCAACCTCACTCACACACTGAAACGCACCGTTTCACTCTCTTCAACTTGTGATTCCGATTTCAATCATCTTCACTCTTTGCTACAAGGTCTTTTCCCTTTTTTTTCACTTCATGGGTATCTTTTAATTTTGCAAATTAACTTAGTTATAGTACAAAGTTAGAGTTTTTTGTATTTAAGATAAAGTTTTCATTTTTGTATGATTTTTCTGCTTGTTGGTTTGAAAATAAATCTGGGAATTTGAGATTTTATGTTAAAGTTTTCATTTTTGTGATTTTTATGCTTGTGGTGTTGTTCATTGTTAGTGTTCATTTTTGTGATTTTTATGCTTGTGGTGTTTGTTGATTATTAGTGTTTATTTTTTTGATTTTTATGCTTGTGGTGTTTGTTGATTATTAGCGTTTATTTTTGTGATTTTATGCTTGTGGTGTTTGTTGATTATTGTGTTTATTTTTGTGATTTTTATGCTTGTGGTGTTGTTGATTATTAGTTTTGTGATTAGGGGAGAGATATGTGTTTAGGAAGATTTATATAGAGAAGTTGAAGCAGAGAAAAATCATTCTATTAACTTCTATTATCAATCATAATCATCAATGTAATAGTCTCTAGACCACTCTTCCAAATCGCAGTTGTGTTGTATTTACCGCAATTGCGAGAAAATGTGACCAATGTAGCTGCAAATGTGGTTAGATGTTATTGCAGTCTTGCGGATACTCCCAAAGCCGCAATATTGGGGCCGTAATTGTGCTTGTGGAGTGCAATTTAACACACCGCTCTAGCCTGATATCTAATTTGTTTTTATTTTGAAACCATGAAAACTAAAAGAACAACACTACAAATTCTACTTTATCTTTCACTAGTTCATAACTTCATATTCATGTTATCTACTATGAGCACATCTTGATTATACTTTGAAGTTGACATGTACTTTATATGAATCAGATTATCAGAAAAAAATAGATGCATGCAAGCAAAAAACCGAGGAAGCTAGATGTGCGACTACTACTGATGCAGAATTGGACCTTCTGCAGAGAGAATTGGATGAAGAACTTGAAAAGGAACGGTTGTTGAAGGAAGAGTTTAGATAAGTCTTTTATCGGTTTGTTAGCTTTTCAATTGCATACTTTTTTTTGGATTATTTCTTGAATGACATATCTTACCATCTATATATTGTATCGACACAGCCGTCAGCAACAAATTCATCGATCTAGAACAACAATGGGCTTCTGTCCAAGAACAAAAGAAGACTTCACTGAAAATCGAGAAAGATAAGTTAAGGACGCAGTAAGTAGATTGCGAAACTTAAATCTAATATCGTCTTGCTTTCACATGTCATATGCAATGTTATTTGATTCATTATAGGTTCAGAAACTTAATGCATTCTTTTTTTTCTGTTTCAGGATGTTACTTTCAATGTATGCTTCTGTCACAAATATTGTGCCAAACTTGGATGACGAGTCCAAAATTTCCGGTTGTATCCTTTTGTTTCAGTATATTACTCTCTCTCCCTTCATTTCTTTCCTCTCCAAGTTTTCTGTATACGATATTATCTATCTTTCCGAAAGACAAAAACTGCTTGCTCCTTAAATCTTATTTCCAGATATTGTGGAAAAGGATAAAAATGTGGTCGACAAGTTTGAATATGACAGCTCGAAGATTCCTACTCAAGATGTATGCAATGACATCTGGAATACGATAAGTTCATGAATCATTTTGGTTGCATCAGAAGAATCCTGCAAGTCACTTATTTAATGGTGTAAGAATTAAATGCCTTAATTTACCCCTTCGTGGTTCTGTGGTGCATTTGGTTGGAACAAAATGCTAGAATCTTAGCACGGTGTTTAGTGTATTTTGTGTTCATTTGGGATAGAATTAGGATAGTTTATATAGTTTCATTTCGGGGTTCTGCCCGCAACCTTTTTAGAGGAGTGTCTTTGTTTGATCCGCAAAGAGATTGACATACTTTGTACTTTCGGTTTAGTCGATTTCTTTAGTTATCGATGATTCCTTATCTTCTTGTTTTTTACTGCTCTCTTCTATCTATCTATATATATATATATTCTTCTTGTGTAAAAAATATTATCAAGGGCAATCATGTGTAATGTTGATCTTGATTTGTAGAGAGGGGGTAATGTTGCTTGCTATATGGAGCAATTGTACTTTCGGTTTAGTTTAGTTATCGATGCATTGATCCTATATCTTAGAGTGGTGGTACAAATAGTGGTTAGCCCATTTCTCCTTGCTTATGAAATAAACGATTTTTCGTCATAAACCTGTTCCGATCGCAACCACTAGAGCTAGAATCGAGGGAAACTATGACAGAATCAAATTCGACTAGTAGCTTAATAACCAACCAGGAGATAGTGTCATTGCCATTCTTTTAATGTTATATTACTCTGTATTGGCGAGATCCAACAGTGAACAGCTGTCCAAAAGAAAAACCGACTGGAAGTCCGAGGACCTTTAGTACCGTACCCTACCCCCGACCCAACAGCCTTTGCGCCAAGCAAGACCACCCTTGCCCTTTCTCCATTCAGGACGAACTTTACTCAATGGCCATAGTAGAAGTGGAACTTTACTTGCATGTTAATGTTTTGACTTTCGAAGTCATTGCTTTGGTAGTACGATTTTACCGAATTACCACTTTCGACTCGAGGATTAGTCTCACAGTTATGCTCGAGGGTATCCGGTCAAAAACCAAAACTTACAACTATTAACAACTAAGTGTATTGATCATGTAGGCACAAAATGCAGTTTTAGCCTAACAAAACGTTTAGAGTTTGAGATTTTGGGACCAAAGTTGCTTTAAAATGGTTGGGTAGAAAATGAATAATCATTAACTATAGAGAATATGACAAATGAAATACTTTATAAAAATTCAACATAAAATTTTTCCACATTAACAAAAAAATATGTATCCTCCTTTGCTTAATCAAGGAATTAACTCTACAATATGTAATGTGAGCATAATCAATGAAGAGACCAACCACAACACAACTCTAACATTAGTCATTTTATTAGGTCATAAGTTATATTAAATGGTCGAAAATATATTAGAATAAGTAAGATAAATAAAGTGATATGAGTCCGATTTTATATAATCGGGTTGTAACAAATATTAAAAGAGTAATATATACAACTTTTTCTAGGGTTCATATGCACATAGACTCAACTACAAGGTTTAGGGTTTAGGGTGAGACTTTGAGCGAAACCTTGATCTTAATTATGAAAGTTATCATCATCTTAAAATTCATTGTGACACTTTTGGAACAACACACAGTGTACTCAGACTTTATGTATTTCATCATTTCATTCGTTTGGGTAAGAAACTAATCATTTTCGGGGTGCGTAAATATCTCTCTCAACAAGTATTGTTTCCAAGGATCGAACCCTTAACCTTTTAGTTATACTAAGGATCCAACAGGGACTTACCCCGCTAGATCAACACCTTATTTACCTTAATGATTAGAACATTATTCTCTTTAGCAACCACTTTTCAGATTTAAAAAAGTAGAAGGGTGTTTGTGTAGGTGTTCATTAAGCATTTATAAACCTACACTGGATTGCACCATTTAGAATAAACTTCAAAGTTGTAAAAGGAAATGTGTGATTGATTTAGTGAGCTATTTTTTAATAGCAGTAAGACTCAAAGAAGTTTTGGGCAAAAGAGATAAACAAATTAGGAGAACAAGTGGCACTCCTATCTACTCAATTCCTACGATTAAAACAAAGAAAGGGATAAGTTGATAGATGTCACACCTATTCAACATAAGAGTAAGAGAAGTTAAGAAAGCGGATATTAAGAAGACTCCGAGAATGCAGAAAAATAAGTTTCATTATCTTATCTAAGTGGAACCGTGAGTTCTCAAAAATAATTTTATTCCTAATGTGCCAAACGAACCAAAGAGCCACCCACAATTGTTTTTTCTTGTTCTCCATCCATGTCATGTTCTCATGAATTGAAAAGTGAGTCTTCACGAAAAATTACAAAGAAAATGAAAATACATAACATAAAAATAATTATAAACAAATTCATAGATGGTAGTGGCATAAACCTAAAATGTAAGTAATAGGCCAAAAGTTAAAATGTTCGATTTCTAGGAGCAATTGTTGGAATAGACAGTCATGTACCTTGAAAGGGATTAAGCGAAAGAGTGAATCACCAAGCACTTGGTAAGAACCACAAAAGGTAAAAATCAAGTTTCTTGAACATCAAGAGCTCCTTTTTATTTGGTCTTCATGCAAGTCTTCTCCTTTATTTGAATACTTATTTTTTACGTCTTATTTTTTATATAAGATTTGTTTGAATAGTTTTACTAGAAATATAGAATATCAATAAGATTTTTTATAAATATTTATTTTTCAGAAAACAACAACCACTTTTATTGAGTATAAATCTATTGATTTATTAATGTTATTAATATTGTATCGGTTATTAAACTTGTCAGAGTACTGATATAATGGTATAGCAATTCAACCGATGGTTCACTAATTAAACTGCATACATGTGAAATTAGACATACATATATAATATTTTAACATTTTAATATTGAAAACTCAATAAAAATATTTTCATTAAAAAATTAATTTTAAATAAGAATCGGTCGGTATGACCAATACGGTTCAATTGAAAACCGACCGGTATAACCGGTTTTGACCGGTATGATTGCATGACTGGTATAATTATTATATCGTACCAGTATTGAGACCGATTTACTGGTTGAACTGGCCAGTACGAACCAGTTTTTACAACACTAGTTTTATCACGTCAAAAGTTGTAAACAAACCTTCATTGGGTGGTCCCAGTGATTTAAATTGTGGCCGCAATATTGCGGTTGTGGTGATTGCCGCAACCGCATCACACCACAATTGTGATGTTATTTTGAATCACACTATTGCGGCCGCAACGTAACCGCATTGGGCCGTAATGCAACCGCATTGGACCACATCAGGTGCAATCGAATTCAAAAATAGTTTTTTAATCACAAAAATAATTCACACTGCAACAACCGCAATGACTATAATCGCAGTAACCACAGCCGTTACCACAACTGCAATTTAAAACACTGAGTAGTCCAAATCTATGAAATAATACATTATTTTACCTTGCCAAAAATTGTAAACAAACCTCCATTATATTATGGTATATATATATATATTCACAAATAAATAAAGAATAAAAGAAATATAAGATATGAATAATAATAGACCCTTTCTTTTTACTCATCATTAGTTATTGATTTCCTCCAATTGGTGAAGAACTTGTTGAACCTCTGGTCTTGATGATGGAGAAGGATCCACACAATGAAGTGCTAATTTCAATGTATTAAGAAGTTCATCACTTATAGCTGATGCATCTTTCATAAGTTCCAAATCAAATACTTCATTTGTCCACTCTTCTTTTACTATAGATGTCACCCATTCACCCAATTCCATACCTTTGTTTCTTTCGCCTACATCGATAAACCATCAAGCATGAGAAATAAGTGTAATTTTTTAAACAAAAAACATTGATAAATGCAATTAAGTTAAACGAAACATGATATATTGTGAGAGAATTCCATATAATATACAAATCAATGTATCTTTATTATTTTTTGTTACAAAATGCATCAACAATTCTAAAGAGATATTGTCTAATTCGCTCTTATACTATATTGTAACGAACCAAAAATAATAAAGAGGTATTGACTCATATTTTATTTGGACCTGTCTCCATAATATATCATATTTTGTTTAACTTATCACATCTTTTGTTTAAAATATTACACTTATCTCTCGTGCAGAGGTGATTAGTGTAATGAAAGTATGAAAATTAGATGGTTTGTGTAGGTGTAAAAAAGTGAGGAGTGATTTGTGTAATTTCGCTAAAACTCATGAGGTGTCAGTGTAATTTACTCTTAAAAAATTATATGGTTCAGTAGTATGCCAATTTATTGACATATCGCCGAGCCATTTTTTATTAAAATAAGATACTAACAACCTTTTCGCTTCCAAGGTAAGGCTTCGTATATCTAACGTCCCCAAACTCCACTAAGCGGGAGTCTCGTGTATTAAGAAAAGCTCTAGATTCCGACTTACCTGGTGGTTTACCAGTTAGGAGTTCCAAAATGATGACACCAAGGCTATAAACATCACTCTTTTGATTAGGCTTCTTAGTTATTGAAAGCTCAGGTGGATTATAACCATCATTTCCTGCACTAGCAATGATGTTACTTCTTGCAGAAGTTGTCACTAATCTTGAAAGTCCAAAATCTGTGATGTGAGCATTTATTTGCTCATCTAATAGAATATTGCTAGAGTTAAGATTTCCATGTACTATGTTCTCTTCTTTATGGAGATGGTATAAACCAAGTGTTATTTCGATTGCTATGTTCATTCTTGTTGGCCACTCAATCACAGTTTCAGGTCCTCTATCTGCATGTATTAAAGATAAAGATATAATAGAGTGAAGCAATGGTAAAATAACTCAAGCTCTAAGAACATTAACCAGTAAATTAGTAACTTAATCTCTACCATTGTTCAATTCAATTGCAGTTTAGTCCTTAAAATTAGTGTACAAAGCTTAGTTTCTATATTAGGAAAACTCTTGTGTTTCAAATTGCGGACCGCATCACGTGATGCGGCGTAATATTGCGGTTGCTATGACTGCCACAACCACATCACATTGTAATTGTAGTGTAACACCGAATCACAATGATGTAACTGCAACACGCCACAATGCAACCACATCAGGCGGCAACACAACCATATCAGACTGCATCTATATCAAAAATATTTTTTTACTCACAAAATAATTCACACCGCAACGGCCACAATCTGTATTGCAATGGTCACAATGACCTCAATTGCAGTAACCAATTGGAAAACTCTAACTTGTTCTAAACACAAAATAAGTTAATCCAAACAATACTAAGTTGGGACCAGTTTTTATAGATTTAGAAACTAACACATAAGTTTTAGGACAAAACTGAAAGAGAAAAATAATTTAGGAAACTAAGTTTCAAAATGCTCAACTTGTTACTGATAAAAGCTTCTGATTATCACTTAAACAGAACATAAGCTAAACAAAACTCATACTAAGCTCATAAAAGCTTCTAAGTACTACTTACCATGAAGGAATGATGCTAAGCTTCCTTTGGGCATATAATCAAAGACAAGAAGCTTTTCTCCTTTTGGTCCTAAATAATAGGCTCTAAGTGCCAAGAGATTTTGGTGTCTGATTTTGCCAAGTGAAGCAGCTTCTGCTTCAAACTCCTTCTGCCCTTTAGTAGTCTTCTCCCTCAGCCTCTGCACAATAACATGGTTTCCGTCCTCCAATGTCGCCTTATACGATGTTCCGTATGGACTTTTCTCCATTATCTCAGCAGTTGCACATAGAAGATCATCAGCTGTAAAAACAAATGGTCCATCAAAGTGAACTAGCTTCCCACCAACTTCACGTCCCGGTGATTCGATTCCACCACCAACTTTCTTAATACTTCTTGCAGATGCTGTTGTTTTTGCCTTACCGTTCTTTCCTTTTGAACCACCCGTTTTCTTAACCAAATAACACAACAAAAAGCAGCATAGGAATACCAGAATTATGAGGGTAACACCTGCTGCTATTAGGAGTATGATCTTGGTGCTTAATTTATTGAGATGGTGTGGCTTTGAAAAAGGCTTTGGTGATGGAGCCGGAAGAATCTCGGGTGGTGGTGAGTGACATGGTTTTGAGGCAATAAATCCACATAACTGAAGGTTCCCTGTAAAGGAACTTGAATTGAATCTTTTGGTAAGGAGAGAAGGAATAGGACCAGAAAGATTGTTGTAAGAAACATTGAAAAAACTCAAATTCGCAAGCTTGGCAAAAGAATCAGGAATTTCTCCTACAAGATTATTTTTGGAGAGATCAATTTTGGTGATGCCTGTGATGTTCCCTATTGTTGAAGGGATTTGACCATCAAGCTTATTGTTCTTGAGATTAAGCATAGAAAGGTTTTGCAAGGTTTCGAAACTATCCGGTACATGATTTTCAAGCTGGTTTCCTTCTAAGTTCAATGAAACAATAGAAGTGAGGTTGGATAAGGTCTTAGGAATGCTACCATTGATGGCATTGTTTGATAGATCAAGAAATCTAAGCCTTGAAAGTGCACCTATTTCACTTGGTATAGACCCTATAATCTGGTTATGACTTAAAGAAATGTTTTCAACCAAACTCAACTTGCTTATAGAAACTGGAATAGTACCAGAAATGAGATTATGATCAAGTGTCAAAACCTGAAGTTTGGAAGAAACAAAACCTTTGTTTCTGTTTCTCATTCCATGCCAAGAATCTGGTATAGAACCAGAAATATTGTTGTATTGTAATGCAAGAATAGTAAGAGAATGAGACATAGTAAAACTACTAGGAATGGATCCAGAAAGCAAATTAAAGCTCAAATTGATCCTAAATATCCTAGTGGAGTTTGATAAACTAGGAGGGATTTTACCAATAAGCAAGTTATTACTAACATCAATAGATTGAAGCATTGGACAATTACCAATAGAAAGAGGAATAGAACCTGAAAGCTTGTTATTAAAGAGATAAACACCTCTAAGATTAGGAAGAAAACCAAGAGAATAAGGTATAGGACCAGTTAGAAGATTATCATGAAGACTAATCTTCCTTAAAGATTGAAGTTTCCCAATTTTCTCAGAGATTTTTCCACTTAACCCTTTAAATGGAATCTGAATTACAATAACCTCTCCATTAACACATTTGATACCTAACCATGAACCTGAACATGCACCAAAACCACTATCATTCCAGCTTCTTAGAACCCCTTTGAAGTCTATCAAATCATGCTTCAATGCCCTTAATGCTTCATAATCTGATTTTCTCACAGCCACACCATCAAACAATTGGTGCCCTGTGACAAAAGTAGAACTTGCCAGAACTTGCATGAACATGAAGAACAATAATGCAAAGTACATAATAAAACTGCATTTTTTCCTTCTAGATTCATCTTTATTCCAACATTGAGCAAGTGTATTAAAACAAGAGACCAAAATATTAAAAGGGTATCTGAAAAAATCATTCATATACCAAATATTGATGCCCATGAACATGAACTATATTTTGTGTATAATGTAAAGTTTCAACTCAATATTTGTGTGTATAATCTATAGTTTCCTTTTCCACTATGTGTATATAATTTATAGTTTCTTTCAACTTTCTGAGTACTTAATAATAAGAAACAATGATTGAAATGAGTGAGAAGGAAAAAGTACTAGGATTCTGGTGAAAACATGTGAGTAAGGTTATTGATTTGGACATAAACAGATAAATTAGGTATGAATGGGTCAATGCTTTCAACGGCTACTTTTATTTTATTTTTTTCATTGGTTGTAACGGTTAGTTTTAATTACTATAGTGTGTATTTATTGGTATATGTCTTAGACTATATATCTCACATTAATGTTTATGAAAAAAAACATAGATATTATACTTTTTGGTACTACTAATAGTATCTCTAACTAATTTATTTTAGAATGTGATTCTAACAAATATCGTTCTTAAGAATCGAAATTCTGATAAATATAATACTTTAATATTTAATTAGTTAGTTGATAATTAATTATTCCATATATCCGATTATGCATAACAGGTTGGGTCGCATGGCACGACAAATATTATTGGATTTGGTATTTACTATAAATCTTTACGACAATATATATATATATATATATATATCCGAATGATAATTCCTTAGGGAAAAAAAGTTACTTGTAAGTTCTCCTTTCTTTATTTATTTATATATATATATATATATATAAATAAATAAATAAATGTGTATTTTGAAATCTAACCCATGGAGGAAACTCATATTGTCAATAATAGATATAGGTGTTGTATTTAGATGAAATATTTGATATTTCAAAGAAATTGTAGTACAAGGGAATTTATTTCAATTGACATGGAGGTTGGTTTTTAATTGGAATGGTCTCATTTCTGCATTTATTATTAGTGATAAAGATGTTGTGGCTATAGGTTACTTGGAGCACAATCTTATTGTTTTAACCGTAACTATGGATAAATCTTTACACTGATAATACATGAATATCACACTAATAAATATGAATAATTATCAACTTTAGAAGCATGATGGTTGTATAGTTTTCACATGATCCCGTTTTAGTTTTTCTAATTGATGTATGAGTTGCTACATTGTTGAAGTATGTTATAATAAATTGAATAATTCAGCATGAACTCTATATAATATATTTTGTTCATAAAAAATATAAATTATTTCACATAGTTTTCACTATTGTGTTTTTGGTAGGTCCAAAACCAAAGCAACAAATTATATGAAGGTTTATTTTTATGTAATGATGATTTTCATATTCTTATATTTAATGTCTTAGAATTATACTAAGTTTATTCTTTAGGAGAAATAGGATGATTTTAAATTTTATTTTTAACCTGAACAAAACTACACCAACTCATGAAACCATGTAAACGTGGTTCATGAATACCAAATACATGAACTTTAATGCAGAATAAACCTTCAATCACATAATCAAATTCAAATAATTGGCAAATTCTAATCCAATTAATATACCATATAAAAAGAATAAATTTTTTAAGATTGTAAGTAAAATATTAACTAATTTACATTATAGTTAGTCTCCTTTAACGTGCAACTTTTATTTTAAATACTAAATTAATATATACACACATATATATATCAAAAGTTTATTTAACTTGTCACCCTTCAATAATGATTTTTTTCTTCATTTGGACTCGATCACCATGATGGACCCATTCAATCCACAATTATAACCCTATAAACAAATAAAGGAGGCATTGTTAGCATCAAGTTCAATCAAATTAAAATAAAGGGTTGGTAAGTAGATGTGTGAGAGAAGAGAAACATCAAAAGAGAAAGAGTTAATTGCACCCTTAATCCTTAAAGTAAGTTGTTAAAATGGATCTAATATAGTAAGAAAGTTGAGTGAATATAATGCTAGAACCACTTATATATATATATATCTAACTAAAGGTGGGGACACTATGAACTTCAATTCATTCTCATGCAATGCAATGTTCTAAAATCAAAACAATTAGTAATCAACCAAATGGTACAAGACCCGACTGGATCCTCAGATATTATATTAGACTAAAATGTTCGATTTTTGAAAGTGCCACTTGTTGGAAAATGCAGATGCTCTCAAATACTAGAGAGTCTAGTACTGAGTAGAGATGATGATATGTGACACCAAACTTATTTCAGATATCTAGATATATTTTTTGAATTCAATAATTTAAAATATTGTCAATTTTTTCTCCTCCTTACATTCTAGTAGTAGACTCTCTAGTACTTGAAATGATTCATACCCTTTTGTTGAGAGAGACAATCATATACTCTGAAAGAGATTATTTTCTTATCTAAATGGTGGGATGATATTTATACCCAAAAAACACTTCATAATGTGATAGAATAAACTAGTGCCACTTAATTCTAATATATAGAGAAATTGCATCAATGTTATAAAAACTTAGGAAGAAAAACTTGCCTCAATGTCATAGAATTTAAGGAAGAATCTTGACTTTGGTATAGACAAGTTGGTTTCAAGAATAAAGGAAAGTGCAGCACTAAGTTTGTTGTTCAAATCTGGATTGAGAGCACCAATGGACACTAATTCACCATATGCAGCTGGTTCCTCACTCCCACCAAAACATATTGGTATAGATCCTTCTAATCCAACCATCACATACTGCAACACACAAATCATACACCTCGAAAGAGATTAGTTCATTACCTAAAATTTAGGGTGAAAGATACCCCAGATAGTACCAAAAAAAATCTTTTTTTTGGTCGGCAAAAGTTAATTTAGATCAAGTATCAGAAGTATATGTAAGTGATTATAGTAGAGTCTAGAAGTAAAATTTTGTGTTTCATATTTTTATATGTATGTGTTTTCCATATCTAATCCTTCATAATATATACAATTTCCCTAACTTATTTAATGGAGCAAAACTTTAGCTATAACTATATTTTTCATTCAGAAGATTAGAACATAAAAGCTTAGTTGGGTAAATCAAAGTTCTTGTTAATTTAATTGACAAGTATATTATATATTAACGGATTGATTAAGTAAAAAATGTATTCATCCTTAATTTAATATCTAAAGAGATAAAATTAATATTATATTCCACTACAATGTATTCATCCTTGATTATCCAATTACATAATCACTTTTGCTAGATAAACTCACTTCATTGACATAAATAGATCAAGATATTCTCCATTTCCTTTACAAATTCAACCATATGATGTAAATTAAGATCATAAATTCATGTAGTGGTTTGATCTATGTACAATATGAACCACTAGAAATTAAAAATGCTTTTGTTGTAGTTGATATATTCTTCTTTTCTTGGATAACTGAAAAAAGTATTAATAATAACACTTACAAACTTACCACACCAACAACAACCACATAATTAAAAGGTTCAGTAAATTATCTATCGTAGATTATCCTTATTCTCTATCTTAGACCAATCAGATTTTAATAAGTACTTTAAAAATGTTACATTTTGTTTTAATTTTTTTTATTTGTCAATATCTAATTGGTTTAGGATAGGAAATGAGACAACCTTAAAAGACATGTGATCTTCTTGTCTTGTCTAGTGAAGTTTGGTAAGAGTGAAGGTAAGCAATTTTATTCTCACAATTCATAACTCATCCGTTGATTCTTCAACATCAGTCGGTTCAGACTTCCACTTAGTTTTTACCCAAGCTTTATCCGGGCCATGGATAGATCGCTCAGGTTCAGATCCATAAACCATAACAACTATCCTATGAAAACTCACTTTCGCTACAGCTCTGGTGGTTCCCCTTAACCAAGTCAATCACTACCTATGAGTCGCCAGCTCATTCTTCAATAGGTACGAGTTCATAATATTGTTTTTAAGATTTGAACTTCTGATTTTTATATTATAAAACAAATAACTTTATCATCAAGCCGATCCTCTCCACCTTATATAACAATCATATCATCCAAAATAATTTTTACTTCAACCATATGAACCAAAATAATCATTACCTCAACCATATGAACCAAAAAGAAAAGTTGATAGAGAGAAGTGAAGAAAGAGAAATCATACAGATTTAGGTCTACCCATGATTTCTGCAACTGTGGAGATCAAAGCTGAGAGTATAACAGATATGTCTATATGATCTAATCTTATGTTTGTGGAAATTGTGAGACAAGGCATCTTCAATGTTTCTCTCACACACTCTGCAAATGCATATAAACCACACACTTTTTATCTTTTCCTTTTGCTTTGGCCTTTTCCTTAGATATTTTTCTTTAACAAATTTAATACGAGAGTAATATTTATACATCGTGAGTGTAAAGTTATCATTCACTTATATTATTTTTCAAAGAGTCAGTAATGATTAAACATGAATAATAGATGATACACTAATAATAAGTGGATGGATCCTTTTTTTCAATTAATATTCACAGTCTAATATGAATACTAGGTATGAAAACTAGGACAATGTCTTACATGACAAGATAAAAGACCTAAATAAATATATTCAACTATAGAAAAATATGAGGATTTGATATTTATGAATATACATAGCAAGTTTTATACAGTGTTGGGTATATCATACATTAATTATATATTTTATATAGTAATTATCATTAATTATTAAACAAAATAATACGTATATTAGATCTTGATAAAAATATATTTTGATAAGCAAAATCTCTTACCTAAAGTGACTGAGAAATTGCGAAGGTCGATTTTTTTTTGTCATGTCTATTTGTCCTTCTAAGCCTACAAGCATTTTTATTAGGCAATATAGGATGCTCTTTGCTTCATGTTTTAAAAAACCGCTAAAATTTAAATAAGTTGTGTTGTAATGTGATTTAATGTTATAGAAAAATGATATAACATGGTTTATCCATATTCATATAACATATTAAGATTTTTTCCTTTTGTCTCTTCAACTTCAATATTTAATATCTTTATAATTAGTTTAATGGATTTTTTTCTTGTTTTATTATTTATCAATGTTCGATTAACCTATTTTAAAATGAATAGTTGACGAGAATTTGTATAAAACTCATAAACAGTCAAGTCTACACCCGCTTTTGATTTACGGGTATTTTATAGGAACATGACTTTGCATAAATAATCAAATGAAAGTAAAACATATATTATTATGGGTTCACATTAAAATAAAGTACAAGTATTGCATGCATATGAGAATATTAATAACATTACACGCTTTAAAATTAAAACACAAATAATTGATGATTAGAGATTTAAACCACAATCATAAGCTGTGACAATCTGATAAGAGTAATGCTATATACTTCTACTAAATCATTCTATCTATCACAAATTGACACATATTACTTGTAAATCAATTATTAATAAACAAAGTATTATTTTATAACATATGTCATTTTCTGGTGGATAGTAAGATTTGTAGGAGAATTTAGTAGGAGGATATATCATTTTCGCATTAGATTTTGGAGTTAGTGGGAAATGCAGTTGTGTCAAAGACTTTGAGAAAAAATCGAGTTGTTGGGATTGAAAGATTAGAGTGTAATATTTTGCCAATTGTAGCAATGAGATTTCTCTTAACTTCTTTATTAATGCCACCCATTGAAACTATTTCACCATATGCTGCTGCTTCTTTATTACCCTCAAATGATATTGGCACTGATGACTTCAGTATCACCATCACAAACTGCAAAATTATGTTCATTAACACATTTAGAAAAGTATGTATGCACCAATAATATATGAGTTTTATACATTATCATTATATTATTTTTGTTCATATTTAATCACCATTGACTTTTCCAAAAAAGTAATTCATCAAATGAATTATAGATAATATAACGACTATGTATAAATATTTACACTAACATATATATATATTACGTTATATAAAAAAGGATATAAATCACTTGTCTCAAGTGATATTTCATTCTCTGTCCTAACCCAATAAGATATTATCGCATGAATAAAAGAAAATTTTCTTAAAAACAAAAAAGTAATAAAAGAGCGGTTCATACCAGGATAGTATATGTACATTATATTATCCTCATGAGTGAAACAATTATTTCTACGATTTGAATTCATCCATGATCAATACATATGACATAGCATCAATGCTCACCCTCTTGATGAGTAGAAATAATAAAACATGATATGATGAAACTGGACAAATATGACTTAGAGGGCATGCATGGAAGTTGACTTGTGAGAACTAAACAAATATGAGTAGATTTTAACACTATTATTATATCAATTAATAACATATAAATTTGTGATTAATGATGTATAATATGTTTAGTTAAAGGAAAAATATGGTGTAACTTCCATTATAGTGTAATTTTCACTTCCTATTTTGTTCTTCATATTATTTAATTTTTACAAAAAACCATATAATCCTAATTAATCACCACTAACATATTAATTAACCACATCTCTCACCTAAAACTAAATATTATCATAAACATACAAAAATTATAATATAAAGTACACCGAATACAACAAATATATTCTAATTATAAAACATGAAATATATAAAAATTAAATACGTAGTAGCATTCAATATTGACTGACAGGTAGACATTAGAGCTAATAAGTTATAAACCCTTCAAATATACCATATAATACAATTCGATTAACTAGAAATTTATACATTAACAATGTTAATGCATAAATAGCTACACATTTTTTGTATTATAAGAATATTTTACTATAAGATTTAGATATTTGATTTGTGAATAACTGAATATACAAGTAACAAATAATAATGGTGATATTATTGTACATGTCCCTACAAAGGAAGATGATAAGGTGGGTATCCTTCTTCTGGGACCATTAAGGATAATAATGAGGCTCCTTGCCTCCAAAAGTTCATTGTGCAAGAAAATATCACTTTCTAGTGTATTTATGTCATATTAAAAAAATTAATGTATTTTGAAGAATTATTAATAATTTCATTTTACTTCAATAAATCTAAGTATTTGTAACAAAATTTTTGACAATTTGATATATATTAACTTTATTTTATTATTTCCCTCTATTGCTTACTTGGAGAGGAATGAAAATCATGTACAAGTGAAGTTTGAACTTCATATCACCACAAATTTGAAGTTGGGTCCAGTTTTATATGTTCACCAAATTGGAGTACAAATGCTCCAATAATGGACGAGGATAATAGTATAGGGTACAAAAATATATGTAATTTCATTTTAAATTATTTTTTAATAAAATAAATTTAAAAATTAAGAAAATTATAATTGTAATTTTACTACTAGACTCTCCGGTATTTGAGAATATGATATAATTATCAAATTAAGTAACATTGCATTATAGCCATAAATACCTTAAATACCAAAGGGAAAAAGGGATGAAACCTACAATTTGTGTAGGTATAATCATGGTTATAAGTTGTGGTTCACATTAATAATTACAATTATGAACAAAATAGTTAGTTTGACATATTCGACAAACCGATTAATTATGATTGTAATTATGGTCGTATTTAAGCACAAAATAACGACAATAATGACCACAACCACAATGATCGTGTAATCATAAGTTCCACTTAAAAAAACATCGAGAAAGAAAGAAGAGTTAAAGCATATATAAATACCTTTTCAGGTTTTCCAATGATTTTGGAAACAGCAGTGGTAGCTTGAGAAAATACTAGATCAGTGTTAACTCCATCTAAGTTAAGATTAGTGGTGATGTAAAGGCAAGGCATTTTTTTCCTCTTCTTCTTTTGTGATTCTAATTTCTAACCTAGTTTGGTTCTATGTTCAAAGTTTTGGAAGTGAAGTTGATTTTGTTGAGTGAACTTTGATAGTTTCTATTTATAGCACAAGCTCACCCTAGATCTATAGATAGATAGATAAGGGAACATAAAGGTACATGCTAAGCTTTCATTGTGCTGGCTTGGACAACACCATACCCTTTATTTTCGTTTTCATAATAGGTAGGGCATGCATCATATTATTGCTAGTTTTTACTCGATATCCTTTAGGGTTAGTTTAGAAGTTGGATTTTGGAGGGAAAGGGAAAAGGAAAGCTTGTGAGTCATCTTATAAGTGTATTTCGTAGTTCCCAAACTTTCCCTTTCTCTTTTTTTCACTCCAAAATCTAACTCTCAAACTAACTCTTAAGGAAATAAATCTTTTGGGAGTGCGTAATAGTTCTTCTTACTTCCAAAAATCGAATATTTAACCTTTGACTTGATATGATGCACATAATAGATCAAAGCTTTGTTGGTACATTATTGCTTGTATTACCAATAGTATCCTTCACCCTTTTGGGTAAGAAACTAATCTCTTTCGAGGTGCGTGACTGCTTCTCTCAACAAATGTCATTCCTAAAAATCGAACCTTGACATTTTGGTCATGCCGGAGATTTAGTGGGGGCTTTATAGTGCTTGACTAATTCTTTGTTAGGCACATAGTTTTACATGCCTCAATGATTATCCTATAATATTTTTTGAGTTTCACTATTAGAATATCATGTATATATCCATGTTATTTGTTATAATAATTGAATTTATTATCTTTCACTTACTTTTATATCAATGCATATTTTATAATAAACCTGAAAACTTCGTACTCTTATCATGTTCATTCAATCATTCTCAACCAATATTTTTCTCTAACTCATTCCAAATAGTTATGTCAGAGTCAATCAAATAAGTTTAAACAATTTAAGTCTAAAAATTAAGAACAAATAGTTCTACTAAAATATGATAAAGAATTTAAAAATTTATTATTGAAACATGAACTAACTAAAACTTTTTTCTATAATATTGATAATAATAGTATTTATGACAGCATCGATAAAACTAAGTAAACAAATTTTAAGAACAATGATCAATCTTATTTGAATAAATTTTAATTGTATAAAAAATAAAAACCAAAAGAATCTCATTAATATATACTATAATTAATTCAAACAGATTCATATTTGCCTATCATGTCAACAACAATCTCCTATATATATTTTAAAACATATTTTTCTATTTTTATTCATTATCATTAATATACGACAAAATTCGAGATATAGTTTAAAATATGTAATGTTCATTTCTATTATGTGAGCAAGTGTGAAAATCATGGGTGAGATTTTAGACACGGCATCTTCAGTACTTCAATGTTGCCTTTGATCTCTGACTCATTCTGCAAATGCAACTAATACCACACACTTTTTATCTTTTCATTCTCCTCTTCCTTTATCATTTTCCACATATTTTTCTTACCAAAATTAATAGTGTAATATTTATATATTGTCAATATAAATATTTATACATATTTATTATATTACTTATTATTTATTTGTATTACTTTTTGAAGAGTCAATAATAAATAAATATAAATGAAGAGTGATACAATGATAGTATATAATACTCATACATAATCGGTGAATAATTTTTTTCCTATTAATATTCACATTCTAGTATGAACACTAGGTATGAAAAATCTTACAATGTCTGTTTTTTTTGTCCGTTATAATGACAGGAGAAGATAAAAGATGTAACACATTTGTATCCGACATTTAATGTTTAGAAAAGTTGATATTTTTTAATACAAAAAAAATACTTTTTTTTTTACATTTTAACATATTTGTTAGTATGAAAAAATTTATATGCTTGTAAATATGGATGGCACTTAACAACGGACGTTGATTCAAGTGATATATGTTTGATTCACCTTAAAAGTAAGGTCTCAGGTTCGAATCTTGTGGACAAAAAAATGCATACTAGGAGAATTAGCCCCACGTACCTGTGAATGTTCTCGGCTCGAACAAGATTATCTTCAATGTAATAATACATGTGGGAAACCAAAAAAAATATGGATGTAGTTGAACCACATAGCCATAAGAAATAATATGGCATGGAGATATTTATCCACAAAAATGTGTGGATATTAATTGAGGATGAGTATTATGGTACTCAATTTGTCTCATACCTATACATACATAATGATTATTTAGATATATCATGGATGTTTGAAGTTGTTGGAAATGGATGAAATATGTTATTGTATTAGTCTCATATTATTTAGTATTAGAATAGAGTACGTAGAATGACCAATATTATATATTGGACTCAAATCACTTGTTATAATGTGCATCAAATATAAGCACATAGGCACTAATGAATCGTAATGGGAATGGTCATTAAAGTTTCTTCATGCACGAATTTGGAAACGAGTATAAGTATTTTTTTTAAGAGTGTAGTATCTATACTTTAATAGTGTAAAAATTATACATAATCAATGCATTATTCATTTTTTTATTTAAATTACTTTTTTAAAGTCAACAATGATTAAAAATGATACAACAATAATGTAAAAAACTCTTATACTGATAGTATATACATTTTTCTCTTCTTAAAATGTGGTATATATGTAAGGTATTATATTTTTCAACAAGTTATGGTGGTAATAAGCATAAGGATAAAGAGTTTAAGAATTTACCAAAAGAGAAAATCCCCATTCATACCCAAATGGGAAATGGTGAAGATGGCAAATTTTAAAGGATGTGAAAGCTTTGACTTCTAATCCTTATTACCAAAACCTTTTTTCAGAAAAGTTAGAGGATGTGACCAAACCTAAAAATAAGATATTGATGTTTTTCTATTGGCTAAAAATTACATGAGGGTTCTATACAAGCACCACAATAATGTGGCGATATATACGAGTTTAGGAATAATAAGAAGTTAGACTTTGGTATGAGTTATTATCTCATTCAAAGTATTATACTATATATTTATCACTATTTCTTTTAATTAAGAGTCGTCGTTTTACCTTCATAGTCTCCACGATTTGTTAGATGATTACCTTGAAAGAACTGAAAATTACCTTATTCTTTGTAAGTGAAATTGACCAAATTTTAACCAAATAATGCTCCAAAATTTCCTACACATTTTGTTAATTGGTAGGCCCATGTGCATTGAAAAATGCCTCTTTTTGTCTTGATAAAGGACAATTTCAATTTGAAGCCAATTTTAAATTGTTTGCTAACGTAGGTATGTGAATGTACAAGATGAGAATAAATATTCAGAGGTTTTTGGTTCCTCTTAGAAAAACCGTGAAATATTGTTTATGTGGCTGCAATAATTGTAAATGGCACCAAAGAATTGTTACTAGCTGAGTCATGATCATGTTGCTTTCTTTAAAACGTTTCATGACATTGTCTAAAATATGGAAGTAGATTATCAATCATGTTGTCCTTAGGATAAACAATGGAGTTCTATTTTTTTTGAATTCTTATTACACTGTAAGAACTGATCTCGAATACATCTAAAATATGGTTATCATTGTCAATTCTCGACATATTCATAGTATGACTATCTGTGTCAATTCTACTTTCCCACAATCTGACTACTAATATGAGTTCTCAAAATTCCAACAATTTGGTTGTCTGTGTCAATTCTAGTACCACACAAAGAAATAGGAAGAAGTTGACCAAAAATGCTTTGACAAGTATAAGGAGGGGGAAATTTGAGGAATTGAACTCAACTAGGACGAGAAAAAAATGAAGGGACGATACCTCTATTTATAGACTTAGACCTCCAACGACCACGTTGATCCGATAACCTAGATGCAAGATTCCCTCCCAACAACCACTTGGTCACACGTGTGTGCTGACTTGGTCACACGTGTGCTAACTTGGTCAACCACACATGAAAAAAGTATAAAAGAAAATAAAAGTTCATTTAAAAAATTTGTTGGGCCCAAGCCCGACCTGACGTCGGACGGATGGTGGTGGTGCGCATGTGTGGGGGATTTTTCTGTGTGAGCCCTTACTGACCACAAAACTCATTACACCTCTTGAGACATACTCTTAGAAAACACTTAAGGTTTAGAAAGTCTTTCAAAATTTCTCCTCCTTCGTATGTGAGACTTGAGTTTTTTCATTTTATACCTAAAAATCTCTATTAATGGTGCATTAAAGAACCATGAATTTGGCCAAGTTCCAACAACAAATGATTCCTCCATGAAGTTTTGTCATTCATCTCCTCTATAAGACATTCATAGTTAGTAATCAACCTTGGAAATAGTCCATGTGAAAGCATAAGGGCTTTAGACTCCAAAGGAGTTTGAAAAAGTTGTGGTCATGCTCTTGGTTCTCTAACCTAACTAAGAAAACCTTGTCAACAAAGGAATATGACTTTCCAATAACCATGAAAATGTTTAAAAATGGATGTAAGAAATCCTAACATGAGTCATTAAGTACTAGGATACTAATTTTAATCTTTTATTTCATTACATTGCTCATTATCCTTCCAATTATTCTATTTAATTGATCATTTGAATCGAGAAGAACAAAATGATCTTATGACTTATTTTTATAATGAGTAAATTACATGGATTTTTCTAGGTTTTAGTGAAATTATATATTTTACTCTTCATTTTTTACACTTATAAAATTTATTGACTTTTATACATACATTATATTGATTATCCCTATATGAGAAATATGTATGATCTTTTAAAGAAAAAATAATGATAAATATAATTAAGTTAAACAAATTACGATATATTATGGAGAAAAAAATACAAAGAGTGTATGAGTAGATATATTTTTATTATTTTTGGTTAATTATAAAATAAATAATTCAAATATGATATGATTTAAATCACTCTTATAAAGTTATACTATATTGTAACGAACAAAAAACAACGAAAATCCATTAATGAGTTGGGCCCATATCTCTATTTCCTCTCTTTACCCTTCTTCTTCTTCTTCACCTCTTCAAACTCCACCGCGTCGTATCACCACCGTGATCTCTGTCTCCGGTCGACTTCTCCGATTTGCTTCTCCGACAAGCACTACAGAAACTATGCTTTTTATTTACTGCATAGGAACTATTTGTTTTTTCACTGGCAAATAGTTCACTTTGCACATTACATGTTTGATAAAAGTCCTGACAGAACCAATGCTGTAAAAAATATGCCATTTTTTTATTTCGTTTTTTAAGTTTAATCATCATCTTCATGTAACTGATTTGTGATGATTACCTCTATAATGCTCTCTCATTTGAATTCTCTCTTTGTATTTCAATTCAGTTACCGTAATTTGTGGGGTTAAATTTTTGTTCTATAGACTAAGCCTTTTTCATACACACTTGGTAAAGATCAAACCCTAGAAAACATAACCCAATTGGTTAGATTCTCACTCTGTGTGTGTAAATGGATTCACAATGGAGAGAAGAACCTTTTTCTATGCACACACTCTCTGTTATGAGGTCCCAAATTATCAACCCTTCAACCCCAAAATCAAATCTTATCTCAATCCTACAAGCATTGACTCATGCACTCCAATCCACTAACCAAACAAGGAATCAAACTCACCATATCCTCAAGCTCCTCTCTGACCTTGCAGCCCACCACTCTTCTTTATCCCAACTAGTCCTCGATTCGCTCCGGTCCAACTCGCCTGACCCATCATCAATAACCCACCTTGCTTTCGAGGGAACCGTTGAGTCCCTCCATGCTATCACCTCCATTTTGGACGATGGACTAGTCTCCCTTGATGACAGTTTATTCGTCTCCCTTTGTTTCGGGCCAAACGTGTCTGCGAGGATTTGGATGCTGAGGAATGCTGGTTTGCGGTTTCAGGTTAGACCTGCTTTGTTGTTGGGTGTGTGCTTGGGGCTCACTAAGGATCCTTATCCTTATGTGAGAGAAGCTTCATTGGAAGGGATTCATAGTCTATGTGAGTGCGGTGTGTTTGAAGATGTTAGCTTGGTGGAAGCGTGTTATGGACGCGGTGTTGAACTTCTGAGTGATATGCATGATTGTGTGAGATTGTCTGCTGTTCGCGTGGTAAGATATACTGCTAATTCAAAATTCAAATATTTCTTCTATTGTTACCATGGATTTTGTACTGCCTTGTGTGTTTCATTCAATGTATGATATAGGCTTTTAAAGAGTAAGCTTTCATTTTAGTTGTCCAACGATTATTTTTGAAGAGGGTAATGTTAGACACTCGTTAAGGAATTAAAAGGGGAAGTCTTCATGGGAAAATGAAGTTAATGTATTTTGAAGTGTTGATTTTAGTTTTCTATAGCATGTTTTCCTCTTCTTTATTCCTTAACCAATGGCATAACAGAACCTTTTGAAAAAAATGATTTTTCCCCTCTGTATTATCGAGTGTAGAGTTTTTCTTGTTTAAGGATGATACTTACCATGATTAGTATATTGGTCCCACTGTAAGACTAATTTAGGATTAAACTCTGTTATGTAATTCTTTCCCCTTAGGTAGGGATAGCCACATGGTAAGGGACAGGTACACAAGGATCATAATTGAAATTTCACTATTTTTGTCTGGACCATCTAATAAAATTCTTTTATGTCTATCTCTCCTATTCATGAATATAGAGAGAGAAGTTGACATTAGAGGGTCATAATTCAGTTGACATACCACCTACAGTTTCCATACAAGATTCTTATAAACTGAGTTTGCCTCTGAAGTGAACAATTAATTACAACCCATGATATGATCATCATTACTTGCCAATTTTAAAGACCAACTCATTTAGGGAAGTCATTATGTTATTCCATATCAATAAATCCTCCATTCTTCTCAGAAATATCATGTGTTCATTGAATTAATCCGTGATCCTGTGTAACATGAAAACTCATTACATGGTCCGGAGAAGATCAATAGTGGGATCAAACCAGTGTTTTAAATTGCGGTTGTGGTTACTGCGATTGCGGTCACTGCGACCTTTACGATGCGGATTGTTCTAGTATGAACACTAGGTATGAAAAATCTTACAATGTCTGTTTTTTTTGTCCGTTATAATGACAGGAGAAGATAAAAGATGTAACACATTTGTATCCGACATTTAATGTTTAGAAAAGTTGATATTTTTTAATACAAAAAAAATACTTTTTTTTTTACATTTTAACATATTTGTTAGTATGAAAAAATTTATATGCTTGTAAATATGGATGGCACTTAACAACGGACGTTGATTCAAGTGATATATGTTTGATTCACCTTAAAAGTAAGGTCTCAGGTTCGAATCTTGTGGACAAAAAAATGCATACTAGGAGAATTAGCCCCACGTACCTGTGAATGTTCTCGGCTCGAACAAGATTATCTTCAATGTAATAATACATGTGGGAAACCAAAAAAAATATGGATGTAGTTGAACCACATAGCCATAAGAAATAATATGGCATGGAGATATTTATCCACAAAAATGTGTGGATATTAATTGAGGATGAGTATTATGGTACTCAATTTGTCTCATACCTATACATACATAATGATTATTTAGATATATCATGGATGTTTGAAGTTGTTGGAAATGGATGAAATATGTTATTGTATTAGTCTCATATTATTTAGTATTAGAATAGAGTACGTAGAATGACCAATATTATATATTGGACTCAAATCACTTGTTATAATGTGCATCAAATATAAGCACATAGGCACTAATGAATCGTAATGGGAATGGTCATTAAAGTTTCTTCATGCACGAATTTGGAAACGAGTATAAGTATTTTTTTTAAGAGTGTAGTATCTATACTTTAATAGTGTAAAAATTATACATAATCAATGCATTATTCATTTTTTTATTTAAATTACTTTTTTAAAGTCAACAATGATTAAAAATGATACAACAATAATGTAAAAAACTCTTATACTGATAGTATATACATTTTTCTCTTCTTAAAATGTGGTATATATGTAAGGTATTATATTTTTCAACAAGTTATGGTGGTAATAAGCATAAGGATAAAGAGTTTAAGAATTTACCAAAAGAGAAAATCCCCATTCATACCCAAATGGGAAATGGTGAAGATGGCAAATTTTAAAGGATGTGAAAGCTTTGACTTCTAATCCTTATTACCAAAACCTTTTTTCAGAAAAGTTAGAGGATGTGACCAAACCTAAAAATAAGATATTGATGTTTTTCTATTGGCTAAAAATTACATGAGGGTTCTATACAAGCACCACAATAATGTGGCGATATATACGAGTTTAGGAATAATAAGAAGTTAGACTTTGGTATGAGTTATTATCTCATTCAAAGTATTATACTATATATTTATCACTATTTCTTTTAATTAAGAGTCGTCGTTTTACCTTCATAGTCTCCACGATTTGTTAGATGATTACCTTGAAAGAACTGAAAATTACCTTATTCTTTGTAAGTGAAATTGACCAAATTTTAACCAAATAATGCTCCAAAATTTCCTACACATTTTGTTAATTGGTAGGCCCATGTGCATTGAAAAATGCCTCTTTTTGTCTTGATAAAGGACAATTTCAATTTGAAGCCAATTTTAAATTGTTTGCTAACGTAGGTATGTGAATGTACAAGATGAGAATAAATATTCAGAGGTTTTTGGTTCCTCTTAGAAAAACCGTGAAATATTGTTTATGTGGCTGCAATAATTGTAAATGGCACCAAAGAATTGTTACTAGCTGAGTCATGATCATGTTGCTTTCTTTAAAACGTTTCATGACATTGTCTAAAATATGGAAGTAGATTATCAATCATGTTGTCCTTAGGATAAACAATGGAGTTCTATTTTTTTTGAATTCTTATTACACTGTAAGAACTGATCTCGAATACATCTAAAATATGGTTATCATTGTCAATTCTCGACATATTCATAGTATGACTATCTGTGTCAATTCTACTTTCCCACAATCTGACTACTAATATGAGTTCTCAAAATTCCAACAATTTGGTTGTCTGTGTCAATTCTAGTACCACACAAAGAAATAGGAAGAAGTTGACCAAAAATGCTTTGACAAGTATAAGGAGGGGGAAATTTGAGGAATTGAACTCAACTAGGACGAGAAAAAAATGAAGGGACGATACCTCTATTTATAGACTTAGACCTCCAACGACCACGTTGATCCGATAACCTAGATGCAAGATTCCCTCCCAACAACCACTTGGTCACACGTGTGTGCTGACTTGGTCACACGTGTGCTAACTTGGTCAACCACACATGAAAAAAGTATAAAAGAAAATAAAAGTTCATTTAAAAAATTTGTTGGGCCCAAGCCCGACCTGACGTCGGACGGATGGTGGTGGTGCGCATGTGTGGGGGATTTTTCTGTGTGAGCCCTTACTGACCACAAAACTCATTACACCTCTTGAGACATACTCTTAGAAAACACTTAAGGTTTAGAAAGTCTTTCAAAATTTCTCCTCCTTCGTATGTGAGACTTGAGTTTTTTCATTTTATACCTAAAAATCTCTATTAATGGTGCATTAAAGAACCATGAATTTGGCCAAGTTCCAACAACAAATGATTCCTCCATGAAGTTTTGTCATTCATCTCCTCTATAAGACATTCATAGTTAGTAATCAACCTTGGAAATAGTCCATGTGAAAGCATAAGGGCTTTAGACTCCAAAGGAGTTTGAAAAAGTTGTGGTCATGCTCTTGGTTCTCTAACCTAACTAAGAAAACCTTGTCAACAAAGGAATATGACTTTCCAATAACCATGAAAATGTTTAAAAATGGATGTAAGAAATCCTAACATGAGTCATTAAGTACTAGGATACTAATTTTAATCTTTTATTTCATTACATTGCTCATTATCCTTCCAATTATTCTATTTAATTGATCATTTGAATCGAGAAGAACAAAATGATCTTATGACTTATTTTTATAATGAGTAAATTACATGGATTTTTCTAGGTTTTAGTGAAATTATATATTTTACTCTTCATTTTTTACACTTATAAAATTTATTGACTTTTATACATACATTATATTGATTATCCCTATATGAGAAATATGTATGATCTTTTAAAGAAAAAATAATGATAAATATAATTAAGTTAAACAAATTACGATATATTATGGAGAAAAAAATACAAAGAGTGTATGAGTAGATATATTTTTATTATTTTTGGTTAATTATAAAATAAATAATTCAAATATGATATGATTTAAATCACTCTTATAAAGTTATACTATATTGTAACGAACAAAAAACAACGAAAATCCATTAATGAGTTGGGCCCATATCTCTATTTCCTCTCTTTACCCTTCTTCTTCTTCTTCACCTCTTCAAACTCCACCGCGTCGTATCACCACCGTGATCTCTGTCTCCGGTCGACTTCTCCGATTTGCTTCTCCGACAAGCACTACAGAAACTATGCTTTTTATTTACTGCATAGGAACTATTTGTTTTTTCACTGGCAAATAGTTCACTTTGCACATTACATGTTTGATAAAAGTCCTGACAGAACCAATGCTGTAAAAAATATGCCATTTTTTTATTTCGTTTTTTAAGTTTAATCATCATCTTCATGTAACTGATTTGTGATGATTACCTCTATAATGCTCTCTCATTTGAATTCTCTCTTTGTATTTCAATTCAGTTACCGTAATTTGTGGGGTTAAATTTTTGTTCTATAGACTAAGCCTTTTTCATACACACTTGGTAAAGATCAAACCCTAGAAAACATAACCCAATTGGTTAGATTCTCACTCTGTGTGTGTAAATGGATTCACAATGGAGAGAAGAACCTTTTTCTATGCACACACTCTCTGTTATGAGGTCCCAAATTATCAACCCTTCAACCCCAAAATCAAATCTTATCTCAATCCTACAAGCATTGACTCATGCACTCCAATCCACTAACCAAACAAGGAATCAAACTCACCATATCCTCAAGCTCCTCTCTGACCTTGCAGCCCACCACTCTTCTTTATCCCAACTAGTCCTCGATTCGCTCCGGTCCAACTCGCCTGACCCATCATCAATAACCCACCTTGCTTTCGAGGGAACCGTTGAGTCCCTCCATGCTATCACCTCCATTTTGGACGATGGACTAGTCTCCCTTGATGACAGTTTATTCGTCTCCCTTTGTTTCGGGCCAAACGTGTCTGCGAGGATTTGGATGCTGAGGAATGCTGGTTTGCGGTTTCAGGTTAGACCTGCTTTGTTGTTGGGTGTGTGCTTGGGGCTCACTAAGGATCCTTATCCTTATGTGAGAGAAGCTTCATTGGAAGGGATTCATAGTCTATGTGAGTGCGGTGTGTTTGAAGATGTTAGCTTGGTGGAAGCGTGTTATGGACGCGGTGTTGAACTTCTGAGTGATATGCATGATTGTGTGAGATTGTCTGCTGTTCGCGTGGTAAGATATACTGCTAATTCAAAATTCAAATATTTCTTCTATTGTTACCATGGATTTTGTACTGCCTTGTGTGTTTCATTCAATGTATGATATAGGCTTTTAAAGAGTAAGCTTTCATTTTAGTTGTCCAACGATTATTTTTGAAGAGGGTAATGTTAGACACTCGTTAAGGAATTAAAAGGGGAAGTCTTCATGGGAAAATGAAGTTAATGTATTTTGAAGTGTTGATTTTAGTTTTCTATAGCATGTTTTCCTCTTCTTTATTCCTTAACCAATGGCATAACAGAACCTTTTGAAAAAAATGATTTTTCCCCTCTGTATTATCGAGTGTAGAGTTTTTCTTGTTTAAGGATGATACTTACCATGATTAGTATATTGGTCCCACTGTAAGACTAATTTAGGATTAAACTCTGTTATGTAATTCTTTCCCCTTAGGTAGGGATAGCCACATGGTAAGGGACAGGTACACAAGGATCATAATTGAAATTTCACTATTTTTGTCTGGACCATCTAATAAAATTCTTTTATGTCTATCTCTCCTATTCATGAATATAGAGAGAGAAGTTGACATTAGAGGGTCATAATTCAGTTGACATACCACCTACAGTTTCCATACAAGATTCTTATAAACTGAGTTTGCCTCTGAAGTGAACAATTAATTACAACCCATGATATGATCATCATTACTTGCCAATTTTAAAGACCAACTCATTTAGGGAAGTCATTATGTTATTCCATATCAATAAATCCTCCATTCTTCTCAGAAATATCATGTGTTCATTGAATTAATCCGTGATCCTGTGTAACATGAAAACTCATTACATGGTCCGGAGAAGATCAATAGTGGGATCAAACCAGTGTTTTAAATTGCGGTTGTGGTTACTGCGATTGCGGTCACTGCGACCTTTACGATGCGGATTGCGGCCATTGCGGTGTGAATTATTTTGTGAGTAAAAAAATATTTTTGATATCGACGTGGTCTGATGTGTCCCAAATGCAGTCTGATGCAGCATGATGCGGTTGCGTTGAGGCCCATTGTGGTCACATCATTGTGATCCAGTATCACACTTTAATTGTGGTGTGATGTGGTTGCGGCGGTCACAGCAACTGCAATATTGCGGCGGTCACAACAACCGCAATATTGCGTCCGTATCATGTGATGCAGTCCGCAATTTGAAACACTGGATCAAACTAATGGATAGTTTTTTTGGGACCAAGTGAGGGTTTTCCATCTTTTAAGGACTAATCAAATGAGCACATGGTCTTTCAGGGCACCGAAGTGTTGGTTTAGTTGTTTCCTGTCATCTAGGAGTGAAGAAGAATGGAGTAGAGGAGCTAAGATTTTTTCCATTTCCAATCCCTTGTTTTAGGTGCTTCATTCATCATACCATTGATCATGGAGTACACATTTGATCTGGTCATCCACAGATGTAGTGGACATCACTTTAGTTCTTCATTTGTAATGACATGGAATTAGTGTTTCAATGTTAATTAATTCCTTTGAATTGGTGTTTTAGTGGACCAAACTGATGGCATTAATTGCTATTGGAAGAATGATTTGATGTCACCTGGTTATAACTGACGGACCAATGTGATTAAAATGGATGTTTACTCGTGTTTTTATTGCCCTGATGTTGTGTTGTGAACAAATTAGATTGAAGCAATTAGATATTTTGGTGTTAGTTTTACTGAATGTTGTTCTTGTTGAGTTCAGTTGTTGGTGAATGATTGAAAATTTGAAATTCGGTTTTTAAGCTAGTTTTGTAAACAGATGGAGTGATATTCATTATTTCAAATTTTGATTGATGTGGGCTGTCATATTTCAGGTAGCTTCATGGGGTGTAATGCTAGCAGCTTCTAATGCAGACATGAAGAACTATTTGTCCAATGAAGTATTTGCGAAGGTATATTGTATACTATGGGTTGTACATGGTTTCATAGATTCTGTATCCCAGATGTTTTTGGTGTTAAGTATCTGTTTGAGTTTTCAAGCATTTCTGATAGTTGTTAGCTGATACCCTCAATAATACATTCAATATTTGCATGTAGCTCTGTTCTATGGCAAGAGATATGAGCATGAAGGTCCGAGCTGAAGCTTTTAATGGCATTGGAAAGATTGAAATAGTATCTGAGGATTTTCTTTTGCAAAGCTTATCTAAAAGAGTTTTAACCTTTGGAAAGACCAAGAAAACATTGTATCAAAGCACATCTGAACAATTTGTGAAGTTGGCAACTAGTGTTGCTGGTGCATTAGTTCATGGACTTGAGGATGAGTTCTTTGAGGTAACCTACTCAAACATATTTTGTTGCTTATTATCTGAGGTTTATCTAAAAATTAACCGTAACTGTCTGTTATCGTTTCGAGGCTTGGTTGTTTTTTCCCCTGAAGTTAATGTTTGAAATAATGATTGAATAATTTCTAATCTGAAGGTGCGGAAGTCTGCTTGTCAGTCACTATACACACTGACAATCCTCTCTCTGGAGTTTGCTCATGAAGCCATAAACTTCTTAATGGATATGTTGAATGATGATTCAGTGGTGGTTCAGTTACAAGCTTTAGAAACTTTGCATCACATGGCAATTAATGGCTTTCTAAAACTTCAGGAAATACACTTGCATATGGTATGTTCCTATCCTTCATTCATCATTTTTCTCTATATCCACTATATATTTTAATGCCTACAATTTTCCTTTTGTTGGAAACTGTATGATGGGTCTCATTGTTAATGGTCAAATTATTGATGTAAGGAGATGATATATTTAGGATGATTTTTGTAATTTTATTAAGCAGAAGGGTTTACCTTGTTTTCTGAGGTAGGAGACATTTGGAAAAAGAAAAAGTATCCAGTTTTATGATTAAAGAGTTATGTTGATGAATAAGGTTTTTATTGGGCTTGCAGATTGAACTAGATTATACTTGGGTTGAAAAAATACTTTTGGAAAGTGATGAATGACTACTGGGGTATATGGAAAAATTGGACTAGATGGAAGCCATAAAGGTATGGTTTCAGTGATTGGTTGGATGGCCCATTGGAGGTATACTAAACAGAAAGAAATGAGTGTTTTGTTATCTGTGGGAAGATCATATTAAACAATGAAAATTTAGAGTCAGTGCTCTGTCAAATCATACCAGGGATCATTTTATCTCTTGTAAAAATGTTAAATTTCCACTTACAGACAATTGCTCTTCAACTAAACAACAACTGCCTTTGATGGCCCATAAATTTGAGCTTTAAAGAAAGAACTTCTCATAAACAGAACTTGCTGACCAGTATGACTGGGTTGTAGGGATTTTATTGGGAAGGTTTATGGATATTGGCGTATTGGATGTATTTTTCATAGAGGAATTCTTAAGCATTCTCGTTTATTAATCTTTTTCAATAAACTCAAATTTCCAAATAGATGAAGTTTTGTCTTCCTGACTTACTTATGGGCATTACTTTGTGTTAAAAAAATCTATGTCGCAATTTGTGATTTATATCCTGCTTATGTTCTGTTTTCTTTTGCAGTTTCTCGGTGTTCTAGTGGATAACAATAGGGAAGTAAGATATGCTGAAAGGAAAATACTTAAAGTAGTGAAGCTAAATGATCGGGTGTTGTTCAAATCATCTATTGATTCCCTTTTGGAAAATTTAGTGCATTATCCCCAGGTTTGCTTTCCATTATTTTCCCATTTTCAATATGCAATATAGTAATCGTTTTTATCTGCAAAAGTATGTGACATCACTAGATAAAGTTGTTATTGCATTGCTCATGGAAATTTCATTTTACATGTGTGGTAATTTTCATAACAATGATTTCGTTGTATTGTTCTTCAAGTTCATTCTTATTATTATTCTTGATATACCCCTCTGGAAACAAACTCTTATCATATTTTATAACTGTGTTAGTTGTTATCCATTACCTATGAAATTCACCTCACAGTTGATGCTTGAATCATTATCCCATTCTGTCATATTTGGCTTCTAGAGTCCTTGAATTAAAATGAAAAGCAGAACAAATGGGAAAACCTTGACCGCATAATTTTTTATTTCACAGTTCAGGCAATAAAGAATTATATCCTTGATCACATATCTTGCAATTATATATCTTTTAACATGTTTTTTTGTCCATTTTATCTTATCTATTTCTCATTCTTAAACAATCTTAAAATTTGCATTTTGCTTTATCTTCTCTTTTAAGTTGATCTATTTTAGGATTTTAACATGCCCTCAATTGAAGCTACTTGCCCCTTAGATAGGATATCCTTGATTACATGTATTTTGCACTCGTTTACATAATAGCCTCATCTCAATGTTACATCATTGTTTATTTTTCATCATGGCTTCAATAGTATTCTGGAAACAAAGATTCTTGCTTTTCATTTAATCCAAAATATTGGTTTTACATGCTTCTTGCTCACACTGTCTTTTGAGTAACAAACCCATTATACTCAACACAACCATTTTTTAACTGTTATTTCTTCTGTGTTTAACTTTTAAATATTATTTTTCCAGGATGAAGATGATGTACTTTCTGCTTTCTCTCATCTTGGCCGAAATCACAAGAAATATGTAGGCTTAATTATCAAAGAAATTTTTGAAGAGGTACACTCGTTCGGTTATGAGATAACCATATACAAGATTTTATTGAACATTTTCATACTTTGCATGCCAATGAAACAGTGATAAGATTAGGCCTAAGTCTAGCATTAAATATGTGTATAGAAGGGGAAATATGTAAGTCTAGTTAGAGATTTCCTAATTGTAACACATTTACTAGAGTATCCCTAAGCAGTTAGTTTGTTAGGCTTTCAATAATAGTTTGTTAGTTAGGCTATAAATAAGGAACTAGTCTCTTGGAGGAAGGGGAGTAATTGGGAAGTAAATTCTGATTGTGGAATCAGGGGTAAGGTCGTGGGACCTTTTGTACATCTCAATTCTTGTTCTTCTTTCATTCTTTTTAATAATATTCTTGTTCTTCATCCCAACCAAGAATCACATGGATTCTTGTTTAGGGTATTGTTTTCCATTAATTCCTTTCTTTCTTCTTGATCTATCAAACAGAAATACCTATTGTCCTTAGAAAGAACGGCACTGATTACTTTTTGATGTTTCTCTTTCAGGTAGAAGCGGCTTTTGAAGGAAACTTTGAATTTAATAGTGTTAGGATAGCTGCACTGCTAACCCTTTCTATATCTTCTCCACTCTTGAATGGACATATAGGCAGTATACCACCAGTAATGTTTTCTTATGCAGTTACATTTCTCGGTAGAATTTATTGCGCTTTTAGTGATATCATGGATAGGAATGCCCTTCTGGCTTACCTATGCGAGAAAAGCAGATCTACAGGCCATTCTGGAGGTGATGCTCCAAATCTTGCCACCAAAGAGGAGATCGAGTCTCAGATCACAAGGGATCCAAAAGAGGTAGCCAATTATAAGGAAGAACAACAACTGGCAAATAATGAAGTTATAGACTTCACAAATTACATCCTTGCAAAGTTACCTGACATGTGGGCAATGATACAGTCAGGGTTTACAAATAAAGTGCTGGGGTCATTGAGGTAATAACCGTAGTATAGTTTCAGTAACACTTGCGTCTTGGTGTTTACTGCAACATGCTTCCCCTAACATTGTGGATTGTGTATATTGCATATAATGATATAAGCAATCCCAATAACTTCCCTTGCAGTAACATGATTTTGGCATATTACGGTATATTTTTTTGAGTGTATCATTCATATATAATATATATGAAGATTCTAATTGGTTGATCATGTACATCTTCGATTAAATTTTTTGGTTTCCTGCAAGATTATAAACTGTTTCTGTATGCCATTGTCTTCTCTTTTGATTGTTTAAACTAGCATGCATGCATTTAAAAGAATCATGTCTTAGGTGGTTTATGTAAGCATGGAGAAGTAGATCAAATGAAAGGTATCCCAATTGCTAGAGGCAGAGGGAGACCAAAACAAACTATAGGTGAAAAAGTATTAAGAAAGATTTAGATATCAATGGTCTCTTTATAAATATCATTTGATCTATGTAGCCGACTCCACCTAGTGGAAAAGGCTTTGTTGTAGTTATCGTGCATTAAATATTGTCTCTTGGTGTTTTGTCTCCTCTTCCTTTTGAGGCTGAGATGATGTTAATGATACAGGTGTTGGAAGGAAGAGTTGACAACTATGATGGCATCTGATTCTTCGGGATATGGTGATGCTTTGGCATTTACTTTACAGAATCTTCGGATATTTAAGCTTCTTGCAGAAGTATGGCAGCACTTGTTACCAGAAAAAACTGATTCTTCTCAAAGAATGGGGGTATTGGAATCCAAACTGGGAAAGCTTGATAAAAGGGTTAAAGAATTAATGTGTAGGTTTCTCGGTTTTTCAGCAGAAGAAGAAATCACTGTCTTGGAGCTAATATTAGTTACATTTTCCCTCAGACTATGCAAAGTTAAAATCTGCAGTGCTAATCAAACATTCAAGAAGTTGAATGCTATATATTTACAAGTAGAATCTCTACTTAAAGAAAGTTCAACTTTACCATCCAATTTCATAGTTGAACTGGGGAAACTATTACATGAAAGTAGCACCGCCATCAACGAAGCTTCTTCGCGCAATCCGCTTCCGTTCGACGAATGTCTCAAGCTGTTCTCCTTCAAGAAGTTTACGTCTCATGGTACAATCAAACATTTAAAGGCAGAACTAAGCATTCCCAACAATGATTTGGAACATCCTTTTCCATTTGTTTCAAGATTACCTGCTGGTATACCATGTAACATCACTGCCCATAATGTTTCAACTGAGAAGAGGTTGTGGCTGAGAATTAGTATGGATGATGGTTTTGTACACCATGTGTTTCTAGATTTGGACCTTTTTGAAGGCTCTGGAAAGGTTAAAAAATTTGCTTTTGTTGCACCATTTTACAGAACAGCAAAAGCTGGTTCTGTTACATTGAAAGTTAGTATTGGTTTAGAAAGTTTGTTTGAAAATGCTTGTCCTGTGCAAAGACATGGAGGACCAAAACGTGAACTAGTGCTTCTTTGTGCAGAAAAACAAGTTTATCTCTCAAATGTTAATAAAGAGTAAACTATTATTATTTGAGTAAAAGTATATTGAAATTTTATTGGGTTGTTTTCATTGTAATTATGGTGAAAATAGATCTTTATAATAGTAATTAATAAATATATTGTTCATTTAGTTATGCAAATTCCAAAATCAAAAGATCTTATGTATTGGATTTGAAGATCAACTGCATTATTATTATTATTAGTATCCATAAATCCAATATGCAAATAACTTGGATATCTTATAAAAGTTTAACTTGGAACAATCTGTTTCCAACCTATGTTATTAGTCAAAGAATGAACTTTGCAATGATTCCACAAATTAATTGGATTAATAGTTGCCATGAAGGCGAAAAGGCAGGGGGTCCACTTGGATTTGAACCGAATGTCACAAAACAACTTTACCGTTACGTCGAACTGAATGTCACAAAACAACTTTACCGTTACGTCAATGCCGGCTAATAACTAATCGATTTATATACAATCAGGGAAAGCTTGTTAAATCTTATATGCATACATAAACTCAGCACTAATAACAATCTGCACAGCTTCATATCAAATAGACAAACACCTTGTACAAAACAACAAGTTTCTCTGTGCAACAAACCTTTAATGGCATTGAAGTAAATCCACAAAAACAATGCCAATACTGTATATAAAGCAGGATTCAGAGTCATGCAAAAATATATCTTTATCCTATGACTTCACAAATAGCAATAGCTATGATTAAGAGCCTCTACATGACCATTTTATTCATTTACTTCTGTCTATATAGTTTGAATAACTATCTCTCACTCATCACTGCATGCTATAGCAGACAAGAAACACTTTCTAACAGTTGATGCAGTGAAAGTTTCCTTCCATCCCTCACCTTCAGTATATTTTTCAACCTGTAATATGTTCATTCAATATGAATATAGAAACATGCAAATATGCTTTTATAGTATAGATATATAAACATGAGGTAAAATCATCAAAGGCAAAATATTATTGTTAATTTCGCATCGAAAAATAGATTACATGTTTAGTCGTTTGTTGAAAATTGATTTTTAAGATTATCTTTTTCATATGAGTTGTGCAAACAAATATTTTTATAAAAAAAGGGTATGGAAGTGTTTATAAAGATTAATAATGTTTTGAAACTTCTAATTTCCATTACAAAATGCTCTTTCACAATTTAATCAATTTTGCCAAACATATCAGATTAACCCAGAAAAAAAAGCTGCCTTTGAAAAAAAGTGTTTATGAAAGATGCCCTTGATAGATTTACTTACTGTATCTACAATGGTTTCACCAATTTTAAGTCCCCCAATCACATAAATGGATTCCTTGACAATTGCAGCAGCAGAATACCCTCTAGCATGAATCATTGGTTCCCCCATCATCCATGCATCGAGACGAGGATCAAACACTTCAACACTTGAAACCATTCCGGTTCCATCAAAGCCGCCTAGAGCATACCTATGAAGTGAATGAATATGTTTAGGTGAAGCATGTCTCAGTCAAACACATAATCTTTTACTAGAATAGAAGTGCTTTTTCTATACAATTCTACCATATTAAATCACTACATATTTTGTTCATAATGATTCGAAAATATGTTGAGTTCACCAAATGGATTACTGAATGAGAATGGTTCTAGAATACAAATCTAGATCTTTATAAATTATTTTGGGCAACCTTTTAAGCAACAAAGACTCCTATGTGACATTACACCTTATTTTTCCCCTCAGTTTTCAATATCACCAAGTAGGATCACACATATGGTAACGTTCGGTAGTCGTGCTAGAACAGAACCAAGTATATCGATTTTGTTCTATGTTTGACATATTTTATAAACAGGACACAAGTGTTAAAAGGTGAGGCATTTTGATTCCACTAAAGGGTGAAACATAAGAGAATGAGAACAAAATCTGTTCAGTTCGTTTTGGTCATGGTGCCAAACGCTGCCACATCCGGTCCCTACAAGTCTACGACAACTCTGAACTTCACTAAGTCAAGCATTTTAAGTGCTACATATAATTTACAAAATCACTCACAGGATACTGGTGCATGTCTTGAGAACTGCAGCATCAATAAAACCAAAATTAAAGGAGGGAGAGGAAAAGCGTTGAACTCACAATTTTTCATTTAGAACAACTAAAGAGTGACAGCCCCTCTTTGAATTCATGTTTGGAATTTTAGTCCAAGAATGCTCCCTCGGATCGAACCTTTCAGCAGAGCTGCAGTTATGTGGAAATGTCGATCATATTAATACAGATATAAATATAATATCCAAAATATACATACATGTATATATATATATCTAAAAAGGTTGCAGTTTACATCAACCAGGTTTGCATGATATGAATTTTAACTATTGATATGAATCAAATGAAGAAAATCAAGTTATAAATCTTACTTCAAGTAATCACTTCCATTATATCCACCAGTAGCATAAAGCGCACCGTTGAGTTCCATTGCAGCCAGAGAAAATCTCTGGAAATATGAAGCATTCAACAAAAAAGTTCAACAATTTTGTATGTTTTTCAGAAAAACAATCCAAATGGTCATTTTATTATTTATTATAGTTATTTACTTCTAATTATTTATTCAAAACAATCCAAATCTCAATCAATTCCTGCAATATTTACAATTTGATAGTTCCACTTTACCTTGTCAAGCATTGAACGCGTAGGGATCCACCGTCCAATGTCTAAGTCAAGCATCTCAACATCCGAAAGGCATTCAATACCATTACCACCACCAACGGCAAATATTTTTCCGTCCACAGCAGCTCCAGACAAGCTTCCTTTCTTCTGGTTCAAAGAAGGCCACAGGGTCCAGCTGTCACGAAATGGACAGTACGATTCAACTGCATAGGTAGAAGGTAAAAAGGTTGACAAAAACTTTGCAGTTAAAAAATAAAAATTTCAAAACAACATCAAGATTTCATACCTGTTTCACACCGAACATGTCCATTACCACCACCTAAAACAAAAATCTCACCATTCAACTGCACAGCCGAAGTATATGAGTGAACTGAGTTCATAGGCTTGAGAGATTTGATTACTTTCTGGGAAGTAGAATACATATCCATAGTTTTGAACCATGATTCTCCGTTAAAGCCTCCTATTAGATATAATGAATCTTTCGGGTCTAAATGCAGCTCAGCAGATGACTCGATAAATGTCTTCTCGACATATGTCGAAGGAACATTATATGCATATTCGACCCGTGTACAACGATCTTTTAGATACTGGATTTCCATTTCTGCCTCCATCTGGATGGAGAACAAAACCAATATTAATTTGGTAGAAGACTCATCTATGATATGAAAAATAGAAAATGAATGCAAATCACCACTCAGAACAATTAGACATCAATATAACTCATTATGCAACAAGCTTATGATCACAGTGACCAACATATCACTCATTATGCATCAATGTCACTCATTATGCTTATAATGAGTAACAAGCATACCCGAGGGTGACCCACGTATTTGTGAACTTCAAACAGTAGCAGAATTATAAAACTCAATATGGGGATAATCATCTAAGAAGAATCTATAAATAACAAAGATTAAGAATTTCCACATGCTTGTTCAATTTGTATTAAGACCGTATATATTTTAATGCATTCGACCAATATACTTGAAGATGTTAGGGATGGAGAAACGATTGACAAATACGATGAATTTTAGACAGCATCTATAACAAAGCGAACAGTACCATCTTCTGCTCCAGGTAACAATTCCTTTCGATTTGTATTTTGCTGAATGCTGTCAGCTCTTTGACCTCTTGCACCAACTATAAGTACACTACAAGTTAGTTGCTTGCAAACAAAATTAACATATTACGTTGAGTATTTTCAATCGAACATCCTCGACTACCTGGCTTATGTCGTAAGGAAATTCAGATGGGGTAGCAGGACTCTCTTCTGTCTTCTCTGAAATAGCCGGTGCCTCCGAATTACCCTTTTCCACAAAGGACTTATTATTCACATCAGGAATATCACTGACATCATCTGGCAATGACGGTTTTTGAGTTTCAAGATTAAGAGTCAATTCCTTTAGTCTCATAAACATGATGTCCTTGTGATCCTGTTTTACTTCCTTCATAGCTGCATGAGTATCCAATGGCTGGATGTCTCTATCGAAAGAAGAATCATTTTCAGATGAATCTGATCTCATACTTGAGTGAGCAGATTGCTCTATCTCTGATTCAACCGTCTTAGATGCTTCACCTTCCTTCGGAGTTTCATGTAATGGAAGAGGCCGAGATATAGTTATCCACCTTGGTATATTCTTGGGGGCAGAATTACCAGGGACTATTGCTAAGGATGCTAGTAAAGCATTCAGCTTGTGTGTTTGTGTGTGGTCTAGTTCAAACCAGAAATGTTTTTGAGTATAGTAGTTGTCTTGAATTATGGGTCTAAATTTATCTTCCGACAGTGGCTGGCACTTAAGCCGAACATGAACTTGAACCTTAAACATTAATAACAAAAAGGTATAAGCATAAGGGGTTTTTCATGAATCATGATCACAATAGCATTTAGAGAGTAAGTAATACCTGAGCAGGATATTGTGTTCTCACAGAACCACCCTCAGTCCATCCATAAGGGTCTATAAACATTTTCCCGCTGCTAGCCGCATCGAATATTCCATGAAGCTTCCGGTCACTATAGTTGAACAGAAACAGAGGCAATCCAGGATCAATATTCTTCACATAAGAGAAGTGCTGAGCCGGTAAGCCTGTTCAAATGGAAAAAGAAATCTCATTAGCCAGATAAAACAGCCCCTGCCTTCAGAAAAAAGGGGACGTTTAACATATTGCTGTGAAAAGTGACGATTTCGTAGGCAACAACTAAGATTTTATGGCACTGATAGTATCAACTTCAAGCATTAAGAAAATAGAGCTCATGTGAAAGACTTGAAAAGGAACAACAACAACCAAGCCTTGTCCTATAGGGTGAAGTCGGTTACATAGATCAAACAACACCTTATCGTCTGCTATAAATCATGTTTATCCACAAACCATTGATATCTAAACCCGGCCAATGTTGTGCTTCGTTGCAAAGCTATACATAGTTTGTCCTAAGCTCAGATAAAATGTGAAAGTTGTGTTATCCAGTCTGCACCTAATTTAAAGAATTGTAAAATCACAGTGAAATGGATCAACTTGTATTGCACAACACAACTTCTATTTTAAAATGCTGAATATTATTGTCACATTAGGATTTTCAGACTCATACTAATAGCTATTCCAAATGCTACTTAAAAAAACAACTAAATGAAAAAACTGACCAAAGAGTTGTTTAGATAGACATTCTTTAATAGTAGTGTTCTTGGTCCCAAATATGACGCCACCAAGTTCATTCTTCCTCAAATTTCTGCCGCATACAGAACTTCCGACCGAATTAGGAGTGAAAGGCTGCATTCGGCTGGAATGATAAATCTGCGCTTTCTGGCCTGTTCCCATCCTGCCATAAGAAAAGAAAGGTTATTTCACTGACTTTCTATAGCAATATTGAAAGCATGAAGACATGTAAGTTATTTATCAATATGATGGTATTGTATCTCAAAACACACATTCCAAAGAAAAAATTGGAAAGTAAAAAGAGCGGCCCCGTGCACGAGACTCCCACTTATTGGTGTCTGGAGAGGATAGATGTACACAGCCTTAACCTGCAAGCGGAATTTTTTTTCCGGGATTTGGGGTGTTGGATTAAAAAGTAAGGGTAGGCTCATAATGTGCATACACTTCATACATATAGACTCATAATTTGCATACACTTCACAGAAATCTAACTGCACAAATTCAATACCTAGGACCATGCATGCAACACAGCATTATAAAAATTAGATCACCAAACAAGAATTAATGGCAATGTATCAATGAAAATGCACAAAGGAACTATTTTTATCCAATACAATAAACTAGCAAAGTGATCTTAAGAATGCTCTTATCACATTTTTCCAACACATACATTACTTTTTTCCATTAATAGTTTCTTTATTTATTTAGTAACAACATTATTAATACCTATATGCAGAGAAAGAGCAAAAGAGAAAAATGGAACAAACCCAAGTCAAAAATTAAGACTTTATGAAATGGGGTTTAACCCAATAGCACAAAAATGAATTTGAGAATTAAAAAAACACAGACCAAAACATTAACTTTTGTTATAAAAAGTGTCTGAGCATGCATTTTGGGTTCATGGTTCATACATATTTGTAGCATACCAAGCAAAAACGAATGATCAAATAATAGAGAGAGTGTGTGAGTTAGTTAAAGTTTGAAACTTTAGAGAAAGAGACACTCATTAATCACAATTGAAGCCCAAAAGCACAGAGAAAAAGAAGAGAAAGCTAAATTATGATGAACTCATTCTGGTTTTGATTTAATTATTGTATAGTTTAGTTAAAAAGTAATAAAATTAAGTGGAAATCACAAAGTTTGAAAACTTCTAATTTTAGCTAGTATCACATGGTAAAGGTTCACAAAAGTCAGAAGCAAAATAAAATATCTTTTCGTATAAATAGATAAATGATTAAGTTATCTGTCATTAAAATTATATCGTGTATCATAATTAATCACTTTCTGTAAAATATTTTTATTAAAAAAAAGTATGACATATGTCGTAATTTTAATTGTAAAGTGATACTATTTCTATGGAAAGTTCCATTCATTCTTTTAAGAAGAGCAACTAGCACACTTTGAATAAGTATTTGGGAATAAAAGATTATCTACCAACAAATACTTGATTGATGTAATATATGTTTATTTTCTCTTATTCAAAAAATTACATTTTATTTATTTCCAGCTAGAATAGGATTAGTTGATCTAAATTTTGTGTGTGTAGTTTCCCATATAACAAAATAGTTGAATTTACAATTAAGGACAAAGGAGGGGAACCCATAAGGAAGAAAGAGTACTCTTCCACAATAAAATTGGTGAAGTTAGTCATAATAGCTTAATTAAGATTTGAGTATTTTTTTATAGAGAAAATCTCCATATTACCAAACTAGATGATAATGCATAAAATTTTAAGTAGGTTGCATAAGAGAGATCACATTGCCAAAATAATGTTGATCTACAATCACATATTATAATCTTACCAACATATTTTCTACAAAAAAAAAAAAAAAAGTGACTAAGGTGATCAAAATCTTAGGGTGAGCAAATGTGACTAGACCCCAATATAGAACAAAAATCTAAAATTAACTTTAAGATAGTAAAGTCAAGTTGGAAGTTTAATAAACAATTATAGATGAAATGTATGAGGCGTGAAAAGAATAAAGACAAATAAAGAGAATGAGTAAAAGCAAATGAGAATAGATGAATGGAGATCACCTATTACAATATTATTGGGCGGATGCTAACTTAGGCAGATGATCTTCTTCATCTCAGAATTGATACCTAAAGAAATGAAGATTCAGCGTCGGCAGAATAAGATTGAATAAAGAAATAGGGCTCGTTTCACTATTATATATTCTTAAAGTTGAATATTTTTTATTAATAAATGAAATATAAATAAATGTGAAATTATTGAAATAATTGATAATATATATATAATAATAGTAATTATGTAATATTAATGTGAAAATGGACTCTACTAGGTGGGGAGTATAGTCTTGATCCTCAGATTATATTATGGGGAATTTTTTCACCTCTCTATGTTCTAGAGAACAAAATCTTTGAACGCAAATATCGATGGCAAAAATATGCGATTCATGGATACTCATAAAATACATGCAATGAATATATATAATAATAACATGTGGGTAGCCGCATATTAATAAATTTATTTTTAATTATATATTATTATTTATTATTTTAACATTATATATTATTTACTTCATTATTATTTCATAATAAAATTTAGTGGTTGAACTATAATCATAAATTTATCATATACATATCTTATTACTTATGTAATAATTTTTTTATATCGATTATTACAAAATATATAATTAAAAATGAAAATTTATTGGCTACCCAACACAAGTAAAAATTACTCATCATTCCAACCATGAAGCTTGAAGGGAACAAAGGGGTATGCGGTTCCCCAAGATGAATACTAAGTGAGATGTGTTAATCACATTGTATAGGAAATGAGTGACATTTAAGAGTAAATTTAGCTGTACAACTGGGTTTAATAATTAAACATGCACCTAATGTTTAAGAGTTTTTTATATCAATAAAAGTAAAATACATAAATGAGAAATGATGTAATTTTATAAAAAAATTAGAATAATAACGAATAGATATTAAATTCTAAAATTAAAACCAAATTTAGGATGATTATTGGAAATCACAATATTTCATTAATGATGCAACTTTGCATTAATTTTATTCAAATATTCTAATTTATTCAATATGGAAAATAAATCCAAATTAAAATTTTTCTATAATTACTTATTAGTACATATCCTATTTTGCCCAAAATTTATGAAGTAGTGTATATTAATATGGTATCAATTAGGATATTGATATTTTGGTACAATACTTTTAATAATTCACTAATTAAATTATATATTAATGAAGTTTAGAATATATAAATATTATATTAATATTAATTTTAAAAAATTATTAAGGAATATAATAAATAATTTTATTTTCATTAATTGATAATGTGAAAATGTTGTTTTCATAGTATATCACATTTTAAAGATACAAATAGAGATGTTGATGCTTTATTACATTTATTATAATAATATTTTAATAAAAATTAAGTCAATTTTACTTTTTCTATTTTCAAAATTTTAAAGGCAAAATGAAAATGGGTCAGTTTTCATTTGCATGACAAACCTAATTGATGTACCTTTTTAGTGGTATAAAATTCACTTCAGAGGTTTTCTATTCATAATATGGTTTTATAACTATTATTAACTACAAATTATAGTAACTTGATCCTTAAATCGGCATCACCTATACGACTTAGGAAGAAGTGAAATGTGATTATGACTTCTCCTAATTAATATGAAGTCACCGTTATGTTTTTCTTTTATGCCCAATTTAGGAAAGTATGAACATTAAACAAAAATTTTGAGCTCAAGAGTCGATTACGATTCGAGTAAGATTATACACCTCGTTATCCCATATTAAAATCATATTTTCGGTAATTGCCTAAGTTTCGTTATACACTTCATTTATTTAATTTAAAAACTTAATTATTAGAATAAAAAAATATTTTTATTAATTTTTATGTGTAACAAGAGTTGATCTTGCTCTTATATATCAGTAGGTGTAATTTGAAAAATCAAGACTACATAGTTCTAAGTTGCATATGAGAGATCACATTACCAAAATAATGTTGATCTACAATCACATATTATAATCATATGAACATATTTACTAGAACAAAAAAAAGTAATTAACTTATTAGAACAAAAAAGTGTCTAAGGTGAACAAAATCTTAGGGTGAGCAAAAGTAACTCGACTCCAATATAGAACAAAAATCCAAACTTAACTTCAAGATAGTAAAGTCAAGTTGTAAGTTTAATAACAATTATTGTAGATGAAATGTACGAGGCATGAACAGACGATAGAAAGTAAAGACAAATAAAGATAATGAGTAAAAGCAAATGAGAATTGATGGATGAAGATTACCTATCACTATATTATTGGGCGGAGCAAAATTGGAGATTTTAAGTTAGGCATATAATTTTCTTCATCAGAGAATTGATACCTAAAGGAATGAAAATACAATGTCGGCACAATAAGATGGAATGAAGAAATAGGGCTCGTTTCACTATTATATATTTTTAGAGTTTAATACTTTTTATTAATAAATGAAATATAAATAAATATATAAATGTGAAATTATTGAAATAAATTGATAATGTAATATATATATATATATATAAGTAATATTATTTATGTAAGGTTAGTGTGAAAGTAGACTGTACTAGGTGGAGAGTATAGTCTTGACTCTCAAATTATATAATGGGAATTTTTTTCACCTCTCTATATTCTTATAGAGAACAAAATCTTTTAATGCGAATATGGATGACAAATATTTGATCCATGGATATCCATAAAAATACATGGAACGAGTATTTGTAACAATAGCTTATGAGTAGCCATATATTTATAAATTTATTTTTAATTATATATTTTTTATTTTTTATTATTTTAAGATTATATATTATCTACTCCATCATTATTTCATAATAAAATTCAGTGGTTGAACTGTAATCACAAATTTATCATATACATATCTTATTATTTATTAATAATATTTTTATATCAACTATGACAAAATATATAAATATATAATTAAAATGAAAATTTGTTTGCTACCCAACACAAGTAAAAATTACTCGTACTCACTTAGTTTCATTGTCATCCCAAATTATGAAGCCTTGAAGGGAACAAATAGGAATGGAAACGAGGCGGGTTGGGGTCGGGTTTGCACATACCCAAATCCGAACCTGAAATTCAAAACCCGAACTCGAACCAAAACTCAACGGGGTTGAAAATAAAAATACCATCCCCGAACCCGTCGGGTTTTCGGTAACCCGAACCTGAAAAAAACCTGAAAATGATGAAGTATTAAGGAAAATATGATATTATTTTCTTGTAATTTTTCTCTAACATTTCTATTTTTTATTTTATTATTTCATTTCTTTTATGTTTGAAGATCCAATAGTATGTAAAGAAAAATTAGAAATTAAAAACAATTGGCAAATGATAGAAATTTCAATTTTAAATTGAATTACCTTACTTCAGGGCGAGTTCATGGTCTTTGCTATACCAAACCCGAAGCCAAAATTTAAACCCGGGTAAAACCCGAACCTGAACCCAATCACACCGGGGTTTCCCTGTTAAATATGTATTCAGTTCAGGCAGGTATCCACGAGTTCAGTTTTTATTGCCATGCGTAGGAACAAAGCCGTCTGCGTTTCACTAAGATGAATATTAAGTGAGATGTGCTAATCACATTGTATTAATAATATATTATTAATCATTCATGTATTTATTATTATTGTCTCTTAAATAAAATTAAAATACATAAATAATAAATGACTGACTGTATAAAAAATTAGAATGATAACAGATAGATATTAAATTCTAAAATTAAAACCAAATTTAGGATGATTATTGGAAATTATAATATTTCATTAATGTTACAACTTTGCATTAATTTTATTCACATATTCTAATTTACCTAATATGGAAAATCAATCCAAATTAAATTGTATCTATAATTACTTATTAGTAAATATCCTATTTTGCCCAACATTTATTAAGTAGTTTATTAATATGGTATCAATTAGGATATTGATATTTTGGTAATGATTCACTAAGTTTACTGTATATTAATGAAATTAAATATACATAAATATTATATTATCTGTAATCTTAAAAATTAATAAAGATTGATAAATAGTTTTATTTACATTAACTAATAACGTGAAAATATTTTTTTCGTAGTACATCACAATTTAAACATACAAACAATGATGCTTTATTCCATTTATTATAATAATAATATTGATAAAAATTATGTTAATTTTACTTTTTCTATTTTAAAATTTTAAAGGCAAAATGAAAATGACAGACGTAATTGATGTACCTCTCTAGTGGTATGAAATTCACTTGAGAGGTTTTCTATTCACAATATGGTTTTATAACTATCTATTATATTAATCTCCTATCTTAATAAGAAAAGAAATAGGTGTTGAAATTATAAAATTAGATGCTTTATATTTGTGATAAGTGTGTATTGTAGAATTTTTTGTCAAATTGATGAGTTGCTGATATTTCTTAACTAGACATTCTTCATTTGTGATAAATGTCTAAAGATGAGGTTATTTTTTACAATTAAAATTAAAATTCTAAAAAATATCTTATAGTTTACTACTTTTGCTCAAACGGTTTTGATTTCAAACCTGCTTTGGAATCTGGTTTCAACATAGCAGACATTAGGCCAACATAATTTATTGAAATCCAATTTGGTACCGACTTCAGCCTTGGAGTCAATACAGGTATACAATTTCACCTCTTGAATTTCGTTTTTATCTAATTACGTCATTCCATTAATAAATTACCTTAACAATAATTTTAATACATTTACCATAAGAATAAATAAAGTATGCAATTGGATTATTTGTTAATTTACTTCGAAATCCTATTTTTTTTATAATTACATAAAAATAAAAATCATTTAATACAAGACTATGTGAAATATGTTAATCCTAATTTTAAGGTATGTTGTGGTATTGGACGTAAGGGACACACTTTACTTTCTTAAAATTAATAGGATTAATTATATTTCTATATCTAACAAATAATTTTTAAAATAAAAAACAAAAAATTAAAATTTCTTAACCAATTTCTAATATGAGATGTGGTATCAGACATAAGGAATATGCTTCGGTCATATTTTAAAAAAAAGTTGTAAATAAAAAACAAAAAATTGGAATTTGTTAACCAAGTTTTAATATAAGATGTGGTATCAGACGTAAGGACTATACTTCGCTCATATCTTTTTAAAAATAATAATTTAAACGTTACTTCTTTTAAAAATAAAATCAACCCAACAAACAAACATTTTTCTACCCTAAAGAACTACGTAGTTTTGATTCCCAAAAAGGGATACGTAAGACCAAGATCACTCTTGTCAGACATAATAATAAAATATAGTGTTTTTTGGTAAAAATATAATAATAATAACACAACTAATAATCCATGCAATATAATAGGGTACCGTTCAAACGGGCAACTGAGGTGCTAATACCTTCCCTAGTATGTAATCGATTCCCGAACCTGGATATCAAAATCCAAGGCCCAATGCGATTGGGCCAAAAGATTTTTCTACATTTCTTACTGAAAAAATGTAGTGACGACTCTAATGAAGTCGTGCATCCGAAAATCGGGGCGCAACATATGTCATTATTTGAATTTCATTTAAAACATAATTAGTTAATTATTCCACATGTAATTAATTGTTCTACGTATTATATGTAATTAATTGTTTTGTATTGGGTATATTGTTGTAGAAAGCATTATTGAATTGAATATCTACAACAACACTAATGTTAATGAGACTATTCAATGCTTACACTGTACTTTTTGAATTATTTATTTATGTCATTATTTGAATTTCATTAAAAACACAATTAATTAAATGTTCTACATGTAATTATTTGTTCTACGTAATCTATGCAATTAATTGTCACTATTCATATGGGATATCTTCAACAACCCATGTAGAAAACACTACTGAATTTGATATCTTTAATGTCGTTCCCATTAATGAGTGTTGTTGACTGCTTACACTATACTTTTTGAATTATTTCCTTTATGTTATTATTTGAATTTAATTAAAAACACAATTAATTAATTGTTCTACATAATCTATGTAATTAATTTTTATTATTTGTATGTGATATCTTCAATAATGCTTATTGTAGACACAATTGTTTAATTGAATATCTTCAACAACGCTCATGTTAATTAGCATTGTTGAATTCTTAGGAGAGCCTAAAAACCTTAAAAATTTCCTGCATTCATAGATATTCAGCAATCCCAAAACTCATTTACTCAGCACCAGAATTCGTTTACTCTCAAAATCATTCAACACCGAAAATTTCTTTCAACCTCAAAATCAATCAACACAAAAATCATTCAACATCACTCTCTCAACTCTGAAAGTTCACTCATTCAAATCCAAATTAAAAGTGAGTTTTATATATAAATATTTGCTTGTATTTAGTTAGATTTTATGTAACACCCTAGTTCTAACATGCAACCCCTGAGTCCATGAATATACTGAGCATGCCGCCGGTAAAACCCCAATATTGACATACGACCTCCCCGTCCTATGAATACGCTAAGCGTGCCACCCACAAGCTTAAATACACCATGCAATATTTTATTATCCATGAAAGGGAGCCTTCTATAACTCGAATCTATGTCCTCAAAGACAAATATTCATTATTTACATGAGTCGCTACCATTAAGCTATTGTCCCTTGTAGCTTGTAGCTTAAGGGTAGAAACTCATAGAATAAGGACTATTTGTCCCTAAGGTCATTGGTTCGAGTGACGAAAGGCTCCCCTTTATGGGGAATAAAATACTTCATGGGTTTTTAAACTTGTGGTGGCACGCTCAGTATATTCATGGGCCTAGGGGGTCACATTACAGAACTGAGGTCTTACATTTCACCTTTATTACACATCTTTTACTTAATGTCTAAATGGAAAGTTCACTCATTTAGCTTGTATTGAGTTAGAGTTTCATTTTTCACCTAGTAAAGCTTACTTTTAGGGATATTTATATATGCTTTGCTTTGTTTTGAATTTTGATGTTGTAGAATTTTGTTAAGAGGAATTATATAATGTTCTTACTTAATGTCCGAATTAATGTCCAAATTGAAAGTTCACTCATTTAGCTCTAATATAATTGTATGTCGTTATTTAAAATGTTGTTACTCCAATCGAGTTACTTTAAATGAGTTGAAAGTTCATTTAGGGTGTCACAGTATTGATCAGAGTTACACATGTTGGATAAGGCAAGGTGAGAAAAGAGATCTTAAGGATTGTCTTGTGATGCGTATGAAAGAAAATAACATACATGCATATGAAGGGCATTTTTTCGAGGAAATGACAAATGTTGTCGAAGAGGATCTTCAGTATTATCCTGAGATGTTTCAATAGTTTATAAATGATGCTGAGAAATCATCATATGATAGTTGTACTAAGTTCATGAGATTGGCAACGATGCCAAGGTGATGGGGTAAGAAGAGTTTCACAAACCTACTTTCACTTCTAAAGGATATGTTGTTGGATGATAATATGATCCCTTCTCGAATGTATGATACTAACTAAATGTTATGCTCCATTGGCATGGACTACAATAGGATACATATTTATGAATATGATTGTATCTTATTTTTTAATGAGTATGTTTCGTTAAAGTTTTGTCCTAAATGTAATGGATCGCGATATAAGAATGAAAACTCAATTCCTAAAAAGATTGTATGATATTTTCCCATCAAATCAAGATTTAAGCATATGTTCAGTAATGCAAAAGATGCGAAGAATTTAACATGACATGCTGATAAAAGGATTAAAGATGGCAAACTTCGACATCTTGTAGATTCTCCTCAATGGAGAAAAATTGATAATGATTATCCTAGTTTTGGTCAAGAATCAAGAAATATATGCCTTGCATTGTCAACTAATGGAATTAACCCACATAGTGTCCAAAGTAGCTCCCATGGTACATGGCCAATGATGTTGGTGATATACAACTTACCTCATTCTCTATGCAAGAAGCATAAATATGTGATGTATTTGTGTTAACTTTGAATTTAAACAACTAAAAAATGACATAGACACATACTTGGCTCCACTAATTGAAGACTTGAAACAAATGTGAGAGACATGTATAGATGTATATGATGCGTATAGGGAAGAAAGATGCAACTTGAGGACTTTCTTGTTCGATACATTTAGTGATCTCCATGGATATGATAATCTATCACGATATAGTACAAAATAGCATTTTGCATGTCCTGTATATGAAGAAAATAGTCATTCAACAAGGTTGGAACACTATAAGAAGAATATCTTCCTTGACCATCATAGATCTTTACGTTCAAATCATCACTATCAACGATGAAGGAAAGCATTTGATGAGAACAATGAAGAAGATTGTGCTCTTTTGTCGTTGACAAGTGACCAATTATTTCAAAAGCTAAAGAGTTTCAATAATGACTTTGGTAAAAAAAAAATTCAAAAGAAATAGTCACAAATGGGTGGAAGAAAAGGTCAATCTTCTTTGAATTATCATATTGGAGCTCATTATATGTAAGACATTTCCTCGATGTTATGCATATTGAAAAAAGTATTTGAAAGTCTCATTGATACCTTAGTCAATGTCCCTAGTAAGACCAAAGATGGCTTGAATGGAAGATTGGACTTGGTTAGTATGAGAATAAGAAAGGAATTGAGTCCAGTAATGAAGGGAAAATGAACATATCTACCTCCAACAACTTATACTTTGTCGGGGAAGGATAAAATAGAATTTTATAAATTTCTTCATTGTGTTAAAGTTCCAGAGGGGTATTCTTCCAACATTTGGAACCTCGTATCAATGAAAGACCTCAAGTTAAAAGGTCTTAAATCTCATGATTGTCATGTACTCATGAAGCATTTCTTGCCTATCGACATATGGTCCATTCTACCTAAAAATGTGCGAGAAACCATAACTAAGTTATGCTTCTTCTTCAAGACAATTTGTAGCAAAGTGATCGGCCTTGAGATATTACTTACATTGCAAAGACAAATTATTTTGACTTTGTGTGAGCTTAAGATGTATTTCCCACTTTTTTTTGACATAAGGATTCATCTAAGCATTCATCTTGTTCAAGACACAATTGTATGATCCTTCCTATATGATATGAATGTACCCTTTTGAGCGTTATATGAAGATATTAAAAGGGTATGTCATTAACCGGTCAAGACTAGATGGTTGTATTATTGAGATATATTTGTTGAAGAAGTTGTTGATTTTTTTATCGGATATCTTGCCGATTGTAATTTAATAAGCATTCCAAAGCCTCAATATGCAGAAAGAACATTCGGTGATGAGATTACTAGAATCAAATATTAACTATATCAGGAACCAAATTGGAGCAACCAAACTTATATGTTGTACATAATGCCGATGAGGTTGAGCCATATGTTGAAAGATACAAGGAGATGGTTACGAATTCTAACTCATGTAAGAATGAAAAATGAATTTCCAAATAGCATAATCGATGTTTCATAAAGTGACTAAAAAAATCAAATTGTTGAGGATATGTCAATTGCCAAAGATAAAAACTCAATATATGTCAAGTGTCAAAGATAGAAACTCAATATATGTGAATATGTCATACTTTGAGGTGATTGAACAAATGTGAGAATTGGATTACACAATGTTTTGATTGCCGGTTTTTTGTATATGTGAGTTGATAACAATAATGACTTTCGAGTTGATGTGTTAGGGCTCATCAAGATGGATCTTAATTAGCCAAAATATAAAGATGAGTCATTTATTCTAGCATCACAGACTCAACAAAATATTCTACGTTAGTGACCCAGCTAATATGAATGATCCGTTGTTCTTGTAACTAACAAAATAATCGTCAATAATATTGATAACAAGAATATGAAGATTTTGATTATAAGGATGAACCTTTTTAGGGACATCATAGTCGCGTGAGAGTAGACCAATCAGTGAGGATGATTTATATATAAGAGATGATCATAATAGGGACATTGAGTGAATCAATATGTTCCTCCAAACAAGGATATGACAAGCAAAAAACAATCAAAGAAAATGAAAAAATAGAATCATGTCTTTGTATAATTATAGCATAATTTTGTTTGTTTGTAATTTGCATATATTATTTGTTTGTAATTTTATATACTTATTTGTTTGCATATATTACCAGATAAAGTAATTGTTGTAACTGTAACTTGCAGCAATTCTAAATGGCACGAAATAATATTTATTGGCTGTGTCACGACCAGGTCGCTCTCTTTAAGACGTTTTGTGGTACTGCCCAAAATATGCAAGTAGACTATCAACCACGTCGTCCACAGGATAAAACAGCCCAGATATTTGTTATCGAATTGTTATTGCACTATAAGAACCGATCTCGAATACACCCACCATAATATGACCACCAGTGTCAATTCTCGAAATTATCCACAATATGGCTACCCGTGCCAATTATCTTCCCACAATATTGACTACCAGTGTCAGTTCTCGAAATGCCACACTATGGCTACCTGTGCCAATTCTTTCCCCCAATACTGACTACCGGTGTTAATTATCGAAATTTCCAGAATATGGCTATCTGTGCCAATTCTTTTCCCAATACTGTCTACTAGTGTCAGTTCTCGAAATTCCCACAATATGGCTGCTTGTGCCATTTCATAGTGCCACAAAAAGAAAGGGGGAGAAGTTTACCGGAAATGCATCGACGGAAAATAAGAGGGAGAAAGAAAAAGTTGAATAAAAGTGCATTCATATTGGGGCAAAAAAATATGAAGGGAGAATGCTTCTATTTATAACTTGGGATTTTTTCAAGTTCCTCATCTCTCCAATATGGGACTTGAGAGTTGTTGTTTTTTTTCAAAACTCTTCTATGTAGGACTTGAGAGTTGTTTTTTCAAAACTCTTCTATGTGGGACTTGAGTGTTTTTTATATTTCACACCCAAAAGTTCCCACTAATAATTTTCAACAAACCATGTTCCAATAATAATTGTCCCTTTAATCTTTGTAATAGCTTGAGGAAAATTCAATCTTTTGTTCTCAAATCTAATTTGGTTTGTACAAAACCAAATGATGCTCACAGTGTGCATATACTAGCAGCCATTAGTTAATGACAATTAGATTGATGAATGCTTTTTAAAATTATTATGGAATTCCTAGATAATTCATCATGATATATAAATCTATGGTTGTGAATTACATTTGTCAATAATATTTACTTTTTTAAACCTTTTGAATGCTTAAAGTAACTCTGAAAGGGTAATATTATTAAGTATTAACTTGTTGCTATAATCAATGTTGTCATAATTGGACCGAGCGATCAGATCAATTTGATTGCTAACCAAACTTAAAAACGATTCTGTTTTTAGTCCTAATTGAATGATTAATTGAACCACTTTGAACCATGAAAATTCAAATTTGACTGTGTTAAACTCGGATAAACCATAATTACTTGGAAAGTAAACTTGACGATTCACTTAAAATAAAATAAAAAGCAGAACGTTACTCTAATGTTTTATTTTACTTTATTTCTAAAAAAAGATAGAGATCGATATGTTAATTCAATATAATTATATATATTTTACATTAATATAATTATATATTTATAGATATTATTAATTATAAATCAATCACTCGATCTCTTCCTATTTGAATTACATCTTATGTTTCACATCATTGCTGGTAATGAAAATTAAAGATTAATGTGAGCAATGATTAAATGCTTGCTATTCCTATACCACTTATAGAATTTAATGTTTGACATTAACTTTATACTTTTACTTTTATATATGTCATTTTCAAGTAATTATTTTTTGAAAAGTGTTAGTTGTAATACAATTCATATGGCATTAATGTATTTTTTTGTGAATTGATTGATTTTGGAATTATATTTTTAATATATTTGTTAAATTAGTCAAATTTTTATGTTTATTTAATTCTATAGTGTATGACCATATTTTATATTTAGTCGTTATTTTGATCTTATGAATAATAAAATAATTATTGATTTATATTATGATCAAATAAATCATCTCCCAAATGTTCGTTTGTTTTCTCTTATGATCAAATAGCAAATGCTTGTAGTGAAATGCATTTTCAGTTATATTTATGTATACAAATATAATACATGTTTTTAGTAAATGTATTATTACTGTATCATGTCTATTAGGATTATTATTGTTATATTTATGTTTTAATGTAATGTACTTATACATCTCTCGATTAGGTATATGTTGTAACCATATAGAGTGATTGTGGCAATTCACATCATCACTAATAATATACATGTTTCATTTAACATTTGAGACTTGTTATTTATAACATCACCAATTTTCTACACTCCACTTACTTGTGTAATGTTATTACTGATACTACCAATAATAATAATAAGTCTCACTATAAACCCAAAGAAAAATAAGATATGATTTATATAGCATCATAATTGTGAAGATAAGAGTTGTCAATAAATTTAAAATAAATCACTTAAAACTAGGAGTGGTAAGAATTATTGAATTTATGAGAGAGAAATCCTAATTAATCATGATTCTATTGCTAAAGTATTAAACTATTAATCACTATGATATGAAAGAGAAATACTAAAAGAAGAAAAAACATATATAATAAGAAATGACACAACTAATATGAATAATTTGATTTTTTATAAATGCATGTAACTTTTTTAAGTGATTATATATTTATTAACTAAATTTTAATTTTAATCCTCCATATATAAGAGTATAAGTGTATAACCCATATTTAACATTTTAATAATTTTTATTAGAGAATTATTTTCACTTAATTGACTCCCTTGCATAAAATTAATTAATTAAAATTTCAATTCCAACATTTCACTTACATTTTCACATTTAAAAGCATTTGAAGGCAGTTGTATAATGAAAAAATTTGTAAATTGAAGTAAATATAACATACGTGTAATTTATTATTAGTGTTTATTGATCAAAGTTATAAATGAAAATTAAAAAAAAACACCTTTTTGTCAAATACATTTCAATCTTTGAATTCATTTGGATATATTTCCAAAATTTCATATCAAAGAGATTATATATAATGTACTCTGTGTTAACCATTATCTCCATCTTACATTCTTCCAAGAAAAAAAGTGTTTAGAATATCATAGGATTTTCATAAAATGGCTTTTAACTTCTATCAACAATTTTTCATAGGAATGTTGTGCATTGCATTGGTCTTAGCTTCAGGTAAAGTAACAAAAATCTAGCCAAGTATATTTCCCCTATCTTCAGTATAAAGCCATTTAAAATAGAACACAATTCTATTTGGTGATAACTTTAAATGGAAGATTCAATAGTAAAACCTAATTTTATTTTCTTATTGCAAATCGGTATATATATATCTCACCCTTGAATATTTATATTTATATTTTTATGATAAAATAGCTTACTTTTATGATTTTTTTTGTGGGTTTTTCAATATTTTATTTACCTTACCAACAAATAAAGGTATTGTTAGTACTTATATATATATATTTTTAATTCCAAAGCAAAGATTTGTAGAGATCAATACAAATCATTATTAGGATATGACTTATGAGTGCATAAATATATTAATCTAATTTCATTGTAATGCAGGAGCACCACTGGTAAGTGCAGAATTTCCAAAAAACTGCATAGGGTTTTGTCTTGGAAAGAAAGATTGTGACTACAATTGCATTAAGAATGGATACAAAAATGGGGGCATTTGTAATACAGAAAATTGTTGTTGTATAGTGGGTAAAACCACATTAGGCAATTAAAGTAGTGCATGATAGTAAAATAAAAATATGAGTTCAACTTATGTAATGGATTTGTATTAGAATTTTCCAATATATGAAATAAAAAGGTTTTTCACAATTTCTCTATATCTCAAATAAAAATGTTTAAAAAAAAATTGAATTAATATTGTGAGGATTGTAGCAATATGCCATAAGAGCATCAACATATTTTATGAGTAACGAAACTAGATTGCTTTTGTTTTATATTTTACTCTGGATCTTGATTTAATGTAACTAGTTTTAGGTAAGGAACTTAACACTCTTAGTCCTTTAAATTCTCATTGTGGTTAGTGCTTTAAATTATTATCATCGTTACGTTGAGTTCATCATATTTGTGCAAAAAAATATGGGATTATGTTGCCAATGCCATCATAATTTTGGTCATAATCTTATTGTTGAAACTCTTGAAACTGTAATGTTGCTACTGCAAATTTTGACGTTGGACACAATCCTAATTGGATTTAAAATTTATCCTTAATTGATATTTTAAAATAAAATATGATCACTTAGTAGAGAGCATGAGTAAACAATATGATGAGTCAATAACCCTTTTCATGAGCTAAAACGATCATGGTATAAAAAGAAAATGAAAAACTTCTTTTTATGTTGTCTACATTTCACTAATTTATCATATTTTAGATTTTAAAATTATCATTATTAATTATAAGGAATAAGGTTCTGACAAAATTTGGTTTTTACATTTAGTGTTATTAAAACCATACCGATTATCAAACCGGTCAGGGTATTGGTATAGTGGTACACTGGTTCAACCAATAATTTAGTAATTAAACCACATGTCTGTTAAACCGGACATACCTGCTTATATTTATATATATAAATCTATAACAAAAAAATTCAAATAGGTAGATACCCAAATTTATAATCCATATTCATAATATACTCAAAATTCACATAAACAAACAACTTTAAGTCTTTAACAAATTCAAAGTTTAAATTACAAAACATATATCAATACAAAAATATCACTTAACAACCGCAAAATATAAATAAATGATACAAGTTCACAACTCACTCTACAAAACAAATAAATTTGGAGTTTTAACATTTAACAATCTCAACCTTTCATAATATAAATAAATGATACAAGTTCACAACTCACTCTACACTCAAGTTAAGTTATATTAGTTATACCCAATCTGATTTTCTTGTATTCAACGGACCAAATGAATGAGTGTAATAAGTGATGAGAGACAAAAGAGAAATCTTAAATAACTTTTAAGTTTCACTCATTTAGTCTATTGAATGTAACTTAACTTGAAAGTAAATATATATATATATATATATATATATATATACTTACTATAAAGCCAAAATATGGTGTAATCACCCACCATGGTGTAATTTATAATTTTCTATTTTGCCCTCACCTATTTTCTATTTTCTACAAAAAGACCATATAATCTAATGTCCATATCACCATTACATGTCCCATATTATTTTTCTTATTTGTGTCTTTTTCTTAATTTTGTAACCAAAACATTTTTTTCTTTACTTACGAAACAACAAATATTTTGTAATGATATTTATCTCTTTAAGTATGTTCTCACGATTTAAATATTCAATAACAACTCTTTATAAATATGATGTTTTCCCTCAATTTCATCATATTAAAGAAAAATCATTAATTGAGTTATAATATTTATTACTTTGTGCAATCATGATAAGTTTATTTGAATAATTTCGCCCCAATTATACATTTTATCTACAAAACTAACTACAAGTAATTCAATTATTTAAATAAACAATTACATTCCAAACAACAGAAAAGCGGGTTGACAGACACGAGAGTTATTAATTTTTATATTCTCTATAATCTATACTTATTATAAAGCCAAAACATTGTGTAATCACCCATTATGGTGTAATTTATAATTTCCTATTTTGCTCTCACATATTTTCTATTTTCTACAAAAGACCATATAATCTAATGTCCATATCATCATTACATGTCCCATATTATTTTCTTAATTGTGTCTTTTTCTTAATTTTGTAACCACAACATTTTTTTTTCTTTACTTACAAAACAAAAAATATTTTGTAATGATATTTATCTCTTTAAGTATGTTCTTACGACTTCAATATTCAATAAAAACTATCTATAAATATGATTTTTTCCTCAATTTCATCATATTAAAGAAAAATCATTAATTGAGTTATAATATTTATTACTTTGTGCAATCATGATAAATTTATTTCACTAATTTCGCCTTAATTATACATTTCATCTACAAAACTAACTATAAGTGATTCAATTATTTAAATAAACAATTACATTCCAAGCAATAAAAAAGCGGGTTGACGGACACAAACACGCTAGTATATATATAAAGGCAAAATATGGTCTAATTATGATCATGGACTAATTTCCAATACTCTATTTTGCTTTCCACATTTTTTAATTTCTAAAAAACTATAAAATTATAGGTAACTATCATTAATAATTTAATATAATAATCACATATCTTATATTAAATTGGACATAAAGTATGAAATAAAGTATGCCAATATAAAACAAAAACATTATAATTCTATAAAGTGAATTATATAAAAATTAAATACTTGATAAATATATTTAATATCATGAAATAAGAATATGGGTCAATATTTATGAAATTATCATACTAATATTTATAAATGTTCGACTTCTATACAATATATTCTTGGTATGTATAAAGTATTATTATGAATATGTATATTTCAGTAGTACCATATATATAATATATATTTACAACTAAAATACTGATATGCATGTGTTAGGTAAAAAGCTCCATCGTAAATTAAAAGTTTTCATTAATAATTTATCATTATTGTAAATTCCTCATTAAATAAAATAAAATGTCCATATTCAAAGTTACATATTGTTCCTTTAATTTAATATTATTTTTATTTAAATAATAATATAGTCAATTAAATGTAATGTGAAATAAGTTATTATTTGAAAAGTCATGTTGCATGAAGTATGCCACAAAAAACAACTTGTCATATCCTATAAATTAAGGATATAGTTTGCATTCTGCCTAATGATAAATATGATTTCACCATCATTTTTATAATGTTAAGTGATTGTTCATGAAGAGGAAATCAACATTCTATGGATTGTGGAGAAATTAACCTCACATATCTAATATTTTAACAATTTTTATGTTCACTTAATTGGCCCCTTGCATGTAATTAATTAATTAAAATTTAGTTTCAATAATTCACTTACATTTTTTACATTTAGAATCATTTTTTTTTGTTTCCCACAAGTATCCTCACACTGGAAACAATCCTGTCCAAGCCGAAAACATTCACAGGTATGTAGGTTTAACTCTTCCAGTGAGTATTTTTCCATCCACAAGACTCAAATCCGAGACTTTGCTTAAGGGGAATCAAACATGTACCACTTGAGCCAACATCTGTTGGTATATTTAGAAGCATTTGAAGGCAGTTATATAATATAAAAAAATTGGGAATTAAAGTAAATATAACATAGGTGTAATTAATATTTTTTATTGATCAAAGTTATAAATGAAAATAAAAAAAACACATTTTTTTACAAATACATTTCAATCTTTGAATTCATTTGGATATATTTCCAAAATTTCATATCAAAGAGACTATATATAATGAACTCTGTGTTAACCATTATCTCCATCTTACATTCTTCCAAGAAAAAAAGTGTTAGAATATCATAGGATTTTCATAAAATGGCTTTTAGCTTCTATCAACAATTTTTCATAGGAATGTTGTGCATTGCATTGGTCTTAGCTTCAGGTAAAGTAACAAAAATCTAGCCAAGTATATTTCCCCTATCTTCAGTATAAATCCATTTAAAATAGAGCACAATTCTATTTGGTGATAAATTTAGGGTTCATGCTTTTGTGCCTTGTTATTTCTCATGTTGGTTTTGGTTGGTGTATCTTTGGTACACCCTTGAATCTTTTATTTTTATTTTTATCATAAAATAGCTTATTTTTATGATTTTTGGTGGGTTTTTCAATATTTTATGTAGCCAGTGACCTTGCCAACCATTAAAGGATTCTTGTACTCATATAGTTAGTACTTATATATTATTTTTTTATTCCAAATCGAAGATTTGTAGTGATCTCTACAAATTATTATTAGGATATGACTTATGAGTGCATAAATATATTAACCTAATTTCATTGTAATGCAGGAGCACCATTGGTAAGTGCAGAATTTCCAAAAAACTGCATAGGGTTTTGTCTTGGAAAAAAAGATTGTGACTACAATTGCATTAAGAATGGATACAAAAATGGGGGTATTTGTAATACAGAAAATTGTTGTTGTATAGTGGGTAAAACCACATTAGGCAATTAAATGATAGTAAATAAAAATATGAGTTCAACTTATGTAATGGACTTGTATTAGAATTTTCCAATATATGAAATAAAAAGGTTTTTCACAATTTCTCTATATCTCAAAATAAAAAGTTTAAATAAAATGAATTAACATCGTGATTATTGTTGCAATATGCCATAAGAGCATCAACATACTTCATAAGTAATGGAAACTAGATTGATTTTGTTTTATATTTTACTTTGGATCTTGATTTATTGTAATGAGTTTTAGGTAAGGCACTTAATAGTTTGATTTAAATTATTGTTGTGGTTAGTAGTTTAAATTGTTATTGTGTTTATGTCGAGTTTATCTTATTTTTGCAAAAAATATGAGATTATGTTGCTAATGCCACCATAAAAGTGGTTTTGACTTATTGTTGAAATACTCAACCTTAATATTATGGTCACAATTATGGCTACTTACTTACTGTAAATATAAACTCTGACGCTGAATACACTTCTAAATGATTTTTTCAATTTATCCTTAACTACTATTTTAAAATAAAATATGATCAATTAGTATAGAGCATGGATGAAAGATTTGATGAGTTAATAACCCTTCTCATTCAATGTTCTCCACATAGAACTGTGCTAAAATGATAGGAGACATGAAAAAAAAAACTTCTTGATGAATCAAGAAAGATGAGAGGAGGAAATATTATTTATTGAATATTGAATAGATTGATAACAAAATTACATTGAATCCTTTATATAAAGGATAGAAAAACTAATTATCCTAACTAAACTAATTAACCAACTAACCAATGCTCAACTATTTTAACATTCCCCCACAAGCTGGAATGTATTAAGCATTCTGAGTTTGAAATAATTGTGTTGAACACAATGATATACTCTAATTCCTTCTCTTGCTGGTGAGCGAATCTTCGTCTCCTAGTCTTGAAATCTGAATGTGAAGCAATACTGACGTTTAACCACCATAGGGCAGAAACAACTTCATCCAAAGTTTAACCATCTATTTCGACATAAGCTTAACCAACCAAACCAACCATAATGTATGAAAGAGAGAAAATGGATATGAATCTCAATCCTAATATACTGCTTCAATGATGTAAAATACACACCATAGTATTATGTGTTTAATGAGAGATGTAAAGAAAATAGAGTAGTAAAGAAAAAAAAAACATAATATGAGGTAAGTGATAGATAATATGAAAAGAATGTATGTGCACCAAAGCCAAGACTTTTCTAACAAATCAAAACCATTAGCCGGGTCAAAGGACTCAATGAACATCGGGTGCACGAAGCAAATGCCAAGATTTTCACTTTTTGATTATATATGCATGGCCCTGGAACAGATATAGACACTTTGTGTGTAGGACCTAAACATGATTCTAGAGATGAAGACTTCTTTATTAAGCTGCAATTGATGCTATCCGAGATGCTAGAAGTAATAAAAGAGTTGCACTTTATTTCTTGATGAAGTTCTTGAATGAGTCTTGATGGTCATCTTTCTTATTAATTCTTGATGATATAAACTTGATTGAGCATTCTTCAATATATTATGAGAATTTAACCTCGAATGGAGCAAGGAAGAAGAAAACATAAAGGAAGAAAGAATGAAGGAGTTCTTTGTTTGAAGGTTCTGAATATGACGATGAGTTTCCCTTGATCAAACTCCAACTTCTTCTCACTTTGATGATTGATGCATGATGATGATGATTCTATCTTGAATCTTGGAACGATAAAAGCATAAGCGAAAGTGGTCAAAACAATAATTATCGCTCTGATACCAAGTTAAAATGGTAGGAGACATGAAAAAAAAAATCTTGATGAATCAAGAAAGATGAGAGAATGAAATATTATTTATTGAATAGATTGATAATAAAATTACATTGAATCTTTTATATAAAAGATAGAAAAACTAATTATCCTAACTAAACTAATTAAGCAACTAACCAATGCTCAACTATTTTAACAACTGCTTATTGAATCTCACATAATCATTCTAGCCTATTCAAGTACATGTTTTTTTCCTGTGTTTTTAATGACAAAAATATAATTTTATTGTAATTAAAAGGATAAATATATTATTACAAATTATATTTTCTTTTATTTTTTGAAATATTTGTTTCTCCATTAATGAAGAAAATCACAAGTACTAAAATAATGATCTTAATGTGTAGATAAAAAGTGCTGATGCAAATGAAAAGTTTTCATTAATAATAATGTAATCAATTAAATATTATGTGAATTTGAATAAAAATGTAATCAATTAAAATATCCATATTCAAAGTCACATATTTATCCTTTAATATAATAATATTCTATTTGAATAATAATATAATCAATTAAATATTAAGTGAAATGACATAACTATTTAGAAAATTAAGTTACATGAAGTGTTTTTTTAACACTAACTTTCTAATCTATTTTATTGAAGGTGTACCACAATGAGACATGGAAAACAAATTAGAGGTATAGAAAGAGAGCTTATTAAAATAAGTATGTAGGTGCACCATAATCATGTTTTCACTAACTCCACATATGAATTAAAAACGCTATATAAATATCATTTTGTACAATGTATTGTTTAACTTTACAGCAGGTGCATGGAAGTTCTAAAGCATGTTCCTATGGCCAACACGATTGATCATTGATGGTTATATGGTTTCTAGATAAACAAATCTAAAGTACCACACTAGCATCCATTGTTGACCATTTGTAAAGTAATAACACGTATTTGTAAATCAAAATGGTTGTTGGTATATTTATAGAGGCAAATGAAACACACACAAAAAAACCCATTCATCATATTTCTATTCTTCTTCCTCAACAATATGCGAATCCCTGTTTTCATGAGGCGCATAACAAACGAGCCATTGCTATGGACAGTGATGACCTTTGTGTCAAGCATAGTTGGGTTTACCTGTTTTCCCATGAGTACCACTTTCGAAGACTTGTTCGGACGACCAAATCCCATGAAAACAGTTATCTACTTTTCGGTGGTGACTTTGATTCTGACTGTTACCATATTCACGATGATTCGGGAGCCGCATATGCTGGAACTTGAATTTACTAAAAAATGGTGGTTCAAAGCACAAATGAGCTTTGGGGTCTTAATAATTCCATTTTTTAACATGTTTGGGAAAGATCAAAGAGAAGAAGGGATGCATAAGGATGAGGAAAAATTGTTTGGAAGATTGATGGACCTTTTTACTACTGGGGCATTCTCATTAACAGCTTTGAGCTTGTCAAGAGAATTATGGCTTGGGATTGGTGCTACTATCTTCAACTCTTTTCTTGGGGTTTTGTTAGTATTGGGTATGAAATTGAGTTTGAAGATTGGTTTATCACTAGCAATATTCCTATGCTATTTACTTGTCATGATCCGTTTCTATGTAGATGACCACTATAACAACGATAACCCATTCACAGGAGCCCTAGAAAATGCCGAAATGGGGAACATCAGAAATGATAACCTACATAACCCAAGATCGGACGATGTTCAAGTCATAAGTACAACTACAAATGTTGATGGCCAGAATGAATCACTACGTTGGCGTGGACATGGCCTGAATGATTACAAAAGCGATGATAATGATAATGATAATGATGATGAAGATGAAGATGAATTAATATACTTGTACTACCGTGGCATTCTTGATAAGCATCCTCGGGATAAATCTTAATAGCACCATTACTTGTTCATGTTACTTGTTTGTATTATGTTCATGTTACTTGTTTGTATTATGTTCATGTTATAATGTTTGTATTGTGTTCATGTTATAATGTTTGGTGGGTGGATATTGCCCCATTTAATTTATCAGACTTGTTCTCAGATTATATTTTTAATTTCATAAAAAAAGGTATCCTTTCCTTTCTAGTTTATATAAATGTTATTATCATTTATATTACTTTTGAAATGACTTAAAGCTTCAATTTCTTGATGCACATTATGTGATTCTTGTTACAAAATATATTCTAAGCATAATTGGTATTTGGATGTGTAAATTTTGGTTATGCTATTTGTAGATCAATTACTTTTAATTCCAGGACAGATAGAGAACTTAATGTATCTAGTGGCAGGAGTACAAGAATGACCAAATCTAAGCTTATAGAAACTAGCCCAATCTTCATCAGAAGTCATTATTTCCCAATCGGTCAAATGTAAAAGTTTTATAATTGAGTTCACAACTATTATAAAGATTGATATGTCAAGGTTTGGTGTGTCGCCCAAGTCACATTGCAATCACAATTGATACTACATCATCTACATTAGCTTGAAATTGACTGTAACGTCAAGATTTTGGGAGTCTCCAAAATTATATCACAACTACAACGGAAATCGCATTTGCTTAAACTTGACCTTAAAGTCAAATATATTTCTATCAGAGGTTCTCAAAAATAATTCTTTTAGCAATGTTGAGTCCCTCCACACTTTCTTGAACTCATAGGTTCCTAAGCCAATAATAATATTTACAATGAGCTAAAAGGTATGGAAGACCCTTACTTGCAAGGATCCTCTCCAGTACGGGAGAGTTTAGTGCTAGATAGAATTTTGATATATGGTAAAAAAAATCTTTTTAACGGCCATGATTTCGTATTATTTTTGAATAAAATTAAAATTAAAAATTAAAAATTAAAAAAAATTCAGCCACATATTTTAATAATGGTCTCTCCATTACTGGAGATGAGTTAAACTATACTTGCAAATACTCAACATAGAATAGAATTTGCAACCAAAATAACTGCAATTTGAATCAAGGTTAAAAGTCACCCTTAAAATAAAACACCAATCTATAAAAATCTTGATATTGATGATAATGATACAGGTGAATAATTAGTTAATGGTGTATATTCAATTTTGTATCCCCTTAAAATATGAGTAAAGAGAAACATTATGAGTAAATTTGTAACATTTTCTTAGGGGACATCAATATACTCCTATAATCTTTCAACCTCTCTATTTTTCACCTAAATATACAACTTTAGGTCCAAACAATGACCACTTTGTTAACATGTTAGAAGAGTAACTGAAATTTAACTAACCCCCCTTATAGTACTTCAATGCTTGCCCTTCACTCATATTCTTAGAAATCCATGGAAGTTTTGATATTGAGTTGGATCTAACAAATCCTTCAAGAGCTTTCCATTCTTCATCAAGTTCTAAACCAACTTTGCCATCCACTGTTTCAGTTTCTTCATTTCTAGTCGATTTTAAGCGGTGCTTGCTGCGATTTCTATGGATTTCATGGCTTATGATCCTATTGGATTTGGATTGTGATTGAGATAACACAGGCTGCTCATCCAGAAACAAGCATATGGCTGCACAATCATCAACCATGAAGCCCGGATATTTGTACCTCCAGGCTCGTACGGCGCGCTTAACTAACACTTTCGCTGCTATGGACTTCCTTGGTGCTGAAGCAACTATGTTTATTACTTCGCTGTTTGTGAGAACATCCCATACCTGACAACAATGGAACAACAAGTGTATGTCTATTTCTTGTTTTCGAAATGCGAGTATAAAGAGAAGGTAAAAAGTAAGAGATAGGGACAAATTCGTAGAGTATCAAATCCGATGTTCGAAACTTGATGTTCGAATAACGAAACTCGATTACTTACACCATCGGTTGCCAAAACGACAAATTCATCTTGATTAGTAAGTTTTCTATAAAAGACATCAGGAGTTGAGATGAGGCCATAATCTTTAATGCAAAAGTCTCCAAAGCCTCTTGACATGGCTAGTCCAGGGCAGTCTTCATCAGGCATCCATATTCTATACACATTTGGTTCTTCTTCTGATGCGAAAACTCTACCTTCACGACTAATGATTCTTGATGTTTCGCCTGAGAGAAATCGAATAAGAAAAGCTAGTTACCCATAAACTTCTTAACATGCTTTTAAAGAGTTAGGAAATAAAGCAAATAACAAAACTTACTTGGAATATCAGGTTTTAAGTCCACAGTAAGTTGAACCGGAATAAGTTGATTTCTATCCCCTCTTGTGCAAAGAATTGCGCGAGAATCGCCCAAATTTCCGACTATCAGTTGATCACCCTGAAAAATTTCATTGAAAAATTAGAGATATCAGTAGTTATGACTTAGGATTAGTTACATAAGCCTATGTTGTATCACACACTTTAACCTTCTAATATATACATATGCAATATAACACAAGCTTATATAGTCAAGTACTAAAACACTAAAAGTATAAAACTAATAATGTAACTAATCCTAACTATTTATAATATAAAATGTTCTTAGCTCTGAAAGAACATAAGAATCTATGAGTAGTACAATTTGAATATCTAGTTATACCTGTTTAATCACAGTTACAGCAGTGCTACCACTGCAATAGCTATCAGTATTAATCTGTTGAGCAAGGTTTTGATCAATTTCATCAAAGGACTTGAGAAAACATCCCTCCCATGCAGCAAGGGACATTCCTTGGTTATTTCCATCATAGATATCATCATAACTTCCACTTTCTGATTCATTAGCATCATAAAATCTGCAAGCATTTTGTTGTGCCATTTTGATTGCTTCTGATAGTTTTAAGGGTAGCTTGTCGCGAATGTATCGCGAAACCTTGTGGCCTAGAGGACCATGACCATCGAACACGCCACAGAAGATCATATCTTTTTCTCCAGTGAAGTCCTAATGATAATATATCATATCAAACATCAGTTCTAGCAACATATTTCTTCAATCAAGAAGCATTAAGCTTTAATGTAAGATCAACCTAAACTTAGGTCTTGTCAACCAATGTTTTAAATTGCGGTCGGCAATGACATATTTCGATTTTGGTATTCTCCACAATCACATCACAGCCACAATGGTGGCCACATTTGCCACAATTACAATAAACATAGCATGAAGGCACAAAGAGGTAATTATTTAAAACAACATTCTAATGTTACCAAGAACAAAAAGTTGAAGAATGATGAAATGTAACAAAAACCTCGTGTGACCAGATAAAACAGATTGCAGGCCACATGAATTGACTCAAAACTTAAAAGAATCATTAAAAACTACTTTATCAATTACAACCAAACCTTTTCCTACCTGTGATAGAGTCAGTTATATCGATCAAATAATGATATTATATTGTCATATCCTAAGTCATATTGATAGACATACAATCAAATACTTTTTTAATATTTTCACATTAGTTTTTCTAAATCTCCTTCTACGATTTTACGAATTTCTCTACATATGTCCAAATTAAACCATCACTTTTGTACCATATAAGCCTTATTCAACTTTCTTGTAAATACATTAAATTATGCTATAGATTTATGATTTTATGAAAAATATAAAATGCTAAAACCATCAAAAGTAATGGAAATGAGAAGAAAGAATAATATGTAAAACATAAACATTAAGAACCCTTACCTCCCAAACTGTCAATGCATCTTGATTAACACCTTTCTTACCTTGTTTGCAATCCATTGATACAAAGATAGAGGATCCTTTTGATATGACTCTTGATCCATCATGTTCATATGTGACATGAGTGCTATGAGAGCTATGATCATGCTCATATTCTCCACTATCCACCTCGCTTTTCACCTTTCCTCTAACAGTAGCATCATGGCTACAACACCCTCCCATATCTTCAAGAGTAGTAATACCCAATGAAAAAATGTGACACCCCACAAAATTCCAATGAATACCCAGAAAATATTCGGGACAAAACAATCCAGAAAGTGAAGAAAAATTAATATTTTTTGTCAGTAACCAATAGGGTCAGAATTCATATGCATGCGTTAGAAGGTGATGGAAAATGTATCGAGAGATTAGAGAAAAGATGCGTATGGAAAGAATTGCATGCAACGTGGAGAATGATGGAAAGAAAGAAATTGAAGAGAGGTTGTCATCGTGTGATCATGATAAGAGAAAAGGTTGAATGTTATGTTATTATTATTTTCTCTTGTTTTCTACATTACCATAATCTCAATGTTAAAAGTTAAAAGTATATAAAGAAAACATTTTTTTTGTGTAAGGTCGGCTAGATATTCAACATGATCAAAAAGTTAATTATTTTTTTCCGTATAAGAGAGTAACAATTACACAACTCGAAAGAAATTAATTATTTACTCAAAAAGTGAGAAATATTCTTAGTACAAAAAAAAGGAAACATAAGTTATTAAAAATAATTAAGTTAAAGAGATAATTTAATTGAAAGTAAATAGAAATAAATACTATTATCAATACTATATATAAGTATTCCACGCACTTTAATATTTTACTAATTAGCATTTAAGTTATATTTGGGTTTTTCTAGTGAACAAGGGTCAAAAGAAAAACATTCATTGCATTTTTATAAAAAAAAGATATATTTACATTATAATAAAGATCTTCTTTATCAATGAAAATTTTCTACATTTCATTATTTTCTTACTTTTTTTTAGAGAAAGAATACATCCTTAGAAGTTATGGATTGTATTAAAGAAACTCATTTGGAAAATTATTTTCTGTAAATATATATGTCAACACCCATAGCATAGTGATGCATGTTCTGACCAGTACGCAGGACCTAACTCCCATGCACTTTAATTCATATATGAGAATATATATTTTTGGTACATAATTCATATATGAGAATATGTTATATCTTTCTCATTTATTTGTTTGAATAATGTAATATTTTCAATTTTGTTTACCTTATTTATCATATAATAAATTAGTGTACATGGACATTCCAATTTTTTTTAAATGACGCATATGAATGATATTATCAATGAATATTATAATTATATCACTAATCGTTTTAATATATTGTTCGAGAACGCAAACTTATAGCTTTTCAGATAATTTGTAACTTTTGACTCAATAAATAAGTTATTAGAGTTGTTCAATAAACAAAATTTAAAGAGAGTTTCTACCTTTTAAAAAATTATCGTTTGAAAACTACTTTTCAGAAAGATGCTTGAAATGATATTTAAAAAAATGAAATTAGCGTTCAATAAATCATTTGTTAATTTTACACTTCAAAATTTTAATAAATTACCTAGTAATCCCAACTAAAAAACTTTAGGGTATGCTTACTTTCTAGAAATGATTTCCATTTCATATTTCCATTTAAAAATAATAATTTTCATTTTCATGTTTTAGTTTCCCCAAAACATATTTGTTATTATCAATTTCATTTTCAAAACTATTCACTTTAAACTTCACAAACGAAGATAATTATTACTCTTGCGAATAGTTCAATTCTAAATTTTAATCACTACAATAATCAAGTCACACTTTACATTTTTTTTCCAATAAATTTTATGTCAACAATACATTTAATTGTTGGATTTTGTCATTAACTATCGCAAAGACATGTGAAAGGTTATATAACCACTCTATTATTTAGTTTAGGTTGAAGTAACTTCAAAAGGCAGTAATTTTCATCCTAAAAGTTATATATTATAACACTCATCAACAAACTATTTCATAAATAATATTAAGAGGGGCAAAGAAAAGTTGTTATGTTTAGAGAGAAATAAATGAATTCTATTATAAAGATGTGTGGTTGTCTAAATAAATGAGACATTCAGTGTTTCATTATTGATAATAATGGAAATGACATTTTTTTCATTTTTAGAATTTTCGAAAATGAAGCTCATGTTTTTCTGAAATGTAAAATGAAAACAATAATGCAAACATGTTTTTACCATCATTTTCTGATTTCATTGAAAATAGAAATGGAAAATAGCCAAAGCAATGTATAAATTATTTGTACATCAGTTTTTTATGATACATAAATTATTCTTGCATTTGATTATTAGACTAATATGCAAATTATTTCCATATTATATTTTTTTACTAATGTATAATGTCAACAATGAAAGAATATTATTGAGAAAGAAAATAATTGTATTATTAGAAAGAAAATAATATTGACAACGACTAAAGATATTAAAATAAAATAAATAAAATATTACATGTCTAATTATAAATAAATATTAAAATGAAGAACTTAATATTTTGATTTTATGTATTTAATTACTCCAATTATTAATTATTTAATTAATAATTAATTAAATAAATATTATATGTACTTTTTTGTTATTTTTTAAATTTTAGCTAATTATAAAACTAGTTTTATTGAACAATTTTAAACTACTTATATAACTATAAATAGTTACTTTAACATCTACAAGATATAAGTTCACAACTACAAACTTAAGATTACAAGTTACAAACTCACAATTATAAACTTGTAAAAGTAGCTAGTTTTACCGAACAGATCGTAAGAGTAAATTTTGTCCATTAGTTTTTTTATCAGCAATCAAAACTTTATTAACCAAAAGATAAAAATATTAGGAGAACAAGTGGTACTTTTATCCATAGAATCCTTATAATTAACAAAGAGAAAGACAAGTTGATGGATGTCACACTCAATCAACATAAGAGCAAGAGAAGAAAGGAAAACGAGCATTAATAAGATTTCAGGAATGCAGAAAAATAAGTTCAATCATCTCTTATATTTGGAACGTCAAGTTCTCAAAGATAACTTTGTTCCTAATGTGCCAAATACTCCAAATTGTGACAAACCAAAGAGCCACTCATAACTGTTTTTCTAGTTCTCCAACCATATCATCTTTTCATGAGATGCAAAGAAAAAACAAGTGACTAGTAGTTTCCTCTAACTCACCACAAAGAGAACAAAGGAGGGGATCTTGAGCACATAATCCACCTCTATAAGCAATGTTCACTTTAGTTGGTACCCCATCCAAAACAATTTTCCACACTAAGCATTTCATCTTCGATGGAACATTAGAAGTGCAAAGCCTCTTGAAGAAAACAAGGTCTTGACTTCCTTCCACATGATGCAAAGATTGGCAAGCATTCCTGACCAAGTATTGCCCACTTACATCATGAATCTATGTCCAAGAATCAGCAATGTGTTGGTTAGGCGTAGAGTTGTGGAGGAATCTTAGGAGATCTTCATATTCCTCTTCCTCCCAAGCGAACAAGTTCCTTCTCCAATGTATGCTCCAAGACCAAACCTCATTACTCCAAGCACTCAAGGATTCAACAGTTGCATCTTTTTCTAAAGCTATTTGGAATAATCTTGCAAATGAACTTTTAAGGATATCTCTCCCCACCCATAAATAAATCTAAAATTTAATAGAAGAGTCACAACTTAAAGATCTACGAACACTATCATTTACCCAACCACAACTTATTCCTTCCCTAAACTGACAAAGATTGCCTAACTCTCTCCACCAAGAAAACCCCCTCTTAAAAACTAATTCATTGTCCATTAGTTGAGTGAACATATTTATTGGTAATTGTTTCGAAAGATAAACCTTTTGTTTTTACTCTTTTTTTAATGAATCATATATATTTAATGGCACAAAAAGATAATTAGTGGTTTTATAAAGAAAAACATCCACTCATCCTACTTGCTTAGTTGCACAATAGTTAATTCTTTATTCTTATTGCATTTCTTGTAGTGGGATCGGTAAACAAATAAATGAAATTTCCATATATCCTCATATAATTGGTCGAGGGGCACTATTTTTTTGGATAATTTAGATAAGATAACAAAATTCTACATGGAAATAGGCAAATAGCACTAATTTCCCTCCTACAAGAAGGGCTATAACTAAGTTTTTACTAAATTCGGTTAATATCAGAAGGAAATGACGATTAGATATAAGTTAGTGAACAGATTTATTTGAAGAAAGATAAGTTTAATAGTTGTATTTGGGATGAGTGGATTTTTAGAAAGACTCTAATTTATAAACATTAATTTAATAAGCCTAGAAACCATTTGAAGTGAAATACGTTTTATGAGTCTCTAACTTTAGGATGATAATATAACTCGAATAAGTGGCCTCTCAGTTAATAATGTTTTGGTTCATGTTTATTTTCTCAAACTTGATTAGATTTAGATTCAGGTTTAGCAATGTCCGAATCTAATATATATAAATAAATAAATAAATAAGTAAATTCAGATTTTATGCATATAAGGGTTTTATGAAACTATCCTTATATATGTTTTCAGTTGGATGCTAAAACGAGTCATAGGTTGGGTCGGGGATGGGGTTCATGTTTTTTCAATCTGAGAGATTCGAGTTTGGGTTTGGGATTTCGAGTTTGAGGTTTAGAAAGGTTAAGTTCGACAACAGCCTATTGCCAACCCTACCAACTTATAAATACCTTGATTGATTCGTAGTGCAATCAACGACACTATATATTCTCATAGATTACGCCGTTGCCTTTAGCATTAACAATATGAGTCAAGCTTGTGGGGCCGCCACCCAATATTATTGAGTGGACAAAGCATAAAAGTTGTGCCCAATACCTCGTTTTGCAAGCCCATTATACTCGTTTCGCTAGTAGGATTTTCTAGCAAGGAGGGTGGGCTATCCTTTCGACAAGTTCAAATCTTAAATTATATTTACTCATTTATATTTTATGAAATTAAATTTTAGATTTTAAATTTTCCAAGGTTCTTTCTAATTTTACTTTAAATTTAATCATGTGAAATTTAAAAACGTGATTAAAAATTGATGTTTTAATTTATTTGATCTTATGTAATTTTTATATTGTTTTTTGGATTTTCCTAATTTTAATTGCTATTTGTCTCCGACATAGTAGTATGGCACACAACCATAACAATTTTGAGAGAGAAGTTCATGTGTCCAAATGTATCTTCACACTCTCAAAGAAAATAATCATTTCTTTCCTTAGTTCTTAAAACCAAGTTAGAGTAGCTAGAAAACATGCTAATTAATCCATACCAAAAATCTAGACTTATAAGAAATATCAATGTCTAAGTCAAACCTACTCAACCTTTCTACACTTTAGTAAAACTATTATTATTTTAATATATGTTATTCAACTAATTTGTTATGGAACTAACTCCATATCCATAGCTAAAGGAAAGTCACACATAGTTAGGAAAGTCCATATAAGGTCACTTCCAACACAAGAATGGGGCATACTCCTCCAAAAAGATGGAGACACTCAAGTGTATCTTTTGCTTCCCCATACAACTTCTATTCTATAAAAATATGGCAAATTATATCGATCACGATGACCTGATAAGTAAACGGGTCGACCAATCACACTCGTGAAAAGGCTTAATCAACTAGAGAACAAAGGCAATAACTCATAAATCTGATTGCATGCCTAATTACAACCTTATCATGAGATGGACAACTATTGCTACTCATAGGTCCAAAAGCGTATTGAACCGACCACATGCAGCCTAACGAGTCAATGGGTTGCTACAAGAAGATATGATTGATTCAAGATCTAAATCGCCCCTCTCCAGCCAATAAGGTTTAAGGATCCAGTCAACAAGGTAACTTATGAAAGAAGACTCCTCTAGAGATCATGTACAGCTGTCATAGATCCAGACATAGGCCTACCAGGTAATTGATTGATAAATATAAGCATAACATCATCTATGGCGTTATTAGACATTCCTTCAACACAAAGTAAGTCCATTACAAATCAATATAAATATAGGAGACCAATACATGAGAAGTGCACTTTCTCTTCACTACAGACAATATAATCTTTATCCCATCATCTCCCTACTTTCTATGGCTATCTCTTATCCTCTATAAATAGTAACTTGAGTGTCGGAGTCTTTTTCAAGTACACATCTAAGGCGGTTCAAGATCGGTTCACAACCTGGTTCATCACTCTATGTAAGTCCATTACAAATCAATATAAATATAGGAGACCAATACATGAGAAGTGCACTTTCTCTTCACTACAGACAATATAATCTTTATCCCATCATCTCCCTACTTTCTATGGCTATCTCTTATCCTCTATAAATAGTAACTTGAGTGTCGGAGTCTTTTTCAAGTACACATCTAAGGCGGTTCAAGATCGGTTCACAACCTGGTTCATCACTCTATTTAAGTTCTCAAACCAGTTCAACTTACACCAATTAGCCTAAGATTGACTTCAACCTAATTCAGTCCAAAGTTGCTTTTGTAATGTTATCCCTCCTAGCAGGGACAAACAATTAGGATAAGATATCAATATATGTTGTTTACCTCTTTTATAGGTCCTTTTTTATTTGCCAACACCATAACCTTGTTTGTTATTTTTTAGGAATGTTGATTGTTATCAATATCTAGCTAAATTGCAACTCATAATTTGGAATTTCGGTCGCCACTTTTCACTTTTACTAATGATTAATTAACAAGAGAAAGTGACATATAGGGATCCTTTTTTGGTGCATTTAGTCTTTCTTCAACTACCAAGAGTCTTTGCAACTTTGAACTTACCAAGGCTATAGTCAAAAGCTATTCGAACCTAATCATCACACCCACAAGGATGAAGGAAAATATCAACTTACAAAATTAGTATCTTTTTGGATAGAGATCTCTAAAGTTACATCACACTAAAGGGTATCTCGCTCCTTTGTGTCATTCTATGTGTTAAGAAATATAATTAGCCAGAAAAATATGTAATAATTATAATTAGATGTGATGATACATAAAGTAGTATAAAAAATGATTAATTAGATGTATTCTCACACTAAAATCCTTCTAACATTTAAAAAGTTCCCAAGTCAGTTCAGTTGGTTGAGTAGTAGAAAAAGTAAGCATTCGGGTTAACAATTAGTAGCTATATAATTTCCCTTTCTTTATAAAAAATAATCATTATAGCACCACCTCACCCCAATGTGAAATTAAACCTTATTCTTCACCACATGAAATTAAAGCTTTAGATAGGAAGGGCGTAAAAATATTTACTCCAATATATATATAATAGAGGATGACTCAAATGAGAAAAATTCTCGTATAAAAATCGTGAGAATAATAAATTTGAGTCTTATGACCAATCATGAATAATTGAGATTAAAAGTTAGTTATTGACAACATGATAATTATGTGCATATATCTTTTAATATTAACTGTTCAAATAAAATCCAATAATCTGTATCAATTGTTCACATTTCTTAATAGTGTATGGTTCTCACGTCGTATATAGAGAATGAGAATAACACTGATTTCACTTCAGTTGCACTCTTGCAGTTGCAGAGTTGTGGAATGTTAGTTACTGATAATGACTGCTATAAGAATTAATGTACATAATTCTTCTTTCATTAAGAACAAAAGGTGACGTGACATTGCACAAAATAAGTGAATAATTAATTTTGTTGTGATGCAATATTAAAGTATAGCATGTGATATGTACAATAATTTGTGATGCAACGTTAATTAATGTGTATGTGGGGTTCCATGGAAATCATGTCCATGCTTATTAGATTCCTATAAATGAAAATAGCCTTTAAAGTTTAAACAACAATTACGGAATAGATCTTTCACTTAAACAGCATTAGTACAGCATCAATGGTGGGGTTAATTAATCACAACTCCTGTTTTGATTTCCCTTAACTCACTAATAATAACAATCACTTTAAAAGGTGAGGTTATTGCTTAGCCATGAGGTCATGAGTTCAAATCTTGAAAGTAGCGACACCGCTTAGGAGGGTAATATTAAGTATATCTACTCTCCTAACCCAACTAAGTGAGAGCCTTATGTATTGGACTACTTTTTTTAAATATCTATTAACTCTTATTTTTTCTAACCAATCAAAAGAGAGACCCATAGAATTGGCATAGATATGAGTGATGAAAGCCACCAATCTCACCTCTAATATAATTGCACTAGACTCCTATCTCATAAGTCTTAAGATTGTAGATGTACCTTCACAAGAGAAGAAGCTATTGTGAGGTATGAGAATCACATGTCTCCATTGATATATCACTTTGTGTTCCAAGCCAATTAGGAAGCCCCGTTCAAAATTACCAACAAATAAAATAATCCAGAAATTAAGAGTACATATTACATTGACAGTGAGGAACCACCCAAGATAACAAAGGATGTAACTCTTGAATAGGGACAGAGATCATCTGTCTCACTTTCCAGTCACGGTTCAATGAGAAAGTGTCACTGAATTAAAAAGAAAAATTATAAAAACACAAATTAACATTCTTATATTACTTGGATGAAGCTGATTGGTTCGGGACATAGACAAACTGATTTGGGGACAGAGGATCCGTATTCCTTTGAAAGGAACAATCTACAGTTGATCATATTTGGTTCTAGATAGTACAAAGGATCACTTTAATATTTTCAGATTGAATTCTCCCCAAACTGCAATAGGCATTTAGGAACTAGGACAATGACTTGAAGTCTCATAATTTAACACTATTATCCATTTATAGCAATGAAAGCTACTATCCTATCCACAAGACTAGTACATCAAGAAAACTGTCACTCTCAAGTCTCAAATGTCAAAAAGTTCATCAAACAAAAGAACTGTAGATTAAAATCAATTTAATTTTTGTAGATTCAAACGAACTAATTAGCACTGAGAAGTGAAAAAAACAATCAAATTCTTTCAGAGATAAAATAAGAGATTACAGTATGCAGTTATACATTTCTATATCATTAGTTTAAAGTAATGATTTCATTTTCAGTTGCAGCTATTACATGGAAAGAAATTTGAAACACAACAACAATCTTCTCTATTTTCTGGGGTAAAAAGTTCCAAAAAACTATGAAGAAAACACATGTTGAAGGTTAAACGTGCAAATTAAGGATATCACAGCAAAAGTATGGGATTACTTTCCAATCAAAACCATTGATGAACAAGAACTCCACTTTGTCTAAGAGAATTGAAAAGCTCCAAGCATTGCTGATATGTTTTTTCATACTTTGTACTCCTCTTCCCAGGACAGCACCTCTGCCACCTATTATAATGGCATTCAAGGAAAATCTCGTCTACCAAACATATCGCCCCAGTTTCGAACAATCTCGGAATCAAATCAAACTCGGTACCTTCTACATCCATTTTCATCACAACAAAATCATTTTTCGAAACCATGCTCTTCAACCAGTCAGCAAAATCAAACCCTTGTATCTTCTCAACCTCACCATCAAAAACCCCGGCAGAGGACTGCAAAGGTTGAATCCTCCCCATCCCTCTACCTTTAACCACAACGTGCTCCCCAGGATCACGATGAATCTCGAATGCCAATGTCTCGTTCTTCACCCACGCAGCATAAGGAACCAAAGTCACCCCTTTCTTCAACCCATACTCTTGATGAAAAGTTTTATCAGCTTCAATTGCATACACATGAAAGGTCTTGTTCTGCTTAGGGTATTGTTTCCTAAACCAAGATCCAATACTAGAACCATAACTTCTAGCTCCAACATCAACATAGAAATACCTATTCTTAAAGTTTATATCAACCATTGAAGGAAGGTACTTAATATTCTTAACATTCCTTTTCAAAGTAAGCCATGGCTTCAACGGTTCCTCTAAAATCAGCGGCTCGGCGTTCCTAACCAAATCTTTCTTATACCCCGGTATAGAACACTTTTCACTGTAATCACCATCACTATAACCATTACTGTAATCACTATCAAGTTTCTCAAAATTCACAACACTATGAAATTGATCATTAACACTACCACACTCCTTTTTCAAAACAATTTCTCGTATATTCGGTATTGAATAATCAAATCCATCTATATCAATCGATTTCACTAATTTGAAACAATAATTGAACAAATTAAGGAATGAATTGAAGCTATACGTATCTCTAGGGTTTGTTAAATGGAACACCGCGAACCCTTCGGGTTTCAGCGTCCGAGCAATCTCCGATGCAAATTCCAATGGCCTCACCAACTCCACCAGCATGCTTTCCACGGAAAACACGAAATCAAAGGTTTCTCCGGCGAATGGAATCCAGTGTCCTTCCCCGGGCTTCACCAGAGCCTTCAACGCTTTCTTCGAGATTCCTACAGCATCAACAACACCGATCTCCTTCAACGCCAACACAGCGTGACCGGTCGGCGTTTCCACGCAAAGCGATTTCGACGCCGTTGAGAGATAACCGTCGGAAACTAGCTCCCGAAACACCGACGAGTAGAAACGAACGCCGTTAATCCACTTCTTTCTGGTTTGATTCTCCGGCAACACGTAACCACCGGAAACCGACCTTTCAACGACAACAGGCCCGGTACCGGTGACAACTCCGGAGATAACGAGATTAAGAGTTTCCGGCAGCGAGAAGAAGCAGAAGTCAGCGACGGCGCAAGAAGTTCCGGCAACGGTGATGACGTAAGCGAAACGAACACCGAAGATGAAAACAGCGAGGAGAAGTAACCGTATCAGAACATTTCTGAGAGAGCTATGCTTCCCTGTGGCAGGTTCCATTATACAGATTCTGCACCTTTTTCTTTTTCTTCTATTTTCAGTTTAAATAAAATAGTGGAGAAAAAATGAAAATAAAAAAATGGTGATTTTTTTTTTTTCTAACGAGAACAGAATCGAGATAAGTTATGGTTAGCACCAATTAAGGGTTTTAGAGCAGTGGCAGGGAATGTAATATAGAGAGGGATGGTAGGGGCAAAACGGGAATACATTGTTATGAATGAAATTTGAGAAATGCAGAGATGAGAGAGATAAAAGGGAAAGTGGTGGAGTGGTGACCGGAATAGCCTGTTCCCTGTTAAGAATATATGTTGCTATGTTTGGATTTTGGAAAATCAATCAAATGAAGAAAGTTAATGCAATAAATATTTGAATATAATATTTATGCACTCACAATGTAAAGATTTATATACAGTCAGTCGACGAAATGGCTATCCTAATGCCAAAAATATTCACGATTTTCAGCATCTTTTCCATGGCTCAGACGAGCTAGAACACGAGTGGAAGCTATCAATATTATTGCACAACAAGTTGAGGCATCCGAAAAATAAAGGGGGGCAAAAATAAAATAGAAGAAAATAACAAAAGATAGAAAACAGGTGTAGGTAGAACTTATCAGATACCGTTGAATTAGCTTCTGATGTCGAGTAGTCTCAGTTTCACTATAGGATTTGCGAATGAATGTTGGGTTGGGCCACCTCGAATGGTGTGAGCTGCATGAGGGGAGACCCACACATACGGTTTTTAGGGGGATTATTCACCCTTTATTTAGATTATTTTTTTAAGAGTTAATCATAATTGAGAATGAATAGTAGATAATATAGTGACAATGTATAAACTTATATATTGTTAGTGTATATATATTTTTCTAATAATATTATGTTATATTATTACTTGGATTTTTTAAAATGCTATGAAAAGAAGTTTATTCCATTGAGTGCCTTTTTTACTTTATTTTTCTCCTTGATTAGCTTCTACTTAGTTTCATTTTTCGGATCAAATAGTGTGAGATAAAATAAAAATAATTCGATGATAAATTATTGGAAACTTATAAGCTAATTGAAATTTTATATGGTTGGACTTGAAAGTTTGAAGTTGGTTGAGTTGGATAATTGCTAAAAAAAATAGTTTATTAGTTAATTGATGTGTGTTAAAAATCGTGTCTTTAGCTTACAAGTTATAAATTATGTCATTTAACGTATAAAATACAAACTTATAAGTAAGCTATTGAAATAAGTTTATTTAGCAAAGTTTGCTAAAAAGTTTATTTTTAACAAATGAAGTAATGTAATAACTTATAAGCTAAGAAATAGTTTTTTATAGAATAGATTATTGTGATGTCCATTACTCTTTATTTCATCATATATCCAACTTTATGATCATTTGGTTGCATTTATCTAAAAATTTCATACTAATGAGAAGTTAGTCCTATAATATAAGATACTATAGATAATAAGATTTGATTGACATTGATTTAAAGAGGTTTATATGCCTCCTAAATAATATTAATTCCTTACCCTTAAGTAATGAGACTGTTTTGTTTTATTAGGTATTACTCAATTTCAAAAAATAAATATCTCCTTTTTCGATATTGATTTCTTGGAATATGATATACATAGCAGTTTAATAAAGTAGACTTGGTTTATATCAAATTGCACTCTTACAAGCAAGTTTCAGTTGCAGTCAAGTTGAATGAGAAGCTTGCTCTAAAATATTTTGGTCCCTTTCCGATTCTCAGCAAGGTTGGAGTAGTAGCTTACAAGGTGCAACTTCCAGAACATGCTAAGATACACAATGTCGTCCATGTATCTCAGCTAAAGCAACATGTAAGACAAGTTGTTACTTCTACAATTATTCATTTATTCATTTGGGTGTAAGTGAAGGACCTATTGACAAAGTGCTTGGGCTTATCCTTGATAGAATTATTGTCAAACGCAAGGGACAAGCAGTAACCAAGGTCTTAGTCACATCGACCCTTTTTTAAATCCTACTAGATACAAGTTTCGTGTACCGAGTTATCCTTTTCTACTATGAAGTTTGAACAGAAACAAGTTATTTCATGATCATTTTCACTCAGTATTCCATTAGTGGTTGACCAAGTTATTTAATGTTGCAGAGGAACATGTCATAACTAAAATTTTCCATTATTTTATAACTATTGAGTGTTGTTTTAGAAATAAGAATGAATAATAGATCATGAAATTGGTCTTAAAAATAAGGGGTATCAAAAAGGTGAATTTTTTCTTCCTTTGTTTAACAAAATAGTGTAGCAAATCATACAGAGATCAGAAACCATATATAGAATTATATGTGAAAGGAACATCCATGCTGGCTTTGAAGAATCATGATACCTACAAAAACAAAAGAGGACAAAAGATTAATCTACATGAAAGGGCTTAGAATGTTATAATCAATGATAGTTTGTTATGAATGTGAAGGACAAAAATGCAAAGACTAAGGGTACCTCAACATTTATTGATGAAAAATATAACATGTGTAGCAGTTTATATTTTCATTGATAAGCTATTACACTTGGTATCTTTTCATTTACATAGACAAAGATGCAACCAAGAAGGTGTTTGTCTAGACGTCTAGTAGTATAAGGCCCCACTAGATCCTCAGGTAGACCAAAAAGGTTAAGATTTCGATTCCTGTTAACGGCACTTGTTGGGAGGAACAATCACGAATTCTGAAAGGGATTAGTTTCTTACGCATAGGGTGAGGGGTACCCTTGATACCCAGAAAAAGACAAAGATGCAATATTACTCCATGTTAATCTTTCAACTCCAAGGACTAATGGTAGGATTATGATAGTAGAATATAGACAAAATACATGAGTCTAACACATTTCTGTATCTCAAAAAATAAAACCCATCAACCACATGGTGCTTCAAAGATAATATGGAATTGGAATCACAACATAAAAGATAAAACTCACCAATCTCAAAGTATGGTACAATACAACCAACAAGAAAATAGAGTATAGCATCGCCATTTCGGAAATAAAATATAATTCTTAGAATGTTGATATACAAAACATGTGATGAGGATCAAAGTAGGAAGAATAAACAATACTTCTCCAAAAGTTCAACCCTCAATTTATTACTTTTTTCCATTAGGTAATAAATGTGACAGAATCATTAAGTCAGCATTCAGAGGTTGGCATAAACTCACCTTTCAGAATTTTAGCTTAGGCATGAAACCGAATTTAGTCTGCTTAAGAATCCTCCTCCAATTCATCAGAATCAGAATCACTTGCATTATAACCTAACAAATATGCACCAAACCAAAAAATGGTCACACTAAGTGTGTTTGGTAAAATATATAAAGCTGGAAAGATGTTTAAAAACGACGTTTTATCGGGGGAAAGAATTTAGAGAAGCTGGAAGTTTGAAGCTTTTAAAAGGGATATTAGATTATTTTGAAATCAAACATGTTTTCCAACTTCACCCTTCCCAAATCAACTACCAAACAATTATTATTAATTTATACAAGTGAGGTTATACCTTTTTCGTGATTTACTATTTAAAAGCTATTCTTTTTACACAATCCAATCAATAAATATTGTAAAATCACTTTTCAGCAAACAAACCACACCTAAGCAGATTCAGCTTGTAATTCATCAATTATTGAAATAATCTTATAACTTATTTTCACAGTTATCCCAAACACAGAATTTCAACGAAATAGAAAGATGATGATATGCTGCTTGGAAACAATACCTGGGCACTTCTCACCAACTTTCCAAACTGAAGACCGAACCCTTGATGCTTTAGTCAGCCAAAATCTTCCCTTCATTCCAAACAATAACATCAGCCTTGGAAATCGAAAGAAAATGACAGACAAGTACATCCACAGACACCACACATTGTTCATACGTCATTGTACACCATTGCTCTTTTTATTCAAGAAAAGGCCAATAGAATATATGCATTTCATGATAGAAACCATTGATATACTTTCCTACAATTACTTATCCGTATTATACATTCAGGTGGCGTTTGGAAGAGCTTATTTGAAACATATTTGAGCTTATCTTATCAATATAAACACTTATGAGGACATTTGAGAGAGCCTATATAAGTAGCTTATCTTCCCAATAAGATTTTTTTAGTCTATTTCCATAAGCTCCAGGAGTAGCTTATGGAAATAAGCTTACACTAGCTTTTGTGGAAGTTAAAAATGACACCTAAAACAACAGCATTGAGAACACCAAATCAATGAGTTCTATCATGATAGAAAAATATGACCTTGGAACTATAAGCTAAAAGTAATCTTCAAGTCATTAATAGCATGTTTGATTTCAATTATATTCGAGAGAACAATCACTCTTTCTTCCTCGACAGCTCTCTCGGTGAGCTTTTAAGCAATAAGTTGTTTTGAACACAAAATAAGTTAATCTCAACACACTTATCGACCCATGATTGAACCTTTTCTATAGCTATTCTAGACATATATACACATGCATGTAATATGCAATTAAATACATATAGATATGTACATTTCAAATGTAGACATGTATATACACATAAGTGAGGATCAACGAAAGGATTTTTTTCCCTTCATTTTTCTATAGTCATAACTCATAAAGTTATTCTTCTTTTTCATTTTTCTATTTTGCATTTCCCAGAAGTTCATCGACCAACGAAATAGTTAACAAACCACGATCCAGTGAAAGTTCATTGATCAAGACTGAATCAAAGCACCAAAATGCAACGAAAGTTACAAAACAAAACAACCTCTACCTGCTGTGCATCTCTAGGAATCCCATAGCCACTGTAGTACATCTGAGCCACCAACACCTGCATGTTTATGTCTCCTCCTTTAGCCTCCTTGAGAGTGTCCCTGAACCACCGCTTCCGGCAATCTGCTACCACCCCTGACAGCGGAACGCGCCCGTTCCTCTCTTTCCCCTTGCTGCTGCTACTACTACTCTCCATATATCCCTCCGAAGTCGAAACCACACTTCAGCTTCAACTTTAAAAAAATGGGTTTTCCACCTTTTGTTCTAGATTGTTATACTAAGACATGAAAACAATAGTGAATTTCAGAGAATAATTTAATTACTGTGTTAATCCTGAACTATTGGGAAAATACAAATAAATCACTATAGCTATGTTGCATGAAAACGGATAAGAGACTAATTATGTAACTCAGATTCAGTATTATGATGTAGCTAAGAAGAAAAAAAGTGAAAAATCCTAAATTTCCAACCCAAATAAACACATGAAATAATTTTAAAAATTTCAGCTTTTTTAAAAATTAATTTGATAAAGGGACCTAATTGAACTTCCCTATAAAATTGAAGGATCAACAAGAACATTTAAACCTAGGAAAAACAAAATAATTGGTATGTTTGAGATTGAACAAAAATACTAACATAGAGAGCAAAATTTGAAGTTGGGGTTGGTAAAGTTGTTACCTTTATTCTGGTATTGGGTGATTCATGGATTGATTTTGAATTTGATGGAGAATTAAGGAAAAGGGTTTTGAAGTTTGAAGAGAGAGAAAAGAAGAGTTGGAAAAGCAACTATCACTGTTTCCATCACGTTGTCTTTGGTATCTCTATTACCAAATTTTAATAAAAGCAATTAACAATTTAAATTTCTTTTTTCCTAGATAACAATTTTTCAATATTTTTATCTTTAGTATATTTCTTGCAAAATTGGGCTATCTTTCTTAGAGGAGTAATTTTCTATCCATAATTGTTTCATTCTATATGTCATCAATTAAATACATTTTCTTCGACCAATTATAAATAATTATACATTGAATGACACAAACTGTGGGATAATAGATATGTTCCTCGATTTTTCTTGTAAAATTAGTTGCATATATTCTTTCTTGTAAAATTAGTTGCATATATCCCTATTAAATTTTCATATTCTCAACATAATTTCATCACAATTCTAATAATTGAAGAAAAATTGAAAAAAATAATATTAAGAGAATAATTACTAGAAGAGAGTGCTACGTTAAGTGGAAACAAATTTGGAAGAGGAGTTAAAGATGACTATTAAATTATGTGAGAAACGTGCTTAAATAAATAATGGTAAATTTGAGAAGTACATATAATTTAATTTATGTTAACATTATAAAACATAAAAGATATGGAAAAAGATAAAAAAAACTAAAACATCAAAGAAAATATTAAAACAGAGAAAGTTATTACCAATTTATTTTAATTTTTGTTTACTCCTTATAATTTTTTTTTATATTCTCCTTAGGACAAAAAAGAAAATAGACCAAAAGGAAATTAGGTTGCCATAATTTTCAAATATTTCAATTGCATTACACTATTTCTTATGATAATTTATATTTTCAACTTGCATCATATTATCTATTTAAAATTAAATGTATCATCATATTATATATCTAAAATTAGATGTATCAAAATGTATCATTATTACTGGTATATTATTTATATATTGTTTGTATTAGACACAAACAGAGAGCTATATGATACATGAGGCAAGATTAGTATGAGAAAAGCACTAGTTACAGAATTACAAAATTGGAGATATCTATACATGAAAAGAATTCTGATAACCATACCCAAAAAAAAAGAATTGTTGATCTGGATTATAGCTCTTGCATGCTTGAGCCTGAGTCTGAAAATGGATCTGGATTGATTGCTAAACTGTGCATGATTGTTCCAAATACCATAGGACTCATATATGAATATAGGATTCATGTATATCATGTAGATATCATAGTCATTACAGAAGAAAATGACTTTTTTTACATCTGATACAATGGAACAGTGAACTCAACAATCACTCCAACTATCTGCATCATCATCTTCATCACTTCCAGCCAATGCCTATATTTCAGCAGTAAATATTAGTTCACCCTGTTACAATGTAGGTTAAGTATACTTTTGGTACCTATAGGTGCCACTCATTTTCAACTTGGTCCTTAATGTAAATTTTTATACTCAGTCTTATATGGATCAAATTGAAAATTGTTGCTGGTTGTCATGTGGACCCAACATATACTTTTTTGGTCGTTACGGGTAACCATTTCAACTTTGGTCCTTATACAGGAAGACAATTTTCAATTTGGTCCCTATACTATATAACTTCAACAAACGGTGCTATAATACCAATAAACGACAAGGACCAAAATGAAAATAATTGGTAAATATGGGGAGAGAATCAAAGATCTTACACATATAGGGACTAAGTTAAAAACAAGCGTCAAATATAGGGACCAAAAGTACAATTTAATCTGCAACAACTTAAAAGAGAAAGAGCAATAGACCTGTCGAATTGCATTTGCTTTCTCCAACATTGCAGCAACCCTCAAGTTTGTTCTGGGACCCTGAATGCTTGGTCGTGTAGGTGTCGCCACAGCAGGCTTCAAGTTGAAAGACTGGCAGAAAAGAAACATTTTCAATATAAAAATTATTTAATTCGAAAGGGTCTGAACAGAATAAAGAAGTTCCTAGCTCATACCTTTGTCCTTATCTGTTGTAACAGTGAATCTCTTTCATCTTCCTTTGGTGCTAACTGAGGCCTAACCCGATCAGTAACCTTCCTTAACTGCAGGAGCTCAAAGACAGTGAGTTATGCAAGAATTAAGATCATATAAAGAGTACATTCTAGTAGCAAAAGAAAACCATCATTACCCTGCTTTTGTCAAAAGCCTCAATTAAGGGACTTTGGGGAGGAGGAAGCTTATTCTTTGGCTTTCCATTTGCCATTTCACTATCAAACTCTGGTGTTTCAGCAGGTGTCTCCAATGACAATGCCATTTGCCCCGCAGAAGGTGGCAGGCTATGATTGGTCTGTGCAATTTCAATACTTGGTGGTGACACAGGTGAGGTCTTCGGATCTTCTCGTTCCCCTTCCAAATTAATCGAAGATGGCTCAAGTGTGCTAGTCACTTCCATCATCTGACTTGGAGACTGAGTCGGTGGTTGGTTTGGAGATATGGGACAATCTCCACAAGCAGCACATTCAGCTGGTAGCACCAAATGCAATTCTCCAGGCGTAGCCTTTATAACTTCTAAACTAGTCTCCTCCGTTGATTGACTTGGAGATTGAACCAGTTTTTCTTGTGGAGAGATGGGGTCCACACCAAGAACAGTGCATTCAGCATGTTCTCCAAGTCTATCCTTTTTAACTTCCAAACTAGTTTCTTCCATTGGTTGACTTGGAAATTGAGTCGGTTTTTCTTGCACAGAGACAGGATCATCTCCAGAAATAGCACGATCGGAAGGCGGTATTGGTGGGAATGGATTTGAATTCTGTACCATTTCTCTCTCTGAAGAAAGAATATATCCATGTGCAGGCCAGCCAGTAGATATCACAGGTAATGATAAGAAATGATTCTGGATTTGGCTTCTCTCCAGAACTAGATAATTAGATTGACCATTTGCTTCATTTACTGTGGTCGGGAATTGCAAAGGAATAGCAACAGGATGCTCTGAAATACCCATTGAAAATCTGGGAGAATGTTGGTGCTTATTACTTTCTACATTCATGACAGGCGACGAAGGATTCTGATACTGCAAGGTCTCTCTCTTGGATGTTGATGAACCAAATTGAGACTTATCATCTGGTTTAACTGTCTTCATTGGTGGAAACATGGCTTGATTTACTTCTATTTCTTCTCTCTGAGAAACCGGGGAAGCATGTTGAGCCTTGCGCATTCTCCATTGCATTGGTGGTAGAGGGGGCATAGGCGGCGCCTCCTGAAAATTAATTTTAGCTGCCTTGGGAAAGAGTTCAGGAATAAGAGGTTTCAATGGATCCATGACAAGTTTTGTTGGGTTACTCTCCAACCCAGGTGACTTTGATGAGGAATCACATGATGAAGGTTCATCAGGATGAATTGTAGGAGCAAATTCAGAGGCGGTATGAGAGAGTCTTTCTTGCTCCAACTGATTTGATATTTGCATCTGTTGAGGTTGAAACTTCTCCAATGTATAATTTACTTCATCGCCAAGCAGAAATCCTGCATTTTGTTGACCAAGGTGTGATTGTGAGAACAGCTCTAAATGGGTTTCAGGCTCCAGCTGGTAATAGGAAGGTGATGACAAATTATCGTTGCAGTTTTGTAGATCATTCTGAAAAGAAAATATAGATTGTGACTCTTGAATATTGCTACATATTTCAGAATCAGAAGTATCGCAAGATACTGATGTGTTGGAGTTCGGCTGTACATCAGCAGAAGAAATTTCTGATTGATCCACTAGCTTCTGTCCAACTAATTCTGTCAGAGATTCTCTAGCAACTGTCTCATCAACATCCATCTCTTTCTCACGAGAATCTGCAATAGTAGAAAGAGATTCCTCCAACTCCGTAAGATAACTCGTTGGACTACATATGATATCCAAAGATGGTTTAAGTTTACCTCTCTTCTCTGCATTCAAGTCTACCTCATTGGATTCCACTTCCATCTGATGGAAAGAACCTGGGAAAGGTTCGTTCAAATTTGAAAGATTCCATGACGGAGAAGTACCAGTTTCAGCACTATCAACAGAGGGAAGAGCAGTTACAATCAGACCTTCTGACTGAACATTTTTGGTGAACGTGTCATTTACCACATCATGATTATCCTGACTCGTATAATCAGGAGAAGAAGGATGTTCAATGTGACCATCATCATCAACTCCATCCACAATGCAGGTGGACCCACTTTTTCCATGAATCATCGTTGGTACACCTTCTGAATTTGAATGTGGATCAGAATTCAAAAATTCATTTTCTGCTGAATCTGGTTCATCCAGTGAACTCCTCAGAGTCAAATCATGGCATAGATCCTCCGTAAAGCTACTTACAGGTGGAGTCTCCACAACAGAACATAAATCGTCTGAGTTAAGTTGGGTTAGTAAAATACCATCATCAGATGTTAAGTCTTCGCCATTAAGCAGCAGCTTAGTACCTGAATTCAACTCTCCTTCCATAGATAGGCAACTAGGACCCTCCCGTTGCAAACTGACATCTCCAGCAACCGAAATATCAGAAGAGTATTCATTAGGACACTCTTCCTGCAACATTTTAATCTCAGAATGATATCCACAATCGTCTTTGTGAGCTGAGTTCAAATCATTCGAAACTTGTAACAGAGCATAAGAGTGAGCATATGGAAAAACATCCATGTTGTTGAAAGAACTGTCATCTGTAGAAACAACAGGGCAAGCACCATCTTTTATTAGGGAGAGAGCATCGGGTACAGATACTAAGGACTCAACAAGACACTCCTTGTCTTCTTCAGCTTCTAATCTCAAACAATGCTCAACATGTCCAGATGGTGTTTCATCTGATTCAGTCTCAGTAGGTAGGGGCACCATGGGCGGTGAGGTGGGACCAAGATCTGAAGGCAACAATAAATGTCCTGAACCCATCACACATGAACCAGAAAAGACTTGTCTGGAATCAGAAATCTCTTCTCCCTGAACATGTGCATCATCACACGTGACAAACTCGCCACAATGAGTGTTTCGCAATTCAACAGTTTGGGGAAGCTGGTTGGGTATCATTTCTTCAACCTCCAATGCAAAGGAGTTTACAGTAGATTGAAAATCTGGAAACTGAATATGCAGTTGAGCATGTTTGTCATCACTATCTCTTCTTAATGAACTAACATTGTCTGATGTGCAGGATGCTCCTGTTGACTTAGAATCTGAGAACCGAGCCAGCACTTCAGTGTGTTCTCCATTTATGTCTTGTTTGGGTGATCTAACTTCATCAGCTGTTGAGGAGCTTCCAAAAGATTGAGAATCTGAAAGTTGAGCTTGCAGTTGATACTCTTCATATTTCTTAGATATACCGTCGTTATCTGCTTCCAAGTCTGACTCTATGGTAGCCAAAGCATCCATATAATCAACCTCACTAGTCACGTCATCAGAACGGTAACCATCTAAGCTGCATTCCATTTTCTTTTGCTCATCAAATGCAATTTCTGCTTCATCCATTCCCGAGTACGGTTCCAGTTCAAATTCTTGTTCATTTGGTGAAGTAGTGCACCACAATCCCGGTCGAGGCCTGGATTGTAGTGATAAGCTTTCATTTCTCAACGACCTTTTCACTGGGGAAATACAACTGATTTCAAGTATTTTAATCCCGGTTTCACTAGCATCCTTTGATATCAATTTTGTAGGCAGTGGAGTGGTTGGAGTTAAGCGAACCATCTTATGATCAGGAGAGGGAGTTTCTAAAATTTTCTCCATGTAACTTCTCCCTGTTTTTTCATCAACTGCAGATCCACTCAATTCTTTTTTCCTCAACTTCACAAGACATGCTGGATCACTATGAGCATTCCCGATAGGCTCCTCAAGAAACAACTGATGTAGCCTGCAATAATGGAAATTGGATTGAGTCACCAATCAACCATTTAAAGAACTTTTTGCAGTTTAAAAACCAGAATAAATTATTGGATCTCACTTTGCATGTGCTTGTACTGCTTCAGGGGTCTCGCGATTCCTTGGCCGCGCTCCTTTCTTCTGCTAGAAATCATAAATATGAAAAACATAAATATTCAAATTCAATTAAAACAATTTTCAAGGAAATTTTTGTCATTAAGTTGTAAATTTGGTATTTTAGTACCTTAACTTTACGAATTCTCTCTTCCCTGTGAACTTCCACCGTTGCTGTTTCAGAGGGAACTGGATCCACTTTAAAGAATGATGGATCAGTATAACGCTTCAGACATGCACCAGCACCAGCCACATCAAACCTTAGGAGCCAAAAAGGGGGGAATCAACAATCTGTACTGTAATATTCATTTTTTGTGTTCAATTTGTTTCTGTTTTATGAATTAGGTTACCATACTTGTCTAGAAGGAACAGTCTCGGGGGGCTGCAGCATTCTTCATACGAATCCCTTATAAATCGAGGTAAATCTCCTTGAGTAACAAGATTCTGTTCATAGTGAAGATTAGGATGCCAATCAATCCCTGCAAAGTAAAGAAGCATGTTAAACTTTGTCCAAGAAACCATGACCACCTAGAGGTTACAAACACAAATCATAAACAATAGGACTCTAGTAAGTAATTTAACCTCCATTTGTAAAAAACGGCGAATGATGAGTTTGCGACAAAAAAGCTTTCTCAATTACAGGAACTTCAGCTTCAAGCTGTTGAACACGATTCACGAGACTGTGGCCTCTTTCCATAGTAGCAAGTACTTCTTCATGTAAGTCATGGAAGATCTCAGCAGCAAATCTGACCCAAATGAGATGGTTAAATGCAGAGTACATGACAGCAGCTAGTAACAGTAAAAACTAAAAACTATAGTTTAGAAAATTAAATGCTGATGCTGGGAACTCGACATAATGTAACTAAACTTCTGAATAATTAACTGCCCTAAAGCATGGAAGAAAAAGCCAGGATTTTTGCAATCTTTGCAAGATACTCAAATTTTCCTGCCAAAAGCATTTTAATCAAATTCTCAAATTTAATGAGGAAATTGTTAAATTCCCACTTTTAACCCTTAAATCCTTGATTGTGACTCATCACAGTATAGGTAATGCATATAACTTATAAAATGCTTTACATTTTGCATTTTACCCCACTGTTATATCAGTAGATACTAAAAAGCATTAAAAGCATACTTCAGCAACAATCAAATTATGTTGAAGCCACACACAAAAAAACCACAAATTTTTTTTGTACTACCAAGAGTATCCCTCACCTTTTTGGCTAAGGAACTAATCATATTCGGGGTTCATGGTTAGTCCCTCAGTGTCGCTCTTAGGAATCGAATGCTCGACCTTGACGATCTAGTGGGACCTTACACCACTAGACCAACGCATTGTTGGTATAAAAAAAACATAATCCAAATCAACAATGTCTGCCCAGAAACTTAGTTCAAGAATTATGTCCAGGCATCATTGAATCAAATTCAGATGAATCAATCTAATATCCATGTACATATAAAGCCACTCAACAGCTCATTCGACTCAAGTCATAAGAGTTATAACACACTGTCATATAAGTTAATACATTTAGGTTAAGATTAAATGTGTAAGGCTCCGCTAAATTATCAAGAAGACTAAAAGGTCAATGGTTCGATACGCACCCGATACGGATTAGTTTCTTATCCATAAGGTGAGGGAATACCTTTGGTGGCACACAAAAAATGTGTCCATTAATCTTTACTATTCAAGTAAGATTCAGTAATTCATGTTAATAGTTCTTAATTGTCATAGTAATAATCGTTCTCACCTCACACTTCTTTTATATATATA